>NC_134315.1:22223241-22535455 GCF_964195595.1 Calonectris borealis
GAAAAAGTATTGTACGTATTCTTCTCTGTATGAACAAGTATAGCCTGGGCAAAATTTCTGCATAATTTCCAGAGGAAAAAATGAACACCACTAACTTCTTCAGCTTTCTTAGGTAAATATTTTGAAAAACATAAAAGAACTCTGTTGAGGTAGGTGATGATCAGATCTAAGGGAACAATTTCATCAAGCAACTCAGAATCCTCCTAAAGGAGTAGGGGCTAATAGACCTGCATACGTAAGGAAAGCTCTCTTTTCACATGGACCTATCTGTATCCCAAGACAGTAATTAAAAATAGAAGACATATTGCATATGAAATTAATATTAATTTTTCTCAATATTTTCTGTAAGGTAGGAAATGGCACTTGAAAGCATTTTTTCATTTTGCAGCATTGCCATAATCGTTTAATTGCATTGACTGCATTATTTAAATACTTCAGTCTTTCAGGTTAAAAAAAAATCATATTAAATCTGCTTTAGTGAATGTTTTATGAGCAGATAAAAACACAATGGGGATTTTTTGGAGAGGAAAAAAAAGGAGAATTTTTCATGTAACCTACAAAAGTATATGACCAGAGGTATATGTAGTTTGTGATATATCAGAAGCTCAATAAATTTTTTCTGTAGAAATTTTTAAACATTTTTAAGTAGCTACCAGTTTCAGGTTTGTAAACATCCATATATATCTGTAAATTGAATGATATAAAAGCTATGTGGAAATAAGATTCCACTGAAACCAGGAGTTTCCTCTAAAAAAGCACATTATAATAACTTATCACTTTTTCATTGCAACATATGTTTAGTGTATGAAATTACACTTTTTGTCATTCTTATTATTTATACAAAACAGTGTAGTACTTAGACATTTGGAAGCCTTATTTATTATCAAAAGTGCTAACTAGTTTCAAATTTAAATGCAATTATCCATATATGCTGCAATTCATTTTCACAGCACATAATTCAGAGTTAAATGTATAATTGTACATTTTGTCATTCAAAGTAAGGATTACTCATCTCCTTAGCTTACTAATATATTGAGTATATAGCATACACTTTTCTGTCATATAGTCACTTATTTGAATAATGTGTGCCAGAACTTCTTAGGTTTGTAATGTCAGGCTTTTAAGAGACATACTTTTACTGGTGGTACACATGTACCGTCTGTCAGAAGTATGAATGGTGAAATAAATTTATAGTAGGAGGAAGGGAGGCATTTACATATGAGTGTTAAAGCCCCCTACAAAGAAAAAAGGAGTTGTAACATATCAGTCATAGTGCCCGTTTTAGCAGTTGCATTCCAAGGGAAAGTTTTGCTGGGAGTGAAATCCATTAAAATGCCTGAAAGCCAAAGCTGACCTATGCCAAATGCTAAAGCAGTGTTAGGAGATGATCTATATGAAAGTCTCCTCAAAAATAAACACTTTCAGAGGTTGTAAAGCTTTCCACTAGACCTAGCACTTAGTTTATACCAGTCTTTTCTGCCTATAAGTACCAGAAAGGAGAAAACTTACCTCAGCCCCTGTGTAGGATAATGAAAATGTCCAGTTCCCTGGACAACTCCTTCATGATAAGTTAGCCTGCTCATACCTCTTACCAACCAAGCCTATGCATGCCAGAAAACTAGGTGAAAATTAAAAATGTTTAGTTTATTTCAATGAAAAGATTGGGACAAATGTTTACGGTTGATATTAATAAAAGGAAAAAAAAAAGAAAATCTTTCAAATCAATCTTGTATCCTTTCTGATATTCTCATGTGATCTTACTCTTTTCTGAGGTAGAATCTTTTTAACCTACTTGCTGGAAAACCGTCCCTTTGTTGATTTCTATTACCTGTGCCTATTAGCTTTAGTAAATAGGACCAGTTATCATTCTGGACACCCGAAGTGGCTCATCTATGTTGCTACAGACCGCTTCATATTATTTCCAGCATTGTGTTTCCTCTCCCTAGCCTTTCCTCTTTCATCTACCCTGGTAAATCAGTTAGATTTCCCAATTCTTGGGCTAGGTTTCACAGGGAGCTCCACAAGACCACCACCAGCAGCAACACCAGTCAGACATAACAACGACTCTTGGCAGCTCTGGCACATGCAGGATGTGCTTTCAGTACTTTCATTTCAGTACTTTCGCTGCTGTTCCTTGAGCAAGAAAGATGGGAAACTGCAGTTAGGTTCTTTTATGTAACACACCATAATCTTCCCTGAAACATGGGGAGATTATCAGATGTAATATTTGTTTCTGCCATTCTTTTTTTAAAAACAATTAAAAAATTTAACATTAAAAGAAAACATAAAGCAAAACTAGGAGGTGCTATCTACATATATTGTTATGTATCACTGCATAAATGACCTTTAAGGCTGTAAAATTAACAGTTTGTACTAAACAGTAATTCACATATAGATAACTATACTGTATTCTGACAACCCTGTATGCTTTTGTTCTTCAATTACATGTCCACATACTTCATTCTTTGTGTACTTTTTGTCTTAAAGAGATAACTACCTCTGTCATTGTCAGGTAGAAATCACTGAGAGGTTGCAGTAATATTGCATGAAGAAGTACAAATCTATTATCTCCTAATTTCTAAAAGTGCTTAATTTTGCAAATTTAAATATATTAATTTAACGTATTTTTTAAAATTTCAATTACAACCCTTTTTTTATAATTCTATTTCATATAGATATTCAATGCAGTTATGGTATTGATATTGTAATATTTATGTTTCTTTATTATTCTAGATAAAAGACTTATGTAAATATTATTTGTTTTCTGAAAGAAAATGATCTAAATATTTTAACCCTGTGAGGCAACAAATGATAACTTAAAACCCTTGAAGGCTATGCTACCACTGTTATAACAGGAAGAATTGTATTAATTTCCAAGGAATTTGGATTGTTTCCTATGAAGACAAGGCTTAGAAAACTGATAGTCTCTATGATTCCTAAGTTTCATATGTGTAATTATGTTAGTAATGGAAAGATAACTTGTAAGAACATACTTCGCAAAGCATAAATAATGTCATAAGTAATGGAAGGCAAGGAAGTGCACACAAGTGTTACAAGTTTCAAATTAAAGTTTAAGAAGGAATTAGAACAATGAATGTTTCTGAATATGTACCTAGCTGTGGTCAAAAGATGCTTTCAGATATAGTCCTTCTGTATAGTAACGTATACATATATGTTTATGAAGATATATCTGTTATAACCAATAGTAGACCATAACTTTTACAATGTTCTAGATATAACAGATATGCTTCTAAGTGGTGTCTGTGATATGTCACAAACATTTTATGTTACATTTTGTATTCTACTGCAAAGCTCTAGTGTTGTCATATTACATATTTAGCTTCTAAAATTGATTGATTGCTTCAGAGAAAAGTGTATATGGTATTCCACTTCTTATCTGAGTCAATGTTTTTCTCAATACTGTAAAGTAAATTAAAATAAAGTGTTTAAATCTACTGCTTATGATAAAGAAGACCAAATCTCATTCTAATAAATGTGAAATACAACTTGTCATGTTCCTTTCACTTTGTAGAAATGCTACCACAAGGCTTAGCCAGTTAAGTCTAATATGTTGACATTTATTTTTGCTGCAATAAATGTTAGGATTATATTTTTGCATTAAATTCTGGCATTTTTAAAGATCACAATGACAAGTAATTTATTCTTCAAATCACTCTGGTTTGGGTTTACTTTTTGAATATGGATTTTGCCATGTGTCTCCAAGGCACTGTACAAAGCGTATTTCATATGTTTTGCAACTTATTAGCTTGATTTAAATCCACTTTTTCTGTCAGGATTTATGAAAGCCTTTCTTGATGTTATTTGCTCTGAATTATTGCCCAGAAATAATCACACTGAATCCAATTTCACACAGGCTGTGTGGTCTATGAGGTCTGTCACTGTAAAGCTTTAAAGCTTTTAAAATTTTTTTCAATGGAAGTATTCTTCAAATTTGTCCAATATACAGCACTGTCATGTTTTATTTTCATATTTACCCCTTCCCCTCAAATTGTGATGAATTTGATTGTGTGCAGTAAGTACGTAGCAATCTGTAAGGAAGAAAGAGAAAATAAGATTTTTTTTTTACAGAACTATATTATTCTAAAATGCAAAATAAACAAAGGACCAATATACTGTTAAAAACTGCACCCTTTCAAATGTGTTTGCTCTTTCAGTACATGTGCAATCTTTCCACATATTTTTACATATTTGCATGTCATCTTTCAATGGTTTGAAATTGAAATGTGTTCTTTGGAAGGAAATATGAAAAAAAAAAAGGTTCTTCAGTTTTGGAAATGTACTAAACTTCTGTGCTCAAATGTCTCATTCAGAACTAACCCCTACAAAATGGTCCACAAGTTTTTATTTTCTAAAACACTTAACAAAAACCCTTGTAATGTTCTATTGTTTAATTTGCATATCTAAGCATGCCTAGAGGCAGACTTAATTTACATCCTGACTATTTCAGATTACTTCCTTTTACCTCATCTTCATTTAGTACAGGTACACATGCTGGCAGTACCTGCATTGCAGGAAAAGTTTATTTATCCCCAACATTAAAACAAACAAATTAACAACCCCCTGAAACAGCTAAAGCTAACAAAGTGGGTTCTTTTAGGGTTTTTCTTTCTTTTTCTGTGGGTTTTTTGTTGTTGTTGTTTGTTTGTTTTGTCTTTAGAAACCATTTAAATTTTTAACCAAATACCTACACATTGCTTAATTATATTTATTGTCATATTAAAGTCATCAATCAGCAGAGCACAAGAAGTATGAGGTAGTTCAAAGGATATGATGTTTCTCCAAGGGAACTACAGTACTTATTTATTCACTACAAAGGTAGCCTGATATCACAGTTTTTACATATTTCCCAAAGCCCTGATCTTAGAATCTGACTGCATGAAATCTAACCACCTTTAAAATAAACAAATAAGCAACCAAAACCACAAACTCAAACATCATTTATAACCTTCACAGGAGTAGATAGAAAAGCTAGAGAAAGAAAGAAAAGGACAGTTTAGAGACCTGGGAACTAGAAGATGAATATTAAGAGTTCCAGAATTAAATTAGTTGTCTAAGGCTATGTCTGCACTTGCAATCTGGATGGGAGCAGTAATGAGGTTTTGAAGAAAATCCCTTGATTGTCTCCACTTATTATGTGTTGGGTTAGTTCTCAAAGCACCTTCAGAACACACACACAGAGGAATTCTTCCAGAGGAAATGAAACCAACAAATGCCTCCACTCAGTGAATGTCAAAGTACTTCACATTTATCATGCAAGTGTGCTTGAATCTTCAAAAACTTCTCTAACACCACAAAATGCTTTTCTTGATATACAGAGACTAAATGCCGTTATATTTGCTATCAGCTACCAGCCCTCAACTCTTTGAGGTACCACTAATCCTTCCTCATCTACCTATTCTGTTCAGAGCTTATTTTTAGCCATCAGTCACAGGAGATGATCAGGGCAAAAATAGGTCTATGATCTGCAGAAACTGTGTTCTTCAGAAGCTGTGATCTGTGGGAAGGATGACATTAGGCAGAAAGCTAATGTGTTGTATCTTCACAGATACTTAAGGACGGGCAGACTTGTACTTCTGCTCTCCTCTGATGAAGAGGTTTTGCAGCATCCATGTTCTCCCTGCTGATTTGTCCCCATGTTGCCAGAGAAGAGGCAGTTTGCACCAGAAAAGCCATCCTCAATCAGATGTTGCAGTACTCCAGTGCCTAGGTGGTGATTTGGACACAGGAGAAGTCAGATAGGAGTGAGACCATTGAGCCTGTCATCACAAGTGTCATCCAGGTTGTTCAGCAGAATCTATAGTTTTGGGTCCACCTGGAGACCAGACAGAAACTCAGGAGCAGGATGTACTGGATAGGTGCCAATTGTGACTGCTCCAGAAGGAGGTCTTCCTGGCAGAGCTGCCAAACCATGCTTCCAGGTAACGATACAGGGCCAGGTATAGGAAGAAGTGGAGATCAATGTGATTAGCTAATATGCAGTCCCAGACTACAGAGCTGCTGTACCCAAGTGCTTTAGGTGTCCACATCTCCTGGGAGGACATGGGAGGCTGCTAGATCTGAAAATGTGGCAATTGCTGGGATCCTTTCATTCTTACCACGACTGCAAGTGTTGTGTTCGTCCCTTTAGTTAGACCATATTGGCCAGATTTTTTAGTGTTAAACTCTAGGGGATCATGTTGGCTAACAGGATGATGTTGATTTTGACCATGTAAACCCCACATCTTTCTCCCAGTTTTCTGCCTCTGTTCTTGGTTTTAGTAATTTTCCTAAATTACTTTTTCCTCTACCATTCATATATTTATCCGTGTTAGATGACAGTCTCATGACTCATTGGCACAGGGGCATGCAACATCGGCACCAGAATGTCACAGATGTTGTCCTAGTCGAGGAAGAAGGTGCCAGTTTCTCCTTTGAGTCTTAGTTCAGGAAGGTATTAATCCTTCCTTTGAAACCTGTCATGTTTTTATAGATATACCTCAGTCATACATAAGGGTTTGCAAAACAGTTGAGTGATAGCCCTTGCAATTTATGTATTCACATATACATTGGCTTCAACACCTTATGGAAATGTAGATTCCCTCAAAGCTCTCTACCATCCTATCCCCACAACAGAGAAACCCATGGAAAGCAAAGTCCTGAGTGACCTTATTTATATCACTCATCTGCTCTGTTCCAGGAAAGAGGGTGCCCTGAGACCTTGGAGTCACACTTTGCCTGTTCTTTTCCAGGCAAATATATTGACTGAGGGTTCAGGATTAAATCCCCCATATCCTGTCTAGGGTGCCTCACGCTGAACACTGCCAAACTCAGTGGGAAGATGGAAGAGGCAGCAAGCATGTGGAGCCACTTGAAAATTGCACAGGACCAGAATTAAAGTTTCTATACATTAATCTTTATATAGGCAATGGTGGTGGGGGTACCTGACATGTCTGTTGATCTGCTGCCATCATCTTCATGAGACGGAGAAAAAATAGTGTGATGCCTCCAGGAAGGTTCCCTAGAGAGCCCACACCCAAGAAAGCAAAGGTTTGTGAAGTGATAGTTCTTCTTCAGAAAGCTTTGAACTACATGTATAGTGGAGACTTTACAACCAGGAGACCAAATTAAGCCTAATCTGAAGTGAAATCTTCCAAACAGCATATGACGGAAATGAAATGAACCCTAGCATCAACTTTGATCTACCAATAGACTCCTTTTGTGCCAAAGTATTTATTAAAACAAATATAGCCTATACCAGTCATGGTTTCCTTCCACCAGTTCATTTGCATAATGATTACTATGATTTTGTTAGCACTCTTCAAGAGTCAATCTTCAGTTCTGTGCTTCTTTCTACAACCCTCTCTTAGTTTCTCATATCATTCTTGCATATTAGCTACAGGTAATCCATAACATTCAATGCTAGCAAATATGCAGATTATGTAATCACTGTACTGACATCCAGTATTGCCCTGTTTATACAATATATTAGCCCCTTTGATCAGTGTCACACTGGGAACTTTCTGTTCAGTTAACTTTTCCCCGTGACTTGCAAGTTCTTTTGAGAAACAATGTATGGTGTTTCCCATCGTGAATTACAGCTTACACATTACTAGACTGATGTTTAGTTATACCAGAAAACAATTTGCTTGCTTTCCTCATCCGGTCCAATCCACCAGCCCTCTTCATTTCTTCAGAATATCCTTTATCACTCAGTTAAAAGGCCAAGACTCATTCAGATTAGGAACTCACAAGAAATATTTCCACTGAAAGTCCTGTGTTTACTATTCTACTTTTGAGATGCCATATAGATGCAATTTGATTATTTTGATTTCGTACCGTAGTTCCACTGTAAATTTCTGAGCATGTTCCTCCTTGTGCATATGAATGTACATATATACACCTTCTTGCTACTGCTACAGATTTACTGACCATTCTATATATATAAATAATGAACTGACACTAAGATGGAATATATTTCCCTCCAGTTCCTTGTACACAGATTTCAGTGGTCTTTGAATCAGGCTGCTGGTGTTAGAGATTTACTGCAGGAGTTTGTATTTTAATATGAATTCCCCAAGCCCAGCTTAGGCCAATGTCTCCTCTAACAAGTGGTTGCAATGGATACGAGACATCAGTTGTGATCAATTCTGTAGAACCAAAAAAGGAACAAAAGCTTCAGGATATCATTGATTTATTTTGTCCAGAGCTAGTTCTGCTCCTGGAAGTTCCCTACAACTTTTTCCAGGAGGATTACACAAAGATTACTCCGTTGGTTGACATAATCTCTAAACTTCAAGGAACTGGAGACAGGGAGATTATAAGCGGGAATCATACCTAGATGCATGGTACATGGTTATTTAGCCAGTTGGTATTCTAACCTGTACTGATGCATAGTATTTATTTTGTCCAAAGTTCAGAAGTTTGACATTCTACTTGCTGAAATTCAATAGATTTTTGTTGGCTCCGTTGTCAGCTTTCTTCAGGTCCCTCTGAACTGTAGCTCTGACATTTGGTATATCAGCCACTCCCCTTATATAGTAATGTCCACACATTTGCTGAGGGTGATTCTATGTTATCATCCAGATCATTGATTAAGATATTGAACACTATTGGTCCCAGCATTGACCCTTGAGGTATTCTATTTGTTACAGGTCACTGATGATGTCAAGCCATTGATCATTACCCTCTGATTTTGGAGTCAATTTTTACATGATCATTTATCTTTACTTGTTAAATGAATTTGTCTTATTTTATGAATATATATTGTAGTTTATATAGATCCTGGGGTTATGGCAGATCAGTTCTGTGATAACTCCACACACCCACTGCTTTCTTGTCCTCAGTCACTTCTAAGCACCAATATTCTGTTGAAACACCACTGCCACTGCCTCTGCAATTGAAAGCCCACAAGGGGTTTCATTGTCGAGAGGTCTGGTGGAGAAATTTTTCTTTGGGGGGTAGCGTATGTACAAATAGGAGGACAGATATATTGCCTTTTAAATGGCTTGTGTACTGTTCATGTTAAATATGTGTGAAATGGACAATATCATGATATCCTGAGTAAAACTTACAAATTGAACCATGCAGTCTTGAGTGGAGTGCAACCCCTTTCTCCCCAAGCACCCTCCCCTGGCGAATTATCAGAGAAAGTGAGTTAGATGAGGTTAAAAAAGAATATGTCCTCTTGTCAAATGATGAAAATATGCACCTTCCTTCATGTTGTTACAGTTCTCTAAATCTGCATTCTTTCTCATCTCTGTACTGCTTTTCTTTTCTTCTTGTACAAAGCACATTCCCGTCATTATCAACACACTATCCAGCCTTAGGCAGTTATGATTACCATATACCCAAGAAGAAGAATCTTCACTAATTACCAATACATATGACTTTCTAACTGTTCATCAAGGGTAAATTGTGATACTATCCTTGAATATTTGTAAGACACATAATACGCACTTTATGTTGAGGTATTTATTAGAAGACTAGTTCTCCACGCCAGATATGTGAAAAAGGGGGCAGAGGAAAAGGGAAAAGATATAAATTGAATGGTATTCAAAAGATATAACTGCTGTGGGAAATACATTTTTTGATGAAACAAGAAAGTATTTGCTGTTTTGGAAATTATCAATAAATTTTCATTTTAAAATGGCAGAGTATATGAGTATATCCTTTTTCCTCCACTCTTACTTCCTTCCATTTTTGGACCCTAAAAACTAGGTCTCTCTAGCAGTCCTCAATCCTCAAAAAGGGTCGTGTGATATAAAACCCAAATCTCTGTCTGACACCAGCTGTGTAACCAGTTATTGATCTACAGTACCCATCTGCTCCTAACCAAGCCTTTCCCTTTTACCATCAGCATTGAGGAGAAATTGTGTGGGCTCTCATGGCCTTCACCTTCACACCCAGAGCTGTGAAGCCACTCTTGACGTGGTTGACATCTCCCCTCACAGTACCACTGGTGCCCACATGGATGAACAGCAGCAGATAATAGTCCAAGGGCTGGACAAGCCTCAGCAGTCTCTCCACATCATCTGGTATCTGAGCCTCTGGCAAGCAACAAGTCTTCTTAGACAGCAAGTGAGACTGGCAGATGGAGGCCTCCATTCCCTGCAGGAAGGAGTCTCCAACTACTACTACCTGCTGCTTTCTCTTGATGGTGACTTGTATTTCAGGCCTGGCTGGCTCTGACGCCACCCTAGATGGAGTCTTCTTCCCTCACCTTCTACCATGGCAATGAAGCTGTTCTGAAGCTGAAGATCTGTGCCTTCCTCCTCATCCTCTTTCTCAAGGATGGAAGTGTCATACATTCCCTCCTTGTCCCTTTCTGCTTATTTTGCTCACAGAAAAAAGAAAAAAAAAATCCAGGAAAAAGATTCTATAAAATGCCTCAGATCTCAGCTCTAGAGAAAAATCAGTCAACTCACGGGACTGCGGGTGGCTCTTCCTCCAGTTTACCTCTCTGCTTAGCTAAGTAAAACATATGCATATTCAAGCCTTATGTCCTTACAGCTAGGTAAAGCTAAACAAATAATGTTTTGGTGTAAAGATTGGTTTTGTAGGTCTCGTAGGTTATTTTACCTTTAAACCGTACCTTATGTAGGGTATTTTACCTTTAAACTGAGCAAGGTAAAATATGGAATCATTCTGAAGGATTGTTGAGTTTACAGAGTTCGCAAGTGACTAGGTTTTTTCCTCATCGGAATGAAAGAAACCAATAATACAAAATAGGTGAGCACCCAACATTCAGCTGGAAAGAGGAAAAAGGCTAAAGCTTTCCACTGGAAATTTTCATGAATGGAAATGGCATTCTATTAGAAAATAGAAAAAATACAAAGAAACTTAGGAGAAGTATATATATGAAGACTATACCTATTTTTTAAATAGTGTTAACTGCGTTCTCACAAGCCCACCATTTTCTCTCTTTTAAGAAATTTAGGATAGGGTAAAACAAGGTTGTTGACCATCGCAGTAATACACCCAGATGAGAGGACATTGTTTTGGTTTCCACATGTTTAAAAATGTGACAGTTACTACTTGGATTCCATAGATAGCCAGCATACTCTTAAGTTTTCCTTCCTGAATGTGGATGCATTTGTATACGAGGAGGATCAGGCAATTTCAAAGATGGTTTACATCTAAGCTTTCTACCGTACTTTTCCTCTAGCTCTTTGTAAAGTCCACATTAAATGCAAAGGAAACTACTAGAACAAATAAACCTATCACTGAAAAATTGTTTGGTCATAGCTTCCAGACAAGAGACAACAAAAAAATCCCATATGTGGGATGACCCATATGTGTTGTACCTCAATTTACAGAAAAAGGTCAAAGCTCTAGGAAGTTTGCACTGTAATAAACAAAACTAATCAGATGGTACACTGATTACAACACTGGTTACAACAACCTGTACACAGTAGAGATTTCAGATAGACTACCAAGATACAAGAAAAGAAAGAACAAGAAAAAGAAAGATGATTAATGTACCTAAATTAAACCGTGGACACAAAAAGAATGAAAAAAACAACTGAGAAAAGATCTGAAAAAAAAAGGAACGTATCTTTACAAGTATAATTCTGACATAGAAGGTATGAGAGTGGATACAATACAAATCTAGAGGCAGAATTAGACAAAAATCAATGTGCTTTGTATAGCAAGAATTCAAAAGATTCAGACGTTTTCTGCTAATACTATAATGTGATTCAAGCAACCCCATTTCAAAATTATTGAGATTTTTGTTTCACTATTGTATTTTCCAAGTTTTGCTTTTTCAGGTTTTTTTTTGAGTATTAAGCATTTATTAAGGGTGGAGGTTTAGGTGTTTTTTCCATGTTACTTCAGAGTTTATACTTGAGAATTTTTATGTCCCTGCAGGCAGGGAAAACATACTTTTCTCAACAGAGGAAAGCTTTTTGGGGGGACATATTAAACTTGGTGCAGGTATTGTAGATTTTCAGGAAAAAAAATTAGCTGATCTGGATTTTTTTTTCCTGGATGATTTTTTTTCTAATTTTAGCCTCACCAACACAGAAGCTTTTGAATTCACTCATAGCCAGAAAATGGAATACTGGGTTTCTTTGCAGAAATCCCAGGTAAATTAGAGTTATCAAGGACAGGAAACATTTTTGTTCTTTGGGGCTAATCTCATTCTTGCAATAGCAATATCGGGAAAAAATTTTTCACTAGAACTCCTTTATAATTATTGCTTTTACGTATTATTTTGCAGGAAGGGTTGTACTATACCATGTCATGTCCCATACTGAGGTTCTGGACAAAAAAAAACCCAATATGAATTTAGTAGTTTAACTTTTATTTGGCCTTTTCCAATGTCTGTAGGACACTACAGACTTCTGAAAAAGTGCTTCAGTATTTTATCTTTAACACCTAATAAAAAAGCTACTTTACTATTTCTTTTTAATTCCAGAACACTAAGTTTGGTGCTTTGGATTAAAGATTAATAAAAGTAAACTACAGTTCTTCTACAATTTGATGTTTATTCTGAAGTAAAATACTTTCCAACGTGTTAAACTGAGAAATTCCATTTTCATTTGAACTCACTGTCATCCATTAACACTTACGTCTTGTTCTGAAGTTTGTGTACTGGTGAACCCCAGAATTAACTTTACCTAGTTCTTCATCCATATTCTAACCACCCTGGCATCAGGAAAAAGACAGTATAAGGAAAGATATATTCAAACCTGCTGCTCTTCCTGTTCCTGACCTAAGAAACAGATTTAGTGTTCCTTGCTACTGGAACTTTTATCATGCCTTTAATTTCTTAGGAATCATAAGGCATACAGAAAGACTGAGTCTACAATAGCTTGATAATGAGCTACTAATGAAAGAAAGTTTATTCAAGAAAAAAATCAACACAACTTTGAGACTTCCGTAGTAAATATTACTAGCACTAACATAAAGCCAAAGAAATCAACACTTAACTGCTGTCAAAGACAAAAATAAGTGCTGTATATCATTAAAAATGGGACAGAGAAGTTTAACATTAAAAAAAGTCAATTTTGTCCTACATCCTTCCTCTTTAATATATGTTGATAAGTATTTGCTGTTCAAACTGGCAAACTAACTTTCAGACCATGCAAACACCCAGTGCTTCATAAACATGCAAGGTTTTAGAAGACCAGGGCTCAAGGAAAGGCAGTGGGTGAGAAGGATACATCTTTTTCTCAAGCACAAAAAACTCTTCTAATTCCCAACTGCAAAGGCTCTTCATATATTGAAAATTATGATGACTGGCTTGTGAAACTAATGACAGACTTTAAAATAAATTTCTTCAAGGTTAATGAATTTAAATTCCCATATCCAAAACCTTCCTGGCAGTAAAATACTCCCACTTTGGACCATTATTGGTATGATATTTCTAAATCTTCACCTCAGCACAAAATGTTGCATTATACATTTCCAAAAAATACATATTTTTCTGTGGTATGTAATACACAAAGAACAGTCTCCTCCACAGCAGCCTGCAGGCAAACTTTCAAGGTTTAAAAAGCAGCCTCTAGAGAAGCTTAAAAAGATGACAAAGTCAATTAAGTTATAAGAAAGCCTTTATTTTTATGAAGAGGGAACATACTAGGAATTTTATTATCAGTCAGTATTGTAGTGCATGTTTCTCCTTTGCAATTTAGAAATCCTGACTTCTGTTGCAAATTAACCACTACAGTTCAAACAACTGAGACGCTCTTAAGAGGAACACCATATAGGATTTTCAGTCTCTGTTGAAAAAAGGAATGTATCTTAATTTAGAGGCTGAAGCCTACTCCAAACTATTTTATTACTTAGACCTTGATAAATATCTTAGAAAAAGATTTTATTATTACCATGAAGCAAGACATTTCAGACAATGCATAAAATTACCTACTGAACTCAGAGTAGGCTGCATTTTTGAAACAATCAATTCAAAATGCAATACCAAGTGACAAATGAAGCAGTCAGAGACTGTTGCTAGCAGCTTTTACTGAATGACAAAGCACAAGAAACCTTCCACAGATGTTAAAATTATGAGGGAGCAAAGCAGGTGCTTAAATCCTATTTACTAAAAATAGAAACAATCATCAAGTTACAAAAGGAGACTACATTTCATGTGTCAAGCTCAACCTGTGCTGTGCAGTGTTTAGTACTCTACCACTTTATGATGAGCCTAATACTCCACAGTTTGGTCCATAATAATGCATCTGCTCTAGATTTTACAGGTAAGGTGAGATGAAGATTCAGGCTACATTAAATAAGGCTACATTGTCTAGTTTAAGTCTTGTCGAAAAATTAAGCGTCATATTAAATTATATTTAATATGCCTACCACAATATTAAGTTTGCCACCCTATTAACATTCCCACTGCTATTTGAGCTAAACATTAATAGTATCTGGGGATAAAACATTTCGCTAATTCTGAAATTTTAAAACAAGATAAAATCAGCTTTTAAATATAAACTGGGAAGACATTATAGTCACATGACATCAATAATGAAATTGTTGTACTTATCTATTAGTGGTATATCTAACTTGTTTTCACTGTGTTATGCAGTCCCACAGGGATCCTCTGCATCCTTTATGAAAAGCTCTTTTTTCTCTCTTTCTTACTTAAAATCACACTTCCAACAATTCAAGAAGATCTTTTCTTGTAGCTTCCATCCATCTAAACAAAAGAGCACCGTGAGCTCTATGATATATCTGGGAGATAAAGATCAGGACCATAATTTTGTGAGGTGTTTGGGTTGTTAATATGTCATGCTTTGTCACTTATCCAGTCTAGCCTACCCATACTGCAAATACATATATTAATAACAGCTGCTATCATACTTTCATCTTGATTTAATTATATAAGAAATTTTCTATATATTTTTATATATACATGTATATAAACAATTCCTTAGTACAGACAGTATTTGTTAATCTGTTTTTTGAATCTTACCCGTTTTGGGTCTTTTTGTCCTGATCATATGCAGCTGTAGTAGCATTACAGAAGGGTATAAACAAAGTAAATGCCACTAAATGGTTATGAACTTCCTTATTCAACATACTAGTCCTGGGATTGTCTTAATTGATTTAGCACAATCCTCAGCACAGGAAAGACATGGCCCTGTTGGAACAGGTCCAGAGGAGGGCACGAAAATGATCAGGGGGATGGAACACCTATCCTATGAAGCAAGGCTGAGAGAGTTGGGGTTATTCAGCCTGGAGAAGAGAAGGCTCCGGGGAGACCTTATTGCAGCCTACCGGTACTTAAAGAGGGCTTATAAGAAAGATGGGGACAAACTTTTTAGCAGGGCCTGTTGCGACAGGACAAGGGGGAACGGTTTTAAACTAAAAGAGGGTAGATTTAGATAAGGAAGAAATCTTTTACAATGAGGGTAGTGAAACACTGGAACAGGTTGCCCAGAGAGATGGTAGATGCCCCATCCCTGGCAACATTCAAGGTCAGGTTGGACGGGGCTCTGACCAACCTGATCTAGCTGAAGATGTCCCTGCCCATGGCAGGGGGGTTGCACTAGATGCCCTTTAAAGGTTCCTTCCAACCCAAACTATTCTATGATTCTATGATTCTATTATTTTTCACTTAATCATAATCTTTTCTGTGGGATTCTTGTAACTTTTAGTTCTGCTGCCCTTTTGGGAGGCTGGATCAAGGAAGGACATTTTATAACTTACCTGCCATATCAAATGCTCTTCTTAATTTTAGAGCTTTGGATAAAACATGTGCTGCACTTGGTAAATAACTTGGACTGAGGACAAATATTTTGGCAGAAACTGTTATTGCCTTTGGAAAGCAAAACCCCTGAGAACCAAATGATAAGGACGAAACTGCTTTGCAGGAATTTATCTTTATGTGGACATTTAATGCACTGGTTCATAGAATGATTCATGTTTAAATAGCTGAAAAGAGAAATAACTTCAAGCCTAGAGAGAGAAAAAGGAAACATGTTAAGAGAGAAAGATTTAAATCTGGCTAATGCTCTTGATATAGTTAAAAGAATTAAAGAAGCCATTAAAAATACAAAATCAGTACCTACTGTACAATCCAATGAGGTTTTACCAACAGTATCAACTATCACAGACAGTACCAATAGGACAGAAACAGAGAAGGAAAATAATAATTTGTTTTACAGTTTAGGACATTTAAAAAATTTTTCTATCTACTCCTTTCCCGGAAAAAATATTTTCTAAGAGCCTGCAACTGTTTTAATGCTGAATTACAGTACCATAAAAGTGATCTAAAATTAGGCTTATGAGATATTTGAATATTTAGTTAATTTATGATTGAGAAGAATATGTCAATCTTTTGTGTACTGAGATTAATGTATATGATACATGTAGCATGTAAAACAGTGGGAAAATTTATTTCTGAATTAGGTTGGCAAGAACTATTGAAGCAGTAAACATAAGAACATGAAAATGTTGCTATGGTTAGATAATTAAATAAATACATACTTATATTTCTTATTTTTAGCTTTAAAATTATATTAATTGTTTTAGAAGAAGTAAATTTACTAAGCCAGAAGTTAATTGGTCTTGTCTAAGAAATAAGCTAAACTCAGTGAATAGTTTCAGCTGACCTCCTGCAAAAATCAGAGGTAATATTTTGAAAATATCAAAATATTTTACTTTCTCAATAAAATTACTCCATTTGGAAATGCCAACATGTTTTATTTTCACATCCTGAGAATGAATCTTTTTATATTTTTACTTTATTCTTTACAGATATGGACCTAAATAAAACAAACAAAAAACCCAAAAACCTAGGAAGAAAAAAAATTGGCCTAAACAACTTCTGAACAATATGAAATATTTTGTTCTAAAGCAAATAAAGCTTTTTAGGTTTATAGAATACACAATTCTTGTTAAAAATAAATTCATTCAGACCAAAATGCAGAAGAGCATGGTTTGTGTTGAACTGAAACAACTAAGAGATTATATTGAAATATATTTTTTGTTAACAGGTTCTTAGAATTATCTTAGAATCATAGAATCTTGACTCGGACTATGATCAATAATGCCTTATACTTCACACAACAGCTGATCATAGGATTGGAAAGGTTTATCATGGTCATCTGAGCAAATATCACTGATGGAAACAGAAAAAAAAAAGACTTCTTAAAAGATCTTTGCTTCCTTATTATTTCATCAATAAACAAAAAAATGAGAGGGGATTTACATAACTTTAACCAAGGTTCAGCAGGTACTCACATTTGGTTTTATAAACTTCTTTATTATCTCTTCAGCTGCAACATGAAAACACACCGCTCAAATTCCCCAGTCAGTTGTTGCTTTGACAACACAAGGGCAATAGCCACAATCTGTAGAGGCCAAACACCAGTTTATTATTAACTTCAAGAATTCCCTCCCTACTCATGGAATAAATCCTCCTTTCTTGTGAATCCCTCCTCCTACTCTTCTATTAGAAATTTTCGACTGTCCCCCTCCCCCCATGAAGCAGACCTCTCTCCTGTCCTTAGACTGGAGGCAGAGTCTTGTTTGCCTTGCTCTTCCTTTGTGAAGATAATGGCTCAACAAAACCAACACTCAAACCAAAAGTGTACAGTTTTCATGGAACAAAACTACTGGACAGGCTTCAAAAAGGTCTACCAGACTACCTGCTCAGAAGCAAGAACAGTCTCTATAAAGCTCCTGAAAGTGTATAGGTCTCTTTATCTAGATTTACATGTCAGAAACTTGCAGTGATTGAGGACTTGGGCTTCATGCCCAGGAAGCTTAAGGAAATGGTGACTAAACTAAAAAGGTACTGACACCTCTGTTGGAGCTAGAATCTTTATAAGATCATATATTGCTAATGAAAGGTTATCTAATTGTCCACCTTTTTTATCAAACATACATACTTACAATTTACCATATTTTACACTTAAATAGAGCTAAAGAAATATTCAAGTGATATAGTTGTCTCTTCTTAAATGGGGACTACCTTTTGTAACATTAACACTATGCTATCTAAGTGTTAATCTTCATTAGTTGCTATGTGCATGTCGTTGGTTGACCCTGGCTGGACGTCAGGTGCCCACCAAAGCTGCTCTACCACTCCCCTCCTAGGGGGACAGGGGAGAGAAAATATAACGAAAGGTTCATAGGTCGAGATAAGGACAGGGAGAGATCACTCACTAGTTACTGTCACGGGCAAAACAGACTCGACTTGGTAAAAAAAAGAATTTAGTTTATTACCAATCAGATCAGAGTAGGATAATAAGAACTAAAACCAAATCCTAAAACACCTTCCCTCCACTCCTCCCTTCTTCCCAGGCTCAACTTCACTCCTGAATTCTCTACCTCCTCCCTCCACAGAGGCACACGGGGACGGGGAATGGGGGTTGTGGTCAGTTCATCACATGTTGTCTCTGCCGCTCCTTCCTCCTCAGGGGAAGGACTCCTCACACTCTTCCCCTGCTCCAGTGTGGGGTCCCTCCCATGGGAGACAGTTCGCCATGGACTTCTCCAAAATGAGTCCTTCCCACGGACTGCAGTTCTTCATGAACTGCTCCAACATGTGTCCCTTCCACAGGGTGCAGTCCTTCAGGAACAGACTGCTCCACAGGGTCCCCCATGGGGTCACAAGTCCTGCCAGAAAACCTGCTCCAGTGTGGGCTCCTTTCTCCACAGGTCCTGCCAGGAACCTGCTCCAGTGCAGGCTTCCCACGGGGTCACAGCCTGCTCCTGCGTGGGGTCCTCCACGGGCTGCAGGTGGATATCTGCTCCACTGTGGACCTCCATGGGCTGCAGGGGGACAACCTGCTTCACCATGGTCTTCACCATGGGCTGCACAGGAATCTCTGCTGCAGCGCTTGGAGCACCTCCTCTCCCTCCTTCTTCGCCGACCTTGGTGTCTGCAGAGTTGTTTCTCTCATATATCCTCACTCTTCTCTCCGGCTGCAGTTGCGCAGGTTTTTTTTTCCCCCTTCTTAAATATGTTATCCCAGAGGCACTACCACCATCGCTGATGGGCTCGGCCTTGGCCAGTGGCAGGTCCGTCTTGGAGCCAGCTGGCATTGGCTCTATCGGACATAGGGGAAGCTTCTAGCAGCTCCTCACAGTAGCCACCCCTGTAGCCCCCCACCTTGCCATGCAAACCCAATACAGTGCACATGGCCAAAACATGATAGGTCTTATCAGAACATGTCTTTGGCAAGGCATTAAAGCTACCCTGATACCAGATTACTCTGTGCTAGTTCTGTATTAAAGTTTTGCATACCAATGGTAGTGCAACATGCTAATAATATCCCCCTAAAAATCCCATCTAGCTGCAGAAAAAAGCTCTCAGAAAACACAAGTTTAAGATTTTACACTGCAGAAGAGTGAGTGACAAGGAAGTCTGTGTATTAGTCCACAATAAGGCATAGGTCTGGTTTTGCATAAATAGACCTATGTCAAAGTTTTGGCAGTATAATATCCAGTTTGAGAAGCATTTGGCATTGGGGTACTAATTACTGGGATGACGGAACCTCACTGCTACTTTTTTTTGAAGCACCTTAAGTAGTATTTCTTAGTTAAAAATATCTTAACATTTAATAAAATAATGTGAAAGTCTGATACTTCATTAGAAAGGTTATCTCACTACATACCACTATCTTAAATGCTTTACTCAGAAAGTTTCACCAAGTGCCATATTTAGAAATGTGTGGTTTCAACTAAGTACGTGTATTTTCCAGAAAAAAAAAACACCTTAGATTCTATGTATTTCACTGATAAATTCATGCCTTCTGTCACCCTCTTTTCTCACTTCTTCTCCACTTTTTCTTTTGTTGAAAGAGAACTGACCTAGAAGTATATTGGTTCTTCACATCTCTGCAAAGAGGAATGTAGAATCCAACAACTTTGGCAGTGATCTTAGTGCTGCAAGTTTTTCTCATGAGAAGTTCCACAGCTTCCAGCCATAAGCAACTGAAAATTTCTTTTTTTGTTTTCCACGTTTTAAAATATACTTTATATATTAGTTCCAATCTATGGCCAGAAATATCAAACTGCCAAATAATGCAACCTTCTTGCACTAAAACTTGAATATTTAGATATTTAGTTAACTTTACTTTGATTTTTTTTTAAGGGAAAAATTTCTCAGTACGTTAGTTTTATTTAGTAGCAGTGTTGTTAATTTTAGTTTCTTAAAAATACATCTTCCCTATGACATTGAAATTTTTTGTGTCCCTGACATCATTCCTTCTCTTTTCCTGTATTTTTAATGATACTAAATTCTGAGATTTGATATGTAAACAGCATACATAAACAAAACACATTAAGAAAATAAAGTGGTTGTCATAATGTACAGCTAGCCACGATGATGAAACAAAGCTACTTCTCTTCTCCGATCTTCTTCCTCTGTCACCAACAACTGCATCACTATGTTTCTTATCTTTTTTATGTTGTTTCTTTATTTGCTTTTTTTTCGTCTCCAATAAGTAGCAGGGAGTTTTACTAGGACTATAATAATGATGTTCAGTAAAAAATTATAAATCCTCTGATTCCAACAGCTCAGGCATTAATAATATAAGTGTCAAAATTAATCTGGTCCAGATATTTGTCCTTATTTTCATTCAATTAGAATGGGTAAGATATGAAAATAAAGTTCAAAATCTTGTGCAAGAATACATAATCCATCTGAGAAAGCGTACAGGGTAAAAAAAGGGGACTCTGGGAGACAAGACAACAACAAAAAATTTCCTTTTCATTATTTTCAAAGCTATACTTTAATTAGGCATTTTATAACAGTTAAATATAAAATGCTTTAACTGTTTAGATGAAGTTCCAGTAAGCAATGAAGCATAAAACTTTTGCATGTATAGTTACCATGTACAGTTTTTGACTGTATAGTTACCATATTTGTACAGCCAGTGACAAAGATCATATGCCCAATCCATATAAAAAAGCTGTATGAGTGTGCTGGTTTTGGCTGGGGTAGAGTTAATTTTCTTCATAGTAGCTAGAATGGGGCTATGTTTTGGATTTGTGCTGAAAACAGTGTTGATAAGACAGGGATGTTTCCATTATTGCTGAGCAGTGCTTACACAGAGTCAAGGCCTTCTCTGCTCCTCATGCCACCCCACCAGCGAGTAGGCTGGGGGCGCACAAGAAGTTGGGAGGGGACACAGCTGGGACAGCTGACCCAAACGGACCAAAGGGATATGACGTCATGCTCAGCATATAAATATGGGGGAAGAAGAAGGAAGGGGGAGACATTCGGAGTGATGGCTTTTGCCTCCCCAAGTAACCGTTACGCGTGATGGAGCCCTGCTTTACCGGAGATGGCTGAACACCTGCCTGCCGATGGGAAGTAGTGAATTAATTCCTCATTTTGCTTTGATTGCGTGCGCAGCTTTTGCTTTACCTATTAAACTGTCTTTGTCTCAACCCACGAGTTTTCTCACTTTTACTCTTCTGATTCTCTCCCCCATTCCACCGGGGGGGAGTGAGCGAGCGGGTGTGTGGTGCTTAGTTGTCGGCTGGGGTTAAACCACGACAGTCCTTTTTGGCGCCCAACGTGGGGCTCAAAAGGTTCGAGATAATGACAGGTTTGATTGGAATGTGCTAGATCGAATTTATAGCTGTTACTGCTGTTTAGCATTAATCGGCAGTGTCGTGGTTTAACCTGGCAGGCAGCCAAATACCACGCAGCCGCTCACTCACTCCCCCCACCCCCAGCGGGACGGGGAGAGAATCGGAAGGGTAAGAATGAGAAAAACTCGTGGGTTGAGATAAAGACAGTTTAATAGAACAGGGAAAAAGAAGGGAAAATAATAATGAAAATGATAATGATAAAATATACAAAATGAGTGATGCACAATGCAATTGCTCACCACCCGCGCTGACCGATAACCAAGTAGCGATCGGTACTTCCTGGATCACGCCTACCCTTCATATACTGAGCATGACGTCACATGGTATGGAATACCCCATTAGCCAGCTGGGCTGGCTGTCCTGATTATGTTCCCTCCCATCTTGTGTACCTAGCTCAGTCAGTAGGCACGGGAGCTGTCCTTGGACTAGGAGGGCACTTAGCAACAACTGAAAACATCAGTGTGTTATCAACATTCTTCTCATACTAAATCCAAAACACAGCACTAGGAAGAAATTTAACCCTATCCCAGCCGAAACCAGGACAGTATCCACCCCTTATTCCATACCATTTACGTCGTGCTTAGGTCTCACATCTTTTTTAATACATTTCAATTAACCACCACTATCTTTCTTTATATATACACATATATATATGCACGCACAGATATCATTCCCTCGGTCTATGGACTATCCCTCTAAAATGTCCACTGAGTTCATTTAGTCCCTGACTTTGGGCTCCATCTGTTATAACAGTCTTTCAGGGCCGAAGAAATGGTGTGCGGTGTTGGGCCGTTGCATCCTGAAGCCAGTTCTCATTTCGGTACTGCTGCGCTCGTCCAGTTCTATCATCGTTGCACTTCGCTCGGTTTCATTGGAGTTAGTTCATTCTTCACTAATCTGGGTGATTTTCACTGCTATACCACTGCTATATCATAGAAATAATGACATACAATATCATGTAACAGTTGACATCAAAATTCAGTTCATTGGCTATTTTCACCCAAAATCAAATCCCCTTGAGGTACACACCGGACCTCCCCATCCTTTCGCATCACCCACCAAGTGTACCCAGGTCCTTGAGCAAAAGCAATCCCACGGATGGGTTTTCCCTTGCCAGAGGCAGGAGTAACCCAGACTGTCTTCCCCAGCATATTTCTCATATGCACGACAGGGACTTTATCTCCATCTACAGTACGTAAGAGTCTTGATTGGGCAGGGCCAGCTCGATTGGCAGATCCCCTGGTATTGACTAACCAGGTGGCCTTTGCTAAATGTGTGTCCCAATGTTTGAATGTCCCACCACCCATTGCTCTCAGCGTAGTTTTTAGCAGTCCATTGTATCGTTTGATTTTCCCGGAGGCTGGTGCGTGGTAGGGGATATGATAGACCCACTCAATGCCATGCTCTTTGGCCCAGGTGTCTATGAGGGCGTTTCGGAAGTGAGTCCCGTTGTCTGACTCAATTCTTTCTGGGGTGCCATGTCGCCACAGGACTTGCTTTTCAAGGCCCAGGATGGTGTTCCGGGCAGTGGCATGGGGCACAGGGTATGTTTCTAGCCAGCCGGTGGTTGCTTCCACCATGGTGAGCACATAGCGCTTACCGTGTCGGGTTTGTGGGAGTGTGATATAATCAATCTGCCAGGCCTCCCCATATTTATATTTCAACCATCGTCCCCCATACCAAAGAGGCTTTACTCGCTTGGCTTGTTTGATTGCAGCGCACGTTTCACACTCATGGATAACCTGTGCAATAGCGTCCATGGTTAAGTCCACCTCTCGATCACGAGCCCATCTATATGTTGCATCTCTTCCTTGATGGCCTGAGGCGTCATGGGCCCACCGAGCTATAAATAGTTCACCCTTATGTTGCCAGTCCAAATCCACCTGAGCCACTTCAATCTTAGCAGCCTGGTCCACCTACTCGTTATTTTGATGTTCCTCAGTAGCCCGACTCTTGGGTACGTGAGCATCTACATGACGTACTTTTACAGTCAGGTTCTCTACCCGGGCAGCAATATCTTGCCACAACGCGGCAGCCCAGATGGGTTTACCTCTGCGCTGCCAGTTGTTCTGCTTCCACTGCTGCAACCACCCCCACAGGACATTTGCCACCATCCATGAGTCAGTATAGAGATAAAGTACTGGCCATTTTTCTCGTTCAGCAATGTCCAAGGCCAGCTGGATGGCTTTCACCTCTGCAAACTGGCTCGATTCACCTTCTCCTTCAGCAGTTTCTGCAACTTGGCGTATAGGACTCCATACAGCAGCTTTCCATCTCCGATGTTTTCCCACAAGGCGACAGGACCCATCAGTGAACAGGGCATATTGCTTCTCGTTTTCTGGTAGTTTATTATACAGTGGGGCTTCTTCAGCACGTATCACCTCCTCCTCTGTGGATATGTCAAAATCTTTGCCTTCTGGCCAGTTCGTGATCACCTCCAAGATTCCTGGGCGACTGGGGTTTCCTATTCGGGCCCGTTGTGTGATCAGTGCGACCCACTTACTCCACGTAGCATCGGTTGCATGATGTGTAGAGGGGACCCTCCCTTTGAACATCCAGCCCAGCACCGGCAGTCGGGGTGCCAGGAGGAGCTGTGCTTCACTACCAACCACTTCCGAAGCAGCTCGAACCCCTTCATATGCTGCCAATATCTCCTTCTCAGTTGGAGTGTAGCGGGCCTCGGATCCTCTGTATCCCCGACTCCAGAACCCTAAGGGTCGACCTCGAGTCTCCCCTGGTGCTTTCTGCCAGAGGCTCCAGGTAGGACCATTCTCCCCGGCTGCGGTGTAGAGCACATTCTTCACATCTTGTCCTGCCCGGACTGGCCCAAGGACTACTGCATGAACTATCTCCTGTTTAATTTGTTCAAAGGCTTGTCGTTGCTCAGGGCCCCATCTGAAGTCGTTCTTCTTCCTGGTCACTTGATAGAGAGGGCTTACGATCTGACTGTAATTTGGAATATGCATTCTCCAAAAACCCACAACGCCTAAGAAAGCTTGCGTTTCCTTTTTGTTAGTTGGTGGAGACATGGCTGTTATTTTATTGATCACATCTGTTGGAATCTGACGACGTCCATCTTGCCATTTTATTCCTAAAAACTGGATCTCCTATGCAGGTCCCTTGACCTTACTTTGTTTTATGGCAAAACCAGATTTCAGAAGGATTTGAATTATTTTCTTCCCTTTCTCAAAAACTTCTTCTGCTGTGTTGCCCCATACGATGATGTCGTCAATGTACTGCAGGTGTTCTGGAGCCTCACCCTGTTCCAGTGCGGTGTGGATCAGTCCATGGCAAATGGTAGGGCTGTGTTTCCACCCCTGGGGCAGTCGGTTCCAGGTGTACTGGACGCCCCTCCAAGTGAAAGCAAACTGTGGCCTGCACTCTGCCGCCAAAGGGATGGAGAAGAAGGCATTAGCAATGTCAATGGTGGCGTACCACTTGGCTGCCTTTGACTCCAGTTCGTATTGAAGTTCCAGCATGTCCGGCACGGCAGCACTCAGTGGCGGCGTGACTTCGTTCAGGCCACGGTAGTCTACTGTTAGCCTCCACTCTCCATTAGACTTTCGCACTGGCCATATGGGACTGTTGAAGGGTGAGCGAGTCTTGCTGATCACTCCTTGGCTCTCCAGTCGACGAATCAGCTCATGGATGGGGATCAGAGAGTCTCGGTTGGTGCGGTATTGCCGCCGGTGCACTGTTGTGGTAGCGATTGGTACCTGTTGTTCTTCAACCCTCAGCAACCCCACAACAGAAGGATCCTGTGAGAGACCGGGCAGGGTGGACAGCTGTTTAATTTCCTCCGTCTCCAGGGCAGCTATACCAAAAGCCCACCGGTACCCTTTTGGGTCCTTGAAATACCCTCTCCTGAGATAGTCTATGCCAAGGATGCACGGAGCCTCTGGGCCAGTCACAATGGGGTGCTTCTGCCACTCATTCCCGGTTAGGCTCACTTCCGCCTCCAACACAGTTAACTCTTGGGATCCCCCTGTCACTCCAGAAATACAAATGGGTTCTGCCCCTTTATGGTTTGATGGCATCAGGGTGCACTGTGCACCGGTGTCTACTAGAGCCTTATACTCCTGTGGGTCTGATGTGCCAGGCCATCGAATCCACACAGTCCAGTAAACCCGGTTGTCCCTTTCCTCCACCTGGCTGGAGCAGGGCCCCTCTAGTTCTGGTCATAGTATCCATCTCTCACTTCTTGCAAACGTGAGTCAAGAATTTCTTCATTGCAATTACAATCCAAAGTAAGATCAGCCCTTCTACTCTGCCTGGGGAACTGTTCACTGGAAACTGGACCGTCGTGAGACAGGTTTTTCCTGACAACTGGAGCAGCATTTTTCCTGGGAGAACCTCCTTGTGTGATTGTTTTTCCTTGCAACTCACGTACACGTGCCTCTAGGACGAAGGTAGGTTTTCCATCCCACTGCCTCATGTCCTCTCCATGGTCACGCAGGTAAAACCACAGGGTGCCCCGTGGTGTGTACTTTCGATATCCTCTCTCTTGAGGAGAAAAACGCTGACTCCTAATGGCTGAGATACTGGTCCGTACAGGTGGAGAATAAGACATATCCTCTTTGAGTTGCTGGACCTCCCGGGACAGTTTCTCCACAGCCGAGACAAGGGAGGAGGAGATAGTTTCTTCAAAATCCCGAAGTCTGCTAACCACCTCATCCACCGTTGGTGCTTCTTCCTCTTTCCAGCACAGTACTGCCAACGAACTGGCATACGATGCTGGTGCACTCCGTACCAACTTCCGCCACATGGGTCGGGTGCACTGGACGTCATCTGGATCTTTGGGTGTTCGGGGGTCATCCAGGTCACTATAAACCACCTCCAGCACGCCTAGTTTTCTCAGGTACTGGATACCTCTCTCCATAGTGGTCCATTTGCCTAGGCGATATATAACATCTTCCTTGAAGGGATACCTTTCCTTCACGCCTGACAGCAGTCGCCTCCAGAGGCTGAGGACCTGTGTCCCTTTTCCAATTGCTTTGTCAATACCTGCTTCCCTAGCAAGGGATCCCAGCTGTTTGGCCTCCTTCCCCTCTAATTCCAAGCTACTGGCCCCATTATCCCAGCATCGGAGCAGCCAGGTGACAATATGCTCGCCTGGACGACGGCCGAAATCTTTCCGCATATCTCGCAACTCATTCAGGGATAAGGATCGGGTGGTTTCCGTCTCGTTTATGAGTTCTTCCTCTTCCTCCTCCCCTCCTCGTGATGGCCCTGGTTTTCCATCATCCTTTTCTACACGACCTGACTTCCGCTTCAAAGATTTCTTCTTCTGTACAGGGGCGACGGATACCAGCGACGGTTGGTCCTCTGGTTCAGCTGTAGTACCCGTCGCGAGGGTTTGGGTAGCTGCAGTGCCTGTCGCGGGGGTTGGAGTATTTGTAGTGACTGTTGCCGGGGTTTGAGTGGCTGCAGTGCCTGTTGCGGGGGTTGGAGTAACTGTAGTGACTGTTGCTGGGGTCTGAGTAGCCATAGTGGTTGTTGTGGGGGTTGAAGTAGCCACGGTGCCTGTCACAGGGATTTGAGTAGCCACAGTGGTTGTCGTGCGGGTTGAAGGAGCTACAGTGCCTGTCGTGGGGGTTTGAGTAGTCACTGTATCTGTTGCTGGGGTTGATCCCTGGACAGTATTCCTGAAGAGTTGTTTAACTCTAAACAAGGCCTGAACCACATTCAGAAGACATAGCAATATGATCATGCTTGTTTGAACATCCCAAGGATATTCAAAATTCTCAGGGAATATTGTGGACGTCTTCATGAAGAGGATAGAAGAAAAAGGAGTTTCTGAAGATATGGAGGGGAAGGTGAACAAGTGGGAGAAAGTGTCCCATCTTGTCTCCCCCCTAAATTCATCCTCTGAGGTGAAGACGTAAGAAGTGTAATTATTAATAGTTTCCAAAAGATAGCTCCCAAAGAACAGGAATGATGGCAGTGCTGAGTACAGGCTCGTGACCAATAATTTTATCATAACATAAAGCCAGGTCACACAGTATAGCAAAGCAATGACCTTAATCCATTTCCCAGAGATGACCAACCCCACATACAAACTGATAATCAGCAGTATAGACAGCCAGTAAGGTGCTACATACCACAACTCCAAGAACAGATCCAACAACTCCGAGAGCAAATAAATCAACATTGTGAACATCGAGTACTAAACTGATATAATGAATGCTTATAACAAATTTGTTTTAACCCGTTCGGGTCAGATGTGTCGTTATCTCAACCCTTCGAGCCCCACGTTGGGCGCCAAAAAAGACTGTCGTGGTTTAACCTGGCAGGCAGCCAAATACCACGCAGCCGCTCACTCACTCCCCCCACCCCCAGCGGGACAGGGAGAGAATCGGAAGGGTAAGAATGAGAAAAACTCGTGGGTTGAGATAAAGACAGTTTAATAGAACAGGGAAAAAGAAGGGAAAATAATAATGAAAATGATAATGATAAAATATACAAAATGAGTGATGCACAATGCAATTGCTCACCACCCGCGCTGACCGATAACCAAGTAGCGATCGGTACTTCCTGGATCACGCCTACCCTTCATATACTGAGCATGACGTCACATGGTATGGAATACCCCATTAGCCAGCTGGGCTGGCTGTCCTGATTATGTTCCCTCCCATCTTGTGTACCTAGCTCAGTCAGTAGGCACGGGAGCTGTCCTTGGACTAGGAGGGCACTTAGCAACAACTGAAAACATCAGTGTGTTATCAACATTCTTCTCATACTAAATCCAAAACACAGCACTAGGAAGAAATTTAACCCTATCCCAGCCGAAACCAGGACAGGCAGGCACAGAAGCCTGCCGTGGGGCTTGCTTGCCTTACAGTATATTACAGTATATTAGAGTCTAGTGCTCGTTAGTGGCTGCTTTTTTGCTTTCACTGCTTGCTGTGCTGCTGCACTGCTGATCATCTTACTGTGCTGTGCCTGGGGACATTTTGATACCAGCAATGGGGATGCGCCTGGGCTAGCAGATGGCCAGGGCATCACTGCTCTTTTTGTGCTGCTGTACTGAACAGGCTGGAACTCCAGGGTAAGTCCCCCCTCGAGTGGAAGGGACTGTGGATAAGTCCATGTAGGAGCAGGACACCCCGAAGCGTCTGTGGCTGTGGTTATGTCTGTACCACAGCAGGCATACCTCTGAAGGGACTGTGGCCCAAGGATAAGTCCATGCTGCAGAAGATACACCTTGAAACATCTGTGGCTGTGGATAAGTCCATGCTGCAGCAGGTACACCTTGAAGCATCAGTGGCTGTGCATGAGGTTATGCTAGAGCACCTCAAAGCATGTGATCATGGCACAGCCCACAACAGAACAGGTACACCCCTGGAGGGACTGCAGCCATGGGTAAAGCCATGTTGGAGCAGGTTTACTTCTGAAGGAACTGTGGCTGTGGGTAAGGCCATGCTGGAGCAGGTATATCTCTGAAGGCATTGTGGACCATGGAGAAGGCCACGCTGGAACACGTGCACCTCAAAGTGACTGTGGCTGTGGATAAATCTATGCCGCAGCAGGTATACCCCTGGAGAGACTGTGGCTCATAGATAAGGCTCCGGTTGGAGCAGGTACACCCCTAAGGGACTGCAGTCTGTGGATAAGTCCAAGCTGGAGCAGGGGCAAGGGGAGGAGTTCATTGCACTGTTAAACCCTATGGTCTGGCCCAAAGGGACCAGGGGTGGAAATTGTAATGGAAATACTTTTAAATTGTTGTAACCCATGAATTGAGCTGTATATTACAGGAATTACTATAGCAGGAACACCTGAACAAATGGAGGACAAGTCTTACAAGAAGCAGTGCAAGTGCAGCAGTGACCTGACCTGGGCTGTCTTTGGTGCTCAGTAACTCCACAGAAAACACCACCTCTCCTGTCCTGAGTGACAGATGGAGCCCAAAGTCATGGACTAAATGAACTCAGTGGACATTTTGTAGACATTTGTGGACATTTATGGACATTTTACAGACATTTCACAGACATTTCACAGGGGTGGTCCATAGACTAAGGGAATGATATCTGTGTATTATATCAAAGGATGGGAAGGGGGGTGGTGGGTAATGAGAATATATTGGATATTGTGAGACCTGAGCATGATGTAAATGGTACAGAATAAGGGGTGGAGAACATGCTGGTTTTGGCTGGGGTAGAGTTAATTTTCTTCATAGTAGCTAGTGTGGGACTATGTTTTGGATTTGTGCTGGAAACAGCATTGATAATACAGGGATGTTTTAGTTATTGCTGAGCAGTGCTTACACAGAGTCAAGGCCTTTTCTACTTCTCACACCACCCCACCAGCGAGTAGGCTGGGGGTGCACAAGAAGTAGAGAGGGGACACAGCTGGTACAGCTGACCCCAACTGACGAAAGGGGTATTCCATACCATATGATGTCATGCTCAGCATATAAATCTGGGGAAGAAGAAGGAAGGGGGAGACGTTCGGAGTGATGGTGTTTGTCTTCCCAAGTAACTGTTATGTGTGATGGAGTCCCCTCCTGGAGATGGCTGAACACCTGCCTGCCAATGGGAAGTAGTGAATGAATTCCTTGTTTTGCTTTGCTTGTGTGTGTGGCTTTTGCCTTACCTATTAACTGTCTTTATCTCAACACACGAGTGTTCTTACCTTTACTCTTCCGATTTTCTCTCCCATCCCACCAGGGGGGAGTGAGTGAGTGGCTGTGTGGTGCTTAGTTGCCGGCTGGGGTTAAACCAAGACAATGAGGTTTTTTGTTTTGCTTTTTAAAATCTGTGTTATGCAGGACATCATTGAATAAAGAGCATTCAAACAGCAAGGGACGTCTTCACTCCTGCAGGACCCTTTTTTTTTTTTTATTTCTTTGCTTGACAACAAGACACACTACCACAAAGACAGCTTAAGAAGAGTTGCTTTGGACCTAATTCTCTAATATTATATTCTGGCACTGCTACTGCACTTCAAAAAGGCAAGTTTACTACGGCAAAAGCTCATTAAATGAACAAAGAGATTCCTAGTTATTTTGGTATGTTTTAGATCAGGCCCATCAAAGGTTATAGTTGTAAGCAGTTTTGCACCCCCTTTCCTTCTGTGTTTTACTGTTAGTAGTAGCCAGCCAGGCAGAGCTATAAATTTACATATCACTCTTTAAAATTAGGGCATTATATTTTTGCTGTGCACGTAAAAGATGCTCTAGGTTCTATTTATTCCATTAAATAATTTAAGGGAGTTTCCTTAAACAGCACCTGTAAAACCTCTGTTTCTTGCACTTTCTACACCACAGTTTTGTTTTCCCTTTCCCCTCCCCAGGACCAGATAGAACAAAAGTGTACTTTGCATGCCAAGTAACCTTGCAGCTGAATAGGTCAAACTGGCACGGAGACACCACCTGCCGTTTTTTTACAGACTTGCTCAGTGCAGAAGGTCACAGCTACTTTTCAGGTGAATTGAACCCTAAGGGCTCAGTAAGAATTTGTTCCTTAACTTCTCCTTGAAAGGAGGTGGAGATGGTGGGGGAAGCAATTTTAATCTGTGCAGGACTATTGCAGGAAAAAAAAAAGAGACCCTTAGAGATGATTATTTATACAGTATTAATTACCCAATCTGAAGCCTATTTTACACTTTTATCTGATAACATTAAGCAGGGATACAAAATTTTGTTTCAAAAACTTGTCTGAACTTAGTTTGCTTCAGGCATTCCTTTTCTATGGTTTAACTGCCCTTCCTGAACTATAAGTACCTTGTGAACATGATAATTTAAATATATTTGAAAAGACTTTAATAACTATTTCTACACTAAGTTCCATGTTTTCTATAATTTCTTTACCTACTAGTTGTAAAATGTGCATTGCTGTGAAATTCAATATTTAAGAAAGTAAAAATCAAATTATCAATGAACTACAACCTGACAATGGTAAAAAAAATATGTTGTGACTTCTATTGCTGGCTAAAAATTGTCTAAACACTCTGTCCCTCACCTCAGTTTAACATGTTTGTTTGTCTCATCTGTTTATAAAGTGCTATATCCTAGATTGTAAGCCCTTAGGAAAGAATTACCATTTATACCAGGTTTCCTAAATACTCTGCAATCATTTCTCACTAAGATATCTCCAGGAGATATCTAATATATTATATTATTGCATGTTTTATGAACATGAAAGAAACCTCAGACTATTCTGTTGCTCCCCTCTGCCACTCCTTTCCCCCTCAATATGAACTCAGAGATCATAGAATCATAGAATCATAGAACGGTCAGAATCACAGAATCATAGATGAGGTCAGTTGTATTGTGAACACCAGACAACAAAGGGAGGGAAGAAGATCTGCAGGGAATTAGGTCTCACATGTTCTAGGATTTACAGAACTACTCATTCAATGTTCACATATGATAGTACTAAGAGCCCTGAAACCTAGTTGTGACACTTAGTATAAATGTTATATCTGAGTAGCCTCAATACATAGCCTCAAAACGAAATAACATATGATACAGAATTTAGAAACTGAATGACAACTATACATGCAATTTTCATATAATCAAGAAATGAGGTTCAGTGTGTTCCTCTCCTAAAATGATGACACACTGATGAGAGCAATATACTTTCACATTCACAACAATAGTTATATTTGTCAATCGGTATATCTTTTTCTTTATTCACAATTTGGAAACAAAAAAGACTAACTTTCGAATTAGGAATGATTTTAGACAATCCATGTGTAAGACGGTAAAACTTGGGAATCCTTGGGGATGCTTGGGACACAGATTGACAATAAAATGAGCATGCAAAGAACAAGCCACTGTTTGCCCTGGAGGTTTCTGTATCTGCATGGATTAAAAACACACAATATGTGAGAAGTGTTGGAAGAAGAGAGCTTCAGGGAGGAAGCATATCAGAATAGCTTAGAGTAGATATTTAATTTTTACTTACAAGGTTCAATCTTGGAGACAAGTCACTGTCACTTGGAGAGAAGTCGCTTGGAGTGACCACACTGACAAGTCTCACCTACTTGCCTGTTTTTGCCATAATGAAGAGATGTCAAAAAGGGACCAAGAAACTTCAAATCTTACAACTTTTGTTACACAAGTGCATCTTTCCAAAATGGATGTGACTTGGAAATTTAAAACTCTCATAAATGTCCATAAAACACAGTCATCATATTCACTGCTATACTAGAAAGCCTTAAAAGCATTTGGTACTTCTTTTGTAATCAGGCTTTTACATATGAAGAGTAATTTTACTGTCTTCACAGCACTTCTCCCTCCCAAAACAATGACAGGAAGAACACATTAAATATACCTCTACAATATTCTTTCTTTAGCAGAAATCACTGAGAGCTGCAGCTGTTTAACATCTCCAGAGAACAGCTTCTTAAAGAATACAGAGTTACTATAAATGAAGGATAATCTAAGGATTGGAAAGTCCTCAAAGATGTGAAAAAATAAAGATAGTTCCTCGTTACAAAAAAAAGAAGAAAAAGAAAAAAGTCACAGAAAAATAATATACTAAAAATGAAAAGGTTTTTTAAAATGGGAGAATAATATCTAATGCAGTCAGAAAACTGAGAGGTACTTTTTAGACCGACGACTTTGAAGAAGGACCTGCCAGATAGGTTGCTATAATTTCACATATGAAGCTTATTGAATGCTCTTAGAGTAAATTTTCCAAGAACAGAGAACAACAAGAAATTTTCTATTTTCTTTTCCTCACATCCATGCGTATCCACCAAAGGAGTCTTTTTACTTTGTATTCCCTTAATGGCCAGGAAGGATTATTAAACTTAAAATTTGGAAGATAAATTAACTAAGCTTTCAAAAAATCAAGAAGCTCACTAAAAAAAGTAAGACTTTTTAATATGAAATTTTAGACAAATGAATTTTTGCATTTCTTTTTGGTATTGATGTATTTGAAACTTTTCTCAACTTTTCTAAATTTCCTTGAGATATTTCTTTAAAACATTATCAGAGCAGCTGAAACTTCAAAACAGTAAATAGCACAAGAAGGTCCACAGTCTCTTATGTGTCTGAATTGCCCCTAAATTCCCGTGGCTTATGAATCATTGAATGACCAGTTGTGCTTAGAGTGTGATTGAGTTGGACCCCTTGTCACACACACAATCACACACACATGTACACATGCCCTACACCATTTCAAAACCTCTGCACTAGCTCTCACATTATTACAAATAATTAACTGCTATTATGATGCAGTAAAAGGTTATTAACATGCATGTTCAGACCTTATTTTCACTGCAATACATATTGTTTAAAAAACTAGTCTCACTTAGGTTGTAAAGCCCATGTAGACTCAGAATTACTGTGCTGCATAACTAGGTGTAGGATAAAAGAAGCCAATGACCTGCTGCCCTTTCCCTGTTTCTCTTTCTTTGGTTTTTGTATATGTTGACTTTGATTTTTACTTTCTCAACTCCTCTCTTCTCAGCTTTTGACAAGTCAGATGCCCTAAAACATCTTCTTTCTACAGTATGCTAAATTAACATATCTCATTTGTTTTGCAATCATTCACTGTTAAAATTGAAAAAAAATATTTTTGGCTTTCTGTAAGTATTTAGAAATTTCCTATTTATTTCAGTATTATTTACTAGGAGAAAAATACTGCCTAAAATCTGTTCTGAGAATTTCATAATTTTACTAGTATATTCAAAGATCTACTGAGCTTTATATTCACAGCATTCTCATTTTACAATTACTTTCCCAACGTCAACAAGTCCTTTCTCATGCAGATTGGAAAAACAAACGTAAGCATGATGAATTGGACAGGTTTCAACTTACTGTATGACCCTCCATTGCAATGTTGTAAAAGTACAAACTGTAAAATGTACAAACATAAACCCTGAAATGTGTCGGGAGAGGTACTCTAGAGCATTACTACGAAGGCATATCCGTAATACATCCTCCAAAATACCATGTACCACATAGTCACTCATATTCTTGATTCACTTAAATTCATACTAAGTCTTACAAGAACTAATGCATAAAAGTGTTATGAGGATTACCAGGAGAATGGAGAGGAGATTGACTGGCTTGGCTTGTATGACCAAACAAAATAAAGGCTTAGAGAATGGCTGGGTTTATTTTTTATAAATTCCAAAAAGAGAAGATAAAAACTCTGGAGAACTAAAAAACAATGGACTGAAAGGTACTGGCAGAAGAACCTACACATGCAAAGAGGCATAGATAATTTTACATTTTTTAAGAAAATGGATGGAAAGAACACATTCAGGTTTTTTTATTCTCCTTTAACAAACAATGCATTAAAGGAAAACAGTTTCACTATGCATCCAAGTGTTTACATATATATATATTAATTTTTAATTGGATTATTTTTATCAAACAACTTCAAATCACATTTCCATTAACACAGATAAATCTCACCACACAACAAGTACACAATGGCAGAAATATAACAGCACAATACATTGTGTTGTGGCATTTCTTGGCATTCATTTGCAATTCTTAATATTAACCAAGCTCACAACTATTTTGCAGTCAAGGCTTTCTATTTGCTTCATTAGACCTTAAATCAACACCAGAATGACATCAGTTGATGTATCAACATCAATTAAAATGAGTCTTTTGATGAGCTAATTAAATTTACCACGTCCAAAGATGTCCTGAAAGAAATTGATTTTGTATTAAATAATCCTATCAGCCTGTACTTAGACACTCAGAGACACGTTGATGAGCCCCTGTATGCTTAAAGATATAAAATAAACTTTTCATCTCACCAATAATTAGTTACTAAAATGAATTAAGATCTTAAAATGCAATAAAATGATAGCATTTCATTTTTTTGTTCATGCCAAATTCCTATGTGGAAAATGGTGGGTTACCCATGTGGTACTGCTATGATACCAAAAATTAACTCTTTTCTCATTTTATTAAAATAACATGAATTAGTCTTGTTTCCATAACCAGAACCTTGCTTCTAAGCATGCCAGAATACATATCCAGTGCAACTGAGGAAGGAAAGACAGTAAACGTTTTTAACTCTGATGTCTGTTTCCTTCACTCTGGTCCAGCAGGGTCCATTTGAATTCCAAATGTACCTCTGAATAAATTCAGAATTCAAAACCTAAAATCAGAATCTAAACCATTATAACTTTAACCAGTTATTACATGACAAATGTGCAAAATTACAAATATATTTTGTAATAGAATTGAATATAACCAAAGAAGTTCAGTTTCTTAGAGATAACAGACACAAACTCATTAATTTTTATTTTTCTTTTTTTTTTAACTGGTAAGGATCACCTTCCAAAACACAACAATTTAAAATTCAAAGGTCCTTTTTTATACATGCAGAAGTACTCAATGTTTACCTTCATTGAAATTTTTGACTGTGTGAAAACACAGAATTATAATCTTCTTTTTTGGAAAGTTTTGTTATCATTTTATTGTACTGGTCACTTTAAATGAAGTTTAAATTGCACCGAGAAAAAAAAAAAATAGTAACAAAGAGTTCAGGAAGAAAAGGTGTCAAAGAAAGAATTTCTGTATAATTTACTATCTCTTAGGAAGAAAAAACTAAATTTAGAAGACTAAAGAAACATTTTTTAAGTTAAAAAATAACTTTTTTAAAGTTTGCTAAGCCTTATTAAAACCACCTAGAGGTTTTGAAGAAAGGAAAGCACTTTGAAATGACAGCTTCCTCTTCTTACTTTTATAGTTAGTAAGGGGTCTGAATCTGAAGTATTATTATTCTTTGTTTTGTTTTGTTTTGTTATGAGTCTTATAAAGAAAACTACAGCAGATTCAAGCTTTAATGAACACAATCTCATACCAAAGAACTCTTGTCTATCAAATCTTTCTTCAAAAAGCCAAAGGTCTAAGTCTTAGCTCACTTACCAGCCCTGAACACACACTTTAGCTAGTGAAAGAACAGAGGATTGAATATGATTTTACTAGAGAGCAGTATGTTAGACAATCACTCTTTAGTGGGAAAGTAGAAAACAAGACCTGTGTAGAAAATAATGAATAACAGGTCAAATTAACATTATTGTTGATAGAAAGAATATCAGAAATGTCTGCAGTAGTAGCTCAAAATGGATTTGAAAGATTGCCTAGTGAAGCTGAAACCTGGAGTCAGGAGAACAAGCAGTAGCGTTATAGGTCACCATGGAGCATATTTCGGCAACTTATTTTGGAAACTGAATTGGATACAGTTTCAAAGAAGACAGACCATCAGATGAAACTGTGCTGAGGCACATGGAAAATTAGGAGGTGATTGGTGATAGCCAACATGGCTTCACTAAGGGCAAATCGTGCCTGACAAATTCTGTGGCCTTCTACAACAGAGTTACAGCATTGGTGGATAAGAGAAAAGCAACTGATGTCATCTACCTGGACTTGTGCAAAGCATTTGACACTGTCCCAGACAACATCCTTGTCTCTAAATTGGAGAGACATGGATTTGATTGATGGATCTCTCAGTGGATAAAGAATTGGCTGGATGGTTGCACTCAAAGGGTTGCGGTCAACGGTTCAACGTCCAAGTGGAAACCGGTGATGAGTGGCGTTCCTCAGGGGTCGGTATTGGGACCAGTGCTGTTTAACATCTTTGTCAGTGTCATGGACAGTGGGACTGAGTGCACCCTCAGCAAGTTTGCCTATGACACCAATCTGTGTGGTGTGGTTGACACACTGGAGGGATGTGATGCCATCCAGAGGGACCTTGGCAGGCTTGAGAGGTGGGCCCGTCCAAATCTCATGAAGTTCAACAAGACCAAGTTCCAGGTCCTGCACATGGGTCAGTGTAATCTGACCCATGCACAAATACAGGCTGGGCAGAGAATGGATTGGCAGTAGCCTTGAGGAGAAAGACTTGGGGATGTTGGTTGATGAGAAGCTCAACATGACCCGGCAATGTGCACTTGCAGCCCAGAAAGCCAACCGTATCCTGGGCTGCATCAAAAGAAGCATGGCCAGAAGATCGAAGGAGGTGATTCTCCCCCTCTTCTGCGCTCTCATGAGACCCCACCTGGAGTACTGCGTTCAGCTCTGGGGCCTCCAACATAAGAAGGACATGGACCTGTTGGAGCGAGTCCAGAGGAGGGCCATGAATATGATCAGAGAGCTGGAACACCTCTCCTATGAAGACAGGCTGAGAGAGTTGGGGTTATTCAGCCTAGAGAAGAGAAGGCTCTAGGCAGACCTTATAGCAGCCTTCCAGTACCTGAAGGGGGCCTATAGGAAAGCTGGAGAGAGACTTTTTACAAGGGGGTGTAGTGATAGGACAAGGTGTAATGGCTTTAAGCTGAAAGAGGGTAGATTTAGATTAGCTATAAGGAAGAAATTCTTCACTAAGAGGGTGGTGAGGCACTGGAACAGGTTGCCCAGAGAAGTTGTGGATGCCCCATCCCTGGAAGTGTTCAAGGCTAGGTTGGATGGGGCTTTGAGCAACCTGGTCTAGTGGAAGGTGTCCCTGCCCATGGCAGGGAGGTTGGAACTAGATGATCTTTAAGGTCCCTTCCAACCCAAACCATTCTATGATTCTATGATGCTATGAATAATTCACTCGGTAACTTTAATATGGTCCATGTTCAACACAGGGCTAAGCAAAAATGAAGCTTTAGATTAAATAAATGAATAAATACGCTTAAAGGTCCCAACAAAATTCATAGATTTTCCACACTATGGAAACTTCACACTCTGATGGGCTTTCCTATATCATATATGCAACATGAAGATTAAAGTCATACCTTCAAACCAATTTCTGCAATATAAGGAACACATAAACCATCTAGAACCCTGGTGCCTCTGATCTGACACAGACCCACATTTTATTTTCTCTTTTGAGGTAGCTATGTGGTTAATATAGGTTTTTTTACAGTTTCTGATCTTAGAGGTTGGAGTGGGTAACAAAATGATGAGAAATACCTTATATCTGATGGTCTAGGAATATCTGAAACATGCCAAGGCCAGTACATCTTCTTAAAATAATGTTAAATTCATCTAGCACTAGGAAAGGGAACAAGTCTTAAAGCCTCACAAAATCAGAGATGAGGAAGAAATAAGGAGGATCAGGAAAGCTTTTTTTTAAAAGTATTTATAAGTCTACCTATAGGTTTTCTTGGTTTGAGACTTTTCCAATGTCAAAAGTTCACCCACTTCTACATAATATAAATACATTGGCCATAAACTAGGAAGCATTTTTTTGCCAACATGGGGACAGATAAAATGATTTAATAGGTCACTTAGGCTTTGACTTTGATCATATCTGAAAAGTCTAGAGAGTGTTTCAGAATTATTTTGACTGTTACTTTGCCCAAGAGAAGTATGACACCTAAACTATTTTAATCAAAGTTATTTTATAATTCCAGATCGACTATGAAATTGTTCTTGATTCTGTTTTGTCCTGCTCCCCCAAAACATGTTGCTCAAATTTATCAATATGAATTGGATACATTTCTCCACCAAAGACTGAGATATACCTTAGGAAAGCCATCAATGGTAGCTGGAAAGTACAATGGGTAAAAACTGTGAAAATTTATTTAACTAAAAAGGACATTTTATTATGTTGATGATTTTATTATACACTTGTAACAGTTGAACTGTCCTATATAATCTTCCAAAGAAGTAATAAGAAAAAACAAAAAACCTGAACTACTAACCCCCTCTAAAAATTGCAAAATTATAACTTATTATCGCAGACCCCATTGCTGGTTAAATGATATTTTAATTGATAATGCAAAATTGGAGATATACCTATGAAGCAAGATAATCTCATTAAAGTTACATAATTGAGTCAATGTTAAGGACAGGGTTCAGAATGGCAGCCTCGACATTGAGTCATACTTAGGCAGCTTTCTAAAGGAACAGATCTTTGTGGTTTTTTTCAGATCTCTCTTAATTTTGAATACTTATGATTAAAATGAACATAATTTTTTTCTCTGTTTTTCTATCAGAAATTACCAGCTTAACAAATTTTTAAATTTTGTAGGAAGGTGTTGATTTTCTTGAATCTTCTGACAGAAACCAGGCAGATTTCTCAGGATAAGGTTTCTTGCCAGCGAGCCTATCTCTTTGGCAATCTGAAAATGTCAACTATCTGCCATAAAACTGGATACCTCATCACCTAGGAGGTTTATCTTTAGTCAGGCTACTCCATGGAGAGAGGTTTCTTGTCAGGATATTCAGGGCATCTAAGTCCTTCAGCTGAGCTGGCAGAAAGCTTTGCATTTCTGATGTTCTGGCATCATTTGCTTGAGTAGGACTTCTTTGGGCATAGAATCATTCAGCTTTGCAATGGTAGTTGGGAAACTGAGACTTCAGATCTCCAGCAGGAATTTTATTTCCAAGTTAAGAAAAAAAAAGAAATCAGGTGTTTTAAATCTTTTTTAAAAATTTGTTACAGCATGAGAATTTCATGAAGAAACGGATTTCTGAATCCTCAGTCATACAATTTCTGGGGTTACCAAGTGTTAAAAGGGACAACACAAATAATAAAGACAAAACAAATAAAATAATCACCATTAAATTGTGTTTTCTCTTAGAAATTTTGAACTTACCTCACTCCTTTCCCATCTGCACACATAACTTTGATGTTTCAACATATTGTCAGCCCATTTCAAAATATTTCCTGTTTGTGTTAGCAGGATCAGAAAGCAGGTTTCAGTTGGTTAGGTGTATATTGACATGAACAGTAGAATTCGACACACTCATTATATATCAGCATGGAAAGGACTCTGGGGTTAATTTTTAATATTTGTTAATATTATAATTAAAGCTCATCGACATTTATCTTTTTTCATATTTTCCTGAAGAAAGTGCTGTGTTTCAAAAATAAGAATTCTTAATAACTAGACATATTTTGAATAAAAAAAAAAAACAAAAACCAGAAAAAATAGTAGACTAAAATATCTTGGGTTTTGAATATTTTTCCATAATATAATTTATAATATAAATACTTATAAAATGTCAATATTTTCTAAAAAACAATTTAAAATGTTTGACAAAGTTTTCAAATTATTTTCTGTTCTTTTTCCTCAGAAATGATTTTAGATTTTATTTAACTCTAAGGGCAAAGGATGGCATACAGTTTGTGGGTTGTGAACTTGAAAAGGAGTTGTGTTTTTGAAAAGGAGTTCAGCTTGGTTTGAGTTTGCATAAGTTTAATTTTCACTGCTTTTTTTTATTTAATCAGTAATTGAAACATGAGATGAGTATCTTATTTATGACATCTATTTGCAATCTGTTCATATTCTGAAGCACAAATGCCTTATTATTGGAAGCAGAGGTGGGAGAGAGGTAATATGTACTTTTACTACTGTTTATCCTTTTTTGCCTAGAAAAGAGTGTGAAATTTGTTTTGTATGGCATTTAATTAAGAATAATATTTGTTTTCTTTTAACATTTTATATAAAAATACGTTTCTTCTTCTTCATGTTTAAAATTAAATACTGCCAGCAAATTTACAGTCCTATAATTTATCGCTCTGACATTAAAACCTGTATATCTGTATTTAATATCTGACAAATTATGTAAGGATTGTACTTTCATAAGTCTTAGTGGAACTTTATGCAATTATTCTGATGCCTGTGCTACAAACAAAATATATTTTGATGCATTTTAAGAGAGACAGAGACATGCCACTGAAACAGTTGCAACAGGATACTGAATATTCTAGATAATTGGGGGGGGGTGTGTGTTAAAAAGTGGAAATAAATTTAAAAAGGAGAAGCGTAGAATGCTAACCTTTAATAATTCGTAAAACTTTTCCAGTATAGAGCCAAATGCACTGAAAATGCTTGACAATTGTGGCTGGGAAATAAAATAGCCCATGAAGAGTTTGAGATCTAAGTCTATTGGACTCTATAGGATGCATTTTCTAAGTAGGCATACGAAGCTCTTTATTGTAGACAAGTTGTTGCCACACTTGAAACATAATATTGGTGCCCAAGGTATTTTTGCTCTCTATCACATATTGGACTGGGAATTTGCTATTTTGGCCAACAGCATAAATTGAGTCCTGATGGGAATATAACCTTCAAATAGCAGTTATGTGTCAATTATGCAATCCATTTATTTCCATTTTTCCATCTTCTCTACATCCCCAAGAAAGCTCAAAGAAGTAAATCCAGTGAAGGCAGTTTCTCTTCTCTCAATCCATAGCAATGTTTGCAGTGATTCTAATATGGAAGTTAAACACATCTAGCTGTAAAAGACAGAAACATAATTTGATATTTTATACCCTTTGGTAATCCCTTGGCCTAGTAGACTGAAAAATCTTACTTCTTTACAGTTGACTGAAGCGAGAGGGAAAAGAAAAAAAAATCTCCACCTAGATTTTCAAGGAATAAAATATACTTTTGCTACCATTTTCTCTCCTTTTCCAAGGACAGCTGCTTTGTCAGACTTATTTTCTCGCTAATAAGTTTCTGATGTTCTGTCTTTGCAGTAGGTCAACATTTAGAGTTGAATAGTTCTGCGCTGAACCCTTCCTACTTCATATGATGGAATTATTTTGTCATTTTTCTCCTTTTCTATTTTTAAACACAAAATATTGCACTAAAAATCCAGAAAAAAAGAAGCAGAAAATATGGTTGTGAATTTATGGGTTTGTAATTAAGAAGAGAAGGAAAAGGTTAAGTATAGTCTAGGATTTGTATAGTTGAAGTAAAATAAATAGTGGAAAATTTTACCTCCACTCTCTCTTCATATTAAGGTTGAGACATGTGGCCTTGGCTTTCAGTAGCTGGTGGAGTGGAGAAGTGATGTAGATTGTATCAATAGCTGGAGTGACAATTCATTGCTTTGCTTCTATTTTTGTTTCGTCAGGTCTCTAAACTTTGAAGTATCTTTGTATTTTTCAGAACAGACCTTTTGTGGTTTAGTTATTTATTAGGATTTAATTGTTTGTTATGTATTTACCACCCTCCAAGACACAGTCCATACTCCTAGTAGTTTCTTCCCTGAAGGAAAAGGAGAGAAATGGAAGAAAGGACGTGCTTGGGAATACCAGGGCGGGGGGGAGGGGGGGAGAAGAAAAATGTAATCTGACCAGCTATAAAACTGTTGAGAGTATTCAAACATATGTGTTTAAACACTATTAAGAAGAAATGCATTTTAATATATTTTATATGTGTATTAAATACACACACATTTATCTTTTCAGTTACCCTAATCTTTTAAATAAAAGCAACAATTATTGCAGGCAAATAAACATGAGTTCTGACAAAAGAAATAATTATTTTACAATGAAGATAGGTATAGGTTAACCTTTTGAGTACAGTTATGAACTACAGATATTATGAAACAAAAAGGAAAAGTAAACAATACATTTCAAAGTAAGATTATTACAATAAACGTACTGCTAAGTTTCTAAACTCCTATCTCTATATGGAAATTTCCTTCTGAAATCCTCTAATTTATACAAGACAAGAAGTTGCAATCCTGCATTATAATTACACCAACATACATTTTCTGAAGGTTTATAAAATTTTTATTATATGAAAAATTGTTTTGCAATAGACTTACAATCTTTTTCCTTTACAGTGTGCTGCCACATAACAAGCCTCTAGAGAAGTACAGCACCAGTAACTACTCTTTCCTTTGAAAGGAAATACTTCCTCAATATGCTGTCTATCATACTGCAAAAAAAGCTGAACGATTAGATTAAGTATTTAAAGAACATAAAAAATTCTTCAGTTCATTTGATATTTCTAATATTTTTTTTGCTTACTTAATTTCCAAAGCCAAATATATTAACCTACTTCAAAGTATTCAGAAATTATCTACAGAAAGTATCCTGAAAATATTAATTAAGTGCTAATTTTATCTCTTTAGTCCACAATCTCTATATAAAATAAGGAATGTAATACCAAATTATTTCACTGTTGAGTATTTTGTCAAGGTAAGAGGGGCAACAGTCTTTAAGTTATAAGTAACAAAAGTATCAACCTTTTTAATACCTTATCTAATTATTGATAAAGTTTAAGGAATAAACAAAATGTATTTTACTGGTAAATGTTAGTGTTGATATTATTACTCCTATTATTACACCAATTATGACGCTTCAGTTACATAGCAACACAAACTTAGGTTCTCTTTTTGGTCATTCAGATATATATCAAAAAGGGTATACCTTCCTGTCTGCACCTGTCTTTTTCCTCCTAGAGCTTTTTTTTTTTTCATAAAAATGACTTCTTCATAATTAAGCATTATTTATACTTTCATTTGAAGATATATTGCAAGAAAAGCAGGATTCAAACAGTGTACTCTCATATGTTTATGTTCCTCAAACCTCCATCTTAATATTTCTTTACAACGACTTTTAAGCCTTTATCAACCTAACTAATTCCTGCCTCTGGAAAGTGTCTTTTATTTTGTACCTGCAGGCTTGCATGCATTCATATCAACTCTCAGCAAGATTTTTGGAACAGTTCATTTAGTCCATGACTTTGGTCTCCATCTGTCCTAACAGTCTTTCAGGGCTGGAGAGATGGTGTGTGGTGTTGGGCTGTTGCATCCTGAAGCCAGTTCTCATTTCGGTACTGCTGCGCTCGTCCAGTTCTATCATCGTTGCACTTTGCTCGGTTTCATCGGAGTTAGTTCATTCTTCATTAATCTGGGTGATTTTCACTGCTATACCATTGATAGTAACCATAGAAATAATGATATACAATATCATGTAACAGTTGACATAAAAATTCAGTTCATTGGCTATTTTCACCCAAAATCAAATCCCCTTGAAGTACACACCGGACTTCCCCATCCTTTCGCATCACCCACCAAGTGCACCCAGGTCCTTGAGCAAAAGCAATCCCATGGATGGGTTTTCCCTTGCTAGAGGCAGGAGTAACCCAGACTGCCTTCCCCAGCATATTCTTATGTGCACGACAGGAACTTTATCTCCATCTACAGTAAGTAAGAGTTTTGATTGGGCAGGGCCAGATCGATTGGCAGATCCCCTGGTATTGACTAACCATGTGGCCTTTGCTAAATGTGTCTCCCAATGCTTGAATATCCCACCACCCATTGCTCTCAGCGTAGTCTTCAGCAGCCCATTGTATCGTTCGATTTTCCCAGAGGCTGGTGCATGGTAGGGGATGTGATAGACCCACTCAATGCCATGCTCTTTGGCCCAGGTGTCTATGAGGGCGTTTCAGAAATGAGTCCCGTTGTCTGACTCAATTCTTTCTGGGGTGCCATGTCACCATAGGACTTGCTTTTCAAGGCCCAGGATGGTGTTCCGGGCAGTGGCATGGGGCACAGGGTATGTTTCTAGCCATCCAGTGGTTGCTTCCACCATGGTGAGCACATAGCGCTTGCCGTGGCGGGTTTGTGGGAGTGTCATATAATCAATCTGCCAGGCCTCCCCATATTTATATTTCAACCATCGTTCTCCATACCAAAGAGGCTTTACTTGCGTGGCTTGTTTGATTGCAGCGCACCTTTCACATTCATGGATAACCTGTGCAATAGCGTCCATGGTCAAGTCCACCCCTGTCCTAGTTTCGGCAGGGATAGGGTTAAATTTCTTCCTAGTGCTGTGTTTTGGATTTAGTATGAGGAGAATGTTGATAACACACTGATGTTTTCAGTTGTTGCCAAGTGCCCTCCTAGTCCAAGGACAGCTCCCGTGCCTACTGACTGAGCTAGGTACACAAGATGGGAGGGAACATAATCAGGACAGCCAGCCCAGCTGGCCAATGGGGTATTCCATACCATGTGACGTCATGCTCAGTATATGAAGGGTAGGCGTGATCCAGGAAGTACCGATCGCTACTTGGTTATCGGTCAGCGCGGGTGGTGAGCAATTGCATTGTGCATCACTCATTTTGTATATTCTATCATTATTTATTATCATTATTCTCCCTTTTCTGTTCTATTAAACTGTCTTTATCTCAACCCACGAGTTTTTCTCACTCTTACCCTTCCGATTCTCTCCCCGTCCCACTGCGGGGGCGGGGGGAGTGAGTGAGCAGCTGCGTGGTATTTGGCTGCCTGCCAGGTTAAACCACGACAGTCCTTTTTGGCGCCCAACGTGGGGCTCGAAGGGTTGAGATAACGATAGATCTGACCAAAGTGTGTTAAGGCAAAATTGTTATAAGCATCCATTATATTGATTGGTCACAATGTTGATGTATTGGCTGTCAAAGTTGTGGGGCTGGCTCTCAATGTTGGGTCATGTAATACCTTGCTTGCAGTATGTGTTCCCTTTTGTGCTGTTTATCATTATTCGGAACTGGGCCAAGATTATCATTTTGTTGCTGTTTTATGAGGTGATAAAATCATTGGTCGTAAGTCTAATCTGGTATCTGTACTCGGCACTGCCGTCATTTCTGTACCTCGGGAACCACCTCTTAGAAATTATTGGTAATTGCACTTGTTCCTCCTCGGAGAATGAATTTAAGGGATGGGACACTCTCTCCCACTTGTTCATCTTCCCTTCCATATCGTCAGAAACTCCTTTTTCTTCTATCCTCTTCACAAAGATGTCCACAATATTCCCTGAGAATTTTGAATATCCTTGGGATGTTCAAACAAGCATGTTCATATTGCTATGTCTCCTGAACGTGGTTCAGGCCTTGTTTAGGGTTAAACAACTATTCAGGAATACTGTCCAGAGATCAACCCTCAGGAACAAGAAAAGAGGGAGGGCAAGCAGCGGTGCCTCATCGGGGCGGGCGGAGCGGCGAGTCTCGGGGGCGGCTACAGACACGGTGGCTACTCAAAACCCCACGACAGGCACTACAATTACTCCAACCCCCATGACAAGCACTGCAGCTACCCAAACCCCAGCAACAGGCACTACAGCTGAACCAGAGGACCAACCCTTGCTGGTATCCGTTGCCCCTGTACAGAAGAGGAAATCTTGGAAGCGGAGATCAGGTCGTTTAGAAAGGGATGATGAAAGAGCAGGGACATCATGAGGAGAGGAGGAGGAAGAGGAAGAACTCATAAATGAGACGGAAACCACCTGATCCCTATCCCTGAGTGAGCTGCGAGATATGCGGAAAGATTTCAGCCGATGTCCAGGCGAGCATATTGTTACCTGGCTGCTCCGATGCTGGGATAATGGGGCCAGTAGCCTGGAATTAGAGGGGAAGGAGGCCAAACAGCTGGGATCCCTTGCTAGGGAAGCGGGTATTGACAAAGCAATCAGAAAAGGGACACAGGTCCTCAGCCTCAGGAGGCGACTGCTGTCAGGCGTGAAGGAAAGGTATCCCTTCAAGGAAGATGTTATATATCGCCTAGGCAAATGGACCACTATGGAGAGAGGTATCCAGTACCTGAGAGAATTAGCCGTGCTGGAGGTGGTTTATAGTGACCTAGACAACGACCAAATGCCCAAAGATCCAGATGACGTCCAGTGCATGCGACCCATGTAGTGGAAGTTGGTGCGGAGCGTACCAGCGTCACATACCAGTTTGTTGGCCGTACTGTCCTGGACAGAGGAAGAAGCATGAACGGTGGATGTCGTGGTTGGCAGACTTCGGGATTTCGAAGAAACGTTCTCCTCCTCCCTTGTCTCAGCTGTGGAGAAACTGTCCCGGGAGGTCCAGCAATTCAAAGAGGGTATGTCCTATTCTCCACCTGTACGGACCAGTATCTCAGCCATTAGGAGTCAGCGTTTTTCTCCTCAAGAGAGAGGATATCGAAAGTACACACCACGGGGCACCCTGTGGTTTTACCTCTGTGACCACAGAGAGGACATGAGGCAGTGGGATGGAAAACCTGCCTTGACCCTAGAGGCACGTGTACGTGACTTGCAAGGAAAAACAATCACACAAGGAGGTTCTCCCAGGAAAAATGCTGCTCCAGTTATCAGGAAAACCCTGTCTCACGACGGTCCAGTTTCCAGTGAACAGTTCCCCAGACAGAGTAGAAGGGCTGATCTTACTTTGGACTGTAACGAAGGAATTCTTGACTCACGTTTGCAAGAAGTGAGAAGCAGATACTATGACCAGAACTAGAGGGGCCCTGCCTCCGGCCAGGTGGAGGAAAGGGACAACCGGGTTTACTGGACTGTGTGGATTCGATGGCCTGGCACATCAGATCCACAAAAGCATAAGGCTCTAGTAGACACCGGTGCACAGTGTACCCTAATGCCATCAAGCTATAGAGGGGCAGAACCCATCTGTATTTCTGGAGTGACAGGGGAATCCCAAGAGTTAACTGTATTGGAGGCCGAAGTGAGCCTGACCGGGAATGAGTGGCAGAAGCACCCCATTGTGACTGGCCCAGAGGCTCTGTGCATCCTTGGCATAGACTACCTCAGGAGAGGGTATTTCAAGGACCCAAAAGGGTATCGGTGGGCTTTTGGTGCAGCTGCCCTGGAGATGGAGGAAATTAAACAGCTGTCCACCTTGCCCGGTCTCTCAGAGGACCCTTCTGTTGTGGGGTTGCTGAGGGTTGAAGGATAGCAGGTACCAATCGCTACCACAACAGTGCACCAGCGGCAATATCGCACCAACCGAGATTCCCTGATCCCTATCCATGAGCTGATTCGTCGACTGGAGAGCCAAGGAGTGATCAGCAAGACTCGCTCACCCTTCAACAGTCCCATATGGCCAGTGCGAAAGTCTCATGGAGAGTGGAGACTAACAGTAGACTACCGTGGCCTGAATGAAGTCACGCCGCCACTGAGTGCTGCCGTGCCGGACATGCTAGAACTTCAATACGAACTGGAGTCAAAGGCAGCCAAGTGGTACGCCACAATTGACATTGCTAATGCCTTCTTCTCCATCCCTTTGGCAGCAGAGTGCAGGCCACAGTTTGCTTTCACTTGGAGGGGCGTCCAGTGCACCTGGAACCAACTGTCCCAGGGGTGGAAACACAGCCCTACCATTTGCCATGGACTGATACACACCGCACTGGAACAGGGTGAGGCTCCAGAACACCTGCAGTACATTGATGACATCATTGTATGGGGCAACACAGCAGAAGAAGTTTTTGAGAAAGGGGAGAGAATAATTCAAATCCTTCTGAAAACCGGTTTTGCCATAAAACAAAGTAAGGTCAAGGGACCTGCACAGGAGATCCAGTTTTTAGGAATAAAATGGCAAGACGGACGTCGTCAGATTCCAATGGATGTGATCAACAAAATAACAGCCATGTCCCCACCAACTAGCAAAAGGGAAACACAAGCTTTCTTAGGCGTTGTGGGTTTTTGGAGAATGCATATTCCAAATTACAGTCAGATCGTAAGCCCTCTCTATCAAGTGACCAGGAAGAAGAACGACTTCAGATGGGGCCCTGAGCAACAACAAGCCTTTGAACAAATTAAACAGGAGATAGTTCAGGCAGTAGCCCTTGGGCCAGTCCGGGCAGGACAAGATGTGAAGAATGTGCTCTACACCGCAGCCGGGGAGAATGGCCCTACCTGGAGCCTCTGGCAGAAAGCACCAGGGGAGACTCGAGATCGACCCTTAGGGTTCTGGAGTCGGGGATACAGAGGATCAGAGGCCTGCTACACTCCAACTGAGAAGGAGATATTGGCAGCATATGAAGGGATTCGAGCTGCTTCAGAAGTGGTTGGTAGTGAAGCACAGCTCCTCCTGGCACCCCGACTGCCGGTGCTGGGCTGGATGCTCAAAGGGAGGGTCCCCTCTACACATCATGCAACCGATGCTACGTGGAGTAAGTGGGTCGCACTGATCACACAATGGGCCCGAATAGAAAACCCCAGTCGCTCAGGAATCTTGGAAGTGATCACGAACTGGCCAGAAGGCAAAGATTTTGACATATCCCCAGAGGAGGAGGTGACACGTGCTGAAGAAGCCCCACTGTATAATAACCTACCAGAAAACGAGAAGCAATATGCCCTGTTTACTGATGGGTCCTGTCGCCTTGTGGGAAAGCATCGGAGGTGGAAAGCTGCTGTATGGAGTCCTATACGCCAAGTTGCAGAAACTGCTGAAGGAGAAGGTGAATCGAGCCAGTTTGCAGAAGTGAAAGCCATCCAGCTGGCCTTGGACATTGCTGAACGAGAAAAATGGCCAGTACTCTATCTCTATACTGACTCATGGATGGTGGCAAATGCCCTGTGGGGGTGGTTGCAGCAGTGGAAGCAGAACAACTGGAAGCGCAGATGTAAACCCATCTGGGCTGCCGCGTTGTGGCAAGATATTGCTGCCCGGGTAGAGAACCTGGTTGTAAAAGTACGTCACATAGATGCTCACGTACCCAAGAGTCGGGCCACTGAAGAACATCAAAACAACCAGCAGGTGGACCAGGCTGCTAAGATTGAAGTGGCTCAGGTGGATTTGGACTGGCAACATAAGGGTGAATTATTTATAGCTCGGTGGGCCCATGATGCCTCAGGCCATCAAGGAAGAGATGCAACATATAGATGGGCTCGTGATCGAGGTGTGGACTTAACCATGGACGCTATTGCACAGGTTATCCATGAATGTGAAACGTGCGCTGCAATCAAACAAGCCACGCGAGTAAAGCCTCTTTGGTAGGTGGGACGATGGTTGAAATACAAATATGGGGAGGCCTGGCAGATTGATTATATCACACTCTCACGAACCCGGCACGGCAAACGCTATGTGCTCACCATGGTGGAAGCAACCACTGGATGGCTAGAAACATACCCTGTGCCCCATGCCACTGCCCGGAACACCATCCTGGGCCTTGAAAAGCAAGTCCTATGGCGACATGGCACCCCAGAAAGAATTGAGTCAGACAACGGGACTCATTTCCGAAACACTCTCATAGACACCTGGGCCAAAGAGCATGGCATTGAGTGGGTCTATCACATCCCCTACCACGCACCAGCCTCCGGGAAAATCAAACGATACAACGGGCTGCTAAAGACAACACTGAGGGCAATGGGTGGTGGGACATTAAGGCATTGGGATACACATTTAGCAAAAGCCACCTGGTTAGTCAACACTAGGGGGTCTGTTAATCGAGCTGGCCCTGCCCAATCAAGACTCTTACGTACTGTAGATGGAGATAAAGTCCCTGTCGTGCACATAAGAAATATGCTGGGGAAGACAGTCTGGGTTACTCCTGCCTCTGGCAAGGGAAAACCCATCCATGGGATTGCTTTTGCTCAAGGACCTGGGTACACTTGGTGGGTGATGCGAAAGGATGGGGAAGTCCGGTGTGTACCTCAAGGGGATTTGATTTTGGGTGAAAATAGCCAATGAACTGAATTTTATGATGTCAATTGTTATATGATATTGTATATCATTATTTCTATGGTTGCTATCAATGGTGTAGCAGTGAAAATCACCCAGATTAATGAAGAATGAACTAACTCCGATGAAACCGAGCCAAGTGCAACGATGATAGAACTGGACGAGCGCAGCAGTACCGAAATGAGAACTGGCTTCAGGATGCAACAGCCCAACACCACACACCATCTTTCTGGCCCTGAAAGACTGTTAGGACAGATGGAGCCCAAAGTTGTGGACTAAAATAACTCAATGGACATTTATATATATTTATGTATATATATGTATGTATATGTATTATATGTATATATGTATGTATATGTATTATATATGTATATATATAAAAAAGATAATGGTGATTAATTGAAAGGTATCAAAATATGTGAGACCTAAGCATAACGTAAATGGTATGGAATAAGGGGTGGATACTGTCCTAGTTTCGGCAGGGATAGGGTTAAATTTCTTCCTAGTGCTTTGTTTTGGATTTAGTATGAGGAGAATGTTGATAACACACTGATGTTTTCAGTTGTTGCCAAGTGCCCTCCTAGTCCAAGGACAGCTCCCGTGCCTACTGACTGAGCTAGGTACACAAGATGGGAGGGAACATAATCAGGACAGCAAGCCCAGCTGGCCAATGGGATATTCCATACCATGTGACGTCATGCTCAGTATATGAACGGTAGGCGTGATCCAGGAAGTACCGATCGCTACTTGGTTATCGGTCAGCGCGGGTGGTGAGTAATTGAGTTCATCACTCATTTTGTATATTCTATCATTATTTATTATCATTATTCTCCCTTTTCTGTTCTATTAAACTGTCTTTATCTCAACCCACGAGTTTTTCTCACTCTTACCCTTCCGATTCTCTCCCCGTCCCACTGCGGGGGCGGGGGGAGTGAGTGAGCAGCTGCGTGGTATTTGGCTGCCTGCCAGGTTAAACCACGACAACCCCTCAAACACGAGCCCATCTATATGTTGCATCTCTTCCTTGATGGTCTGAGGCGTCGTGGGTCCACAGAGCTATAAATAATTCACCCTTATGTTGCCAGTCCAGATCCACCTGAGCCACTTCAGTCTAAGCAGCCTGGTCCACCTGCTGGTTGTTTTGATGTTCTTCAGTGGCCCAACTCTTGAGTATGTGAGCATCTACGTGACGTACTTTTACAACCAGGTTCTCTACTTGGGCAGCAATATCTTGCCACAACGCGGCAGCCCAGGTGGGTTTACCTCTGCGCTGCCAGTTGTTCTGCTTCCATTGCTGCAACCACCCCCACAGGGCATTTGCCACCATCCATGAGTCAGTATAAAGATAAAGTACTGGCCATATTTCTCATTCAGCAATGTCCAAGGCCAGCTGGATGGCTTTCACCTCTGCAGACTGGCTCGATTCACCTTCTCCTTCAGCAGTTTCTGTGACCTGGCGTATAGGACTCCATACAGCAGCTTTCCACCTCTGATGCTTTCCCACAAGGCGATAGGACCCATCAGTGAACAGGGCATATTGCTTCTCATTTTCTGGTAGGTTATTATACAGTGGGGCCTCTTCAGCACGCGTCACCTTCTCCTCTGGGAATATTCCAAAATCTTTGCCTTCTGGCCAGTTCGTGATCACTTCCAAGATTCCTGGGTGACTGGGGTTTCCTATTCGGGCCCATTGTGTAATCAGTGAGACCCACTCACTCCACGTAGCATCGGTTGCACGATGTGTAGAGGGGACCCTCCCTTTGAACATCCAGCCCAGCACCGGCAGTCGGGGTGCCAGGAGGAGCTGTGCTTCACTACCAACCACTTCCGAAGCAGTTCGAATCCCTTCATATGCTGCCAATATCTCCTTCTCAGTTGGAGTGTAGCGGGCCTCGGATCCTCTGTATCTCCGACTCCAGAACCCTAAGGGTCGACCTCGAGTCTCCCCTGGTGCTTTCTGCCAGAGGCTCCAGGTAGGGCCATTCTCCCCGGCTGCGGTGTAGAGCACATTCTTTACCTCTTGTCCTGCCCTGACTGGCCCAAGGGCTGCTGCATGATCTATCTCCCATTTAATTTGTTCAAATGCTTGTTGTTGCTCAGGGCCCCATTTGAAGTCATTGTTCTTCCTGGTCACTTGATAGAGAGGGCTTACGATCTGACTGTAATTTGGAATATGCATTCTCCAAAAGCCCACAATGCCTAAGAAAGCTTGTGTTTCCTTTTTGTTAGTGGGTGGAGACATGGCTGTTATTTTGTTGATCACATCCATTGGGATCTGACGATGTCCATCTTGCCATTTTATTCCTAAAAACTGCATCTCCCTTGACCTTACTTTGTTTTATGGCAAAACCGGCTTTCAGAAGGATTTCAATTATTTCCTTCCCATTCTCAAAAACTTCTTCTGCTGTGTTGACCCATACGATGATGTCATCAATGTACTGCAGGTGTTCCGGAGCCTCACCCTGTTCCAGTGCGGTGTGTATCAGTCCATGGCAAATGGTAGGGCTGTGTTTCCACCCCTGGGACAGTTGGTTCCAGGTGCACTGGACTCCCCTCCAAGTGAAAGCAAACTGTGGCCTGCACTCTGCTGCCAAAGGGATTGAGAAGAATGCATTGGCGATATCAATTGTGGCGTACCACTTGGCTGCCTTTGACTCCAGTTCATATTGGAGTTCTAGCATGTCCGGCATGGCAGCACTCAGTGGCGGCATGACTTTGTTCAGGCCATGATAGTCTACTGTTAGTCTCCACTTTCCGTTAGACGTTTGCATTGGCCATATGGGACTGTTAAAGGGTGAGCGAGTCTTGCTGATCACTCCTTGGCTCTCCAGTCGACGAATCAGCTCATGGATGGGAATCAGGGAGTCTCGGTTGGTGCGATATTGCCGCTGGTGCACTGTTGTGGTAGCGATTGGTACCTGCTATTCTTCAACCCTCAGCTACCCCACAACAGAAGGGTCCTCTGAGAGACCGGGCAAGGTGGACAGCTGTTTAATTTCCTCTGTCTCCAGGGCAGCTGCACCAAAAGCCCACCGATATCCTGTTGGGTCTTTGAAATACCCTCTCCTGAGGTAGTCTATGCCAAGGATGCACGGAGCCTCTGGGCCAGTCACAGTGGGGTGCTTTTGCCACTCATTCCCAGTTAGGCTCACTTCGGCCTCCAATACAGTTAACTCTTGGGATCCCCCTGTCACTCCAGAAATACAAATGGGTTCTGTCTCTCTATAGCTTGATGGCATCGGGGTACACTGTGCACCGGTGTCTACGAGAGCCTTATACTCCTGTGGGTCTGATGTGCCAGGCCATCGAATCCACACAGTCCAGTAAACCCGGTTGTCCTTTTCCTCTAGTAGAGAGGCAGGGCCCCTCTAGTTCTGATCATAGTATCCATCTCTCACTTCTTGCAAAGATGAGTCAAGAATTTCTTCATCGCAATTACAATCCAAAGTAAGATCAGCCCTTCTACTCTGTCTGGGGAACTGTTCATTGGAAACTGGACTGTCATCAGACAGGTTTTTCCTGAAAACTGGAGCAGCATTTTTCCTGGGAGAACCCCCTTGTGTGATTGTTTTACCTTGCAAGTCACGTACACGTGCCTCTAGGGTCAAGGTAGGTTTTCCATCCCACTGCCTCATGTCCTCTCCGTGGTCACGCAGGTAAAACCACAGGGTGCCCCGTGGTGTGTACTTTCTATATCCTCTCTCTTGAGGAGAAAAACGCTGACTCCTAATGGCTGAGATACTGGTCCGTACAGGTGGAGAATAGGACATACCCTCTTTGAATTGCTGGACCTCCCGGGACAGTTTCTCCACAGCCGAGACAAGGGAGGAGGAGAACGTTTCTTCGAAATCCCGAAGTCTGCCAACCATGACATCCACCGTTCATGCTTCTTCCTCTGTCCAGGACAGTACGGCCAACAAACTGGTATGTGACGCTGGTACGCTCCGCACCAACTTCCACTACATGGGTCGCATGCACTGGACGTCATCTGGATCTTTGGGCGTTTGGTCGTTGTCTAGGTCACTATAAACCACCTCCAGCACGGCTAATTCTCTCAGGTACTGGATACGTCTCTCCATAGTGGTCCACTTGCCTGGGCGATATGTAACATCTTCCTTGAAGGGATACCTTTCCTTCACGCCTGACAGCAGTCGCCTCCTGAGGCTGAGGACTTGTGTCCCTTTTCCAATTTCTTTGTCAATACCCCCTTCCCTAACAAGGGATCCCAGCTGTTTGGCTTCTTTCCCCTCTAATTCCAGGCTACTGGCCCCATTATCCCAGCATCGGAGCAGCCAGGTAACAATATGCTCGCCTCGTCGACGGCTGAAATCTTTCCGCATATCTCGCAACTCATTCAGAGATAGGGATCGGGTGGTTTCCATTTCATTTATGAGTTCTTCCTCTTCCTCCTCCCCTCCTCGTGATGGCCCTGCTTTTCCATCATCCTTTTCTAAACGACCTGACTTCTGCTTCAAAGATTTCTTCTTCTGTACAAGGGCAACGGATACCAGTGACGGTTGGTCCTCTGGTTCAGCTGTAGTACCCGTCGCGAGGGTTTGGGTAGCTGCAGTGACCGTCGCGGGGGTTGGAGTAACTGTAGTGACTGTTGCTTGACTGTTGGTTGACTGTTGTTGGCTGTTGATTGTCGTGCGGGTTGGTTGTCGTGTGGGTTGACATAGTTACAGTGCCTGTTGTGGGGGTTTGAGTAGTCACCGTGTCTGTTGCTGGGGTTGATCTCTGGACAGTATTCCTGAATAGTTGTTTAACTCTAAACAAGGCCTGAACCACATTCAGGAGACATAGCAATATGATCATGCTTGTTTGAACATCCCAAGGATATTCAAAATTCTCAGGGAATACTGTGGACATCTTCATGAAGAGGATAGAAGAAAAAGGAGTTTCTGAAGATATGGAGGGGAAGGTGAACAAGTGGGAGAACGTGTCCCATCCTGTTTCCCCCCTAAATTCATCCTCTGAAGTGAAGAGGTAAAAAGTGTAATTATTAATAGTTTCCAAAAGATAGCTCCCAAAGAACAGGAATGATGGCAGTGCTGAGTACAATCTCCTGACCAGTAATTTTATCATAACATAAACCAGTGTCCCACAGTATAGCAAAGCAATGACCTTAATCCATTTTCCAGAGATGACCAACCCCACATAAAAACTGATAATCAGCAGTATAGACAGCCAGTAAGGTGCTATATACCACAACTCCAAGAACAGATCCAACAACTCTGAGAGCAAATAAAGCAACATTGTGAACAGCGACTATTAAACTGATATAATGAATGCTTTTAACAAATTTGTTTTAACCCGTTTGGGTCAGATGTGTCGTTATCTCAACCCTTTGAGCCCCATGTTGGGCTCTAAAAAAGGACTGTCATGGTTTAACCTGGCAGGCAGCCAAATACCACGCAGCCGCTCACTCACTCCCCCCGCCCCCAGTGGGATGGGGAGAGAATCGGAAGGGTAAGAGTGAGAAAAACTCGTGGGTTGAGATAAAGACAGTTTAATAGAACAGAAAAAGGGAAAATAATAATGATAATGATAGAATATACAAAATGAGTGATGCACAATGCAATTGCTCATCACCCGCACTGAGCGATAACCAAGTAGCAATCGGTACTTCCTGGATCACGCCTACCGTTCATATACTGAGCATGACGTCACATGGTATGGAATACCCTATTAGCCAGCTGGGCTGGCTGTCCTGATTATGTTCCCTCCCATCCTGTGTACCTAGCTCAGTCAGTAGGCACGGGAGCTGTCCTTGGACTAGGAGGGCACTTAGCAACAACTGAAAACATCAGTGTGTTATCAACATTCTTCTCATACTAAATCCAAAACACAGCACTAGGGAGACATTTAACCCTATCCCAGCCGAAACCAGGACAGTCTCTCTTTCATCCAGCCTCTTCTAAGCAACAGAATTACGTGATTTGGTATCTGATTTATATCTTGGCTATTATTAGGCAGAACAAAAACAGGTAGGGTATGTTCTTATATAAACAGACTTCTAATAGTTTCCTCCATGAATAACTCATACATTGTTTGACATTCCCACCTGATCACTTTAAAATTACTTTGGCTTAGCTTAAATAGGAAAAGATCACACTGGTAATGTAACTTAGACATGACATTTATTAAAAATACAGTGAAAATGTATTTCTCTGACACTGAGCAGAAGTTAAGATTCTGTTACACAAAATGGTATACATGGCAACAGAATGTCTCTGTCACAAAAAGCTTTAAAATTAATAAACCTTTACTACCCAAATAATTATAAACAAATAAATTGATCTGTGAGAGTCTAATCTAAGGCCTGGATTTTCCCAACCTGAATTGCTATGAACACTCTCCAGTTATACATAAAAACGCACTGAAGCCAGTAATAAGTAAAGAATAGATTACATGAGATAAGGAGATAATATTTTTTTTTGAGGCCTTCTGATAGTCATCGAAAGGAAAAGATTGACGTCTTAAAAAGAATCTGTTAAAAAGCTTTTTAACTGCCCACATAATATCACACCATCTGCCCACTGCCTTCAATATCTGACCACTTATATCATATAAACCAAATCATATCCAAATGCACAAAACTAATTCATTTTTACAGAATGTCAGAAAGTATAATAAAACTTAATGTTGAAGAAGCATGAAAAAAAGCAAGTGCTAAAGAAGGTCCTATAAAAGATGATGTGCTCTGTCACTTGCAAAATATTCCTGGGATCACTGATGTCCCATTGGAGTAACAGAAGCACCAAAAACACTTAAAAAATAAAATCGTTGTAATGATGATTTTTATTTCTGGGGTGACTATTATTAGAATGTGGCAGTATGTAGCATTTAACCCCTCCCAAAAAAACCCAAACCAAAACAAAACCCACCAAAGAAAGAAGTTATATGAAAGAAACAAGGAATAATTGAAAAAATGAAATTGGAGGGCACAGGAAAAAAAAAGATCAAATCTTTGGAATGCTACTAAGATTTTGCAACATATTTATAGAATCATAGAATCATTGAGGTTGGAAAAGACCTCTAAGATCATCGAGTCCAACCATCAATTTCCTTCATGGCACTTACCAACAAAGTTAGGCAAATAAATACACATTTGACTAAGTATTTGTATTGGGTCTGCGTGGCAAGGTTGTGGTAGTGGGGAATCTACAGGGGTGGCTTCTGTGAGAAGCTGCTAGAAGCTTCCCCTGTATCCTACAGAGCCAGTGCCAGCCAGCTCCAAGACTTACCCGCCGCTGGCCAAGGTCGAGCCCGTCAGCGATGGTGGTAGCACCTCTGGGATAACATATTTAAGAAGGGGGAAAAGTTGCTGCGCAACACCAGCAACTGCAGCTAAAGAGAGGATTGAGAATATATGAGAGAAACAACTCTGCAGACACCAAGGTCAGTGAAGAAGGAGAGGGAGGAGGTGCTGCAGGTGCTGGAGCAGAGATTCCCCTGCAGCCCGTGGTGAAGACCATGGTGAGGCAGGCTGTCCCCCTGCAGCCCATGGAGGTCCACAGAGGGGCAGATATCCACCTGCAACCCATGGAGGACTGCCACGCCAGAGCAGGTGGATGTGCCCTGAAGGAAGCTGTGACCCTATGGAGAGCCTGCGCTGGAGCAGGCTCCTGGCAGGAACTGTAGCCCACGGAGAGGAGCCCATGCTGGAGCAGGTTTTCTGGCACTGTGCCTCCACTGGGGACCAACGCTGGAGCACTCTGTTCCTGAAGGACTGCACCCCATGGAAAGGACCTATGTTGGAGCAGTTCATGAAAAACAGCAGCCCATGGGAAGGACCCACATTGCAGCAGTTTGTGAAGGACCGTGGGACCCCCTGCTGGAGCAGGGAAGGAGTGTGAGGAGGAAGGAGCAGCAGAGACAACGTGTGATGAACTGACTGCAACCCCCATTCCCCATCCCTTGCAGCACTGCGGGGGAGGAGGTAGAGAATTCAGGAGTGAAGTTGAGCCTAGGAAGAAGGGAGGGGTAGGGGGGAAGGTGTTTTTAGATTTGTTCTTATTTCTCATTAACCTCCTCTCTTATTAATTGGCAATAAATTAAATTAACTTTCACTGAGTGGGGTCTGTTTTGCCTGTGACGGTAATTGCTGAGTGATCTCCCTGTCCTTATCTCGACCCACGAGCCTTTCGTTATATTTTCTCTCCCCTGTCTAGCTGAGGAGGGGAGTGATAGACCAGCTTTGGTGAGCACCTGGTGTCCAGCCAAGGTCAACCTACCACAATATTGTAAGGTACATGCTCATCCTGTTAACTTCTTTTTTTCCTGTTTGAAAATTTATATAAACTGAAAGACACTAAATTTAGTATATATCAGGTTGGAGTAGTAATTGACCATGAAAGTCTCATGAAAAGTTGTGGGTGCTGGGAAATTTGAGAAAAACTAAAAGGTGGTGAAATACACAGGAATCAGAAAAATACATCCAGACATAAAGAGCGAGAAAAGAAAAGGCACTGATCTAAATGTTCAGAAATAGTGATCTGGTTGACTCAAATTTTTGCATATCCCTCTTGAAGCATTGTCAAGGGAAACAGTCTTCAGATGGTTTGTCAAATTTACCTGAATGTAAGGAGTTTGTTAAGATATGTCACAGTGAGCTATCACAGTGACTATTCAGCTCTGAGCACAGAAGACACAGGTTTTTAACTGTCTCTGGCATTGACACACCATGACATGACACAGTCATGTATTGTATTAGTCAGAAGCCATTTATCTTTTCACAGTTAAGAGTTGTTGAACTAAGAATAAAATTTTGGTATTAGCCATTTTGTAAAATTAAAAAAGCCTCAAAAAAGGATTTGTAAAAAGAGAAAAAGAACATCATTAAAATATCTCTGTATCTCACTAGTTTGCAAAGACTTTGCTTCTGATATTATTATTGAAGTCTCTCTTATCTTCTAGGAGGTTAGACAGAGAAAAAAACAGACATAAGTGTATGACTACCAGGCTTACAGATTTCAAACACAATTTATGCAATGACCCAGTACTGAATAGTCCTTATTTTAGACAGCCTTTTATTGTCCAACTCAGTGTATCGGAAGTGTGCCTTAGGACTGTGTTGAACCTTCATGTGAGAAGGGGGAAAGAAAAGAACACCTAATCATTTACAATAATCAAAACATATTTTCTCAGGAATTAAATTATTCAGATTCTGAGAAAAAGATTGCCTGTCAAAAAAAATGGGCTTTGGAAGCCCTGAGATACTGTTTAATGGAGCAGTATTTTTCCCACTGACTGCTCATTGCCCCTTGGCATGGACTAATCAGATGTAGAGAAAGGATGCTTGAATTTTAAGATGATACTGAGCTTTGCAACCTTTTAAATTCACAATTAGTCATTGAACTGACACCAAGTGTGTCAATGCAGACAATTTAGTCTGATATAAGACTGGTTGGAGAGTTCTTTTAAAAAGAACTGCGACTTGTAGCAGAGTTAAATGTTCAAGTGGGAAGTATGTATGTCTAAGAAAAGGAAGGATCTAGTATATACTTTCAGTGATCTGTAAAGAGTAAGTCACAGTTTTTATAATTTGTGTGTGTGTTCTGAACTAACATCAACATAAAGATTCCAAAGAAAGAGACTTTAGAGCATGTATCTTTTTTTTGTGTGTGTGTGTCTATATACAGACATTCAAAGAAAAGACAGAAAATGTAACCTGATAGAAGCTATAAAGTAGGAGAAAAAATCTGTTTATTGATCAGACCAATGGTAAAGAATTCAGAAGTCTCCATTCTGTTCTTGACTTTATCACTAATTTAGTTGGGGTCTTAGAGTGATTTTTTTTAACTTAGTGTATCTCTATGCCTAGAATAATTCTAGAATAAGTAGAAAAGATTGCACTGGACTAAATCTTAATGGAGTTAGTCTGATTCTAAATAAAGTGAGGTAGGTACAGAGGACATAATGCACCTTAATTCTGTTGTGATAGCACTGTATTTTGATAGTGAACCAGTATGAAGTGGAAGATTGGCTTCTATAAATATTTGATCTAAAAATGCAGCATAGAATCTTAGTTTTGTTTGGGTTTCATACTGTTGATTTGATTTTTTACATATTTTCTTTTTTTTTTTCCCCCACCATTATATGGGAAAGTAGTATCTATAGTTAAGTTTTCAAGTATGAAACATAACATAAATCATGATAAATTTACAAAATTTTGCTGCATGCTTTGCAGAAAAGGCATTTAATGAAAAAATTAATTATTTTTCCCAGGATTTTTACATTTGTTAGGATAAAAATTCTATTCTGCTAAACAAGAAGTACACCTGATTTTGTGTTCATGACCGATTACATAAATAGGGTAGATCTTGTTTAAATCTGTATAATTTAGATCTGAGTTAAACCAATTGATTTTTTAATTATCTTATTAATAATTTTTCCCTCATATTTATAAGTAGACCAGGAAAAAATCTTAAATGCATTTTGTTTATAGTAATTTCACATTTTTGTTTCAATTTATAATTTACAGCATAACATCTAGCTTATAAATATTTATTACTAATGTAATTTTGTTACTTGGAAAACCTAGAATTATCATCACTTCAATCTGGTAAGGCCATACAAATAAAATAAATAAGGTCATCAATGTTTATTTTACTTAAATAAACAAACTAATTCAAAATTAACCTCTGTGACTTTCTAAGATTTAAAAAAAAATACACACAAAACTTTAAATTCCAGATTGCAGATTGCTTATCCACAAACTTAGTATTGTCCTTGCAGTCTGTATTACTTCAATTGCAAAGATCCCTTTAGTAGACCAAATTTGAAGCGTATTCAATACAAGTCAAAAATACAGACTAAAAAAAAAGTTCTTATTTTCTGAATTCTTTGGAACAAGGTAGGGGAGTCATGCTTGTAACTTCTTTTCATTTTCAATAAACGATCCCAGCTGACCAAGCATTGTATATAGCATATATTTGCATTTAAATAAATCTATGTGTTAAAAAGAGCATCACTAAAGGATCCCAAGTGTCCAGCTTCACTGTTCCTTAAAATAGTTGGTGAAATTGTATTTTCTTGCCTGTGTTTGTGCAACACAACTCCTGTCACTAAATTCTAGCCACTCAAGATGTTAGGAAAATATCCTCCGGAGGTTTTGTGTATACTGGTACAATTTTCAAAGATACTCTTCATTAACCTGCTTCAGGACCTGAAGTGCTTACCTGCCTTCCTATACAGGAGTGACATCTACTTAGTCTCTTCTTCCAGACCTTGCTCCTTTGCTATGATTATCCAGTCAGTCACAATGGTCATCTCAACAAGTCTGAGTTAATTTTGCACCTGAATCTTGGCCAGACAATCACAGGATTAAAGTCCAGTAAATCAAGTCTCACCAAACAACAGAGTTATTTATTTGGAACAAAGGTAAACCAGAAAAGATGCATTTGAGTTTATTAGCAACAGATGTCTATTTCTGCCTTATAAAATGATAACTCATTTTTAACATGAAAAGTATTCCAAAATCTGAAAAAAAAAAAAAAAATTCTCTAACTTAAGTTTTGGTTGGACATTGATTCAAAAGTTTCAGTTTTCAGATGACACTTCACTCTGTAGGTCAAAAGAGGTCATTCTATGAGCCTGAAATCTTTTTTCCCACTGTTATTTCTGCATTAAGTAGAATTGTTGTTATGATTTTCTTTAATACCGGCAGTCTTATAAAAATTGGAAATTTCTTACCTACGTTGTTTCTTTTCTGTTGTTTCATTGGATATATGCCATAAAAAAAAATCTGACACTGTATTGAATACCATCTTTAGTTCCTGTAGGAGGCAATCTTTATATTTCCATTTAACGAGGAATGCAATCATTGGCAAGGCCATAATGCTGCAAAAACACTTATTAAATTAATACATTGGTCTTTGAATACCGCATGATGCCTCAGCATCTGTCACAGATTCTTTCATGCAGTAGGTGAAGAATGGAGGGTGTTTTGGCTGCAGTCTTTAATATGACATCCACCAAAGAGTAGATATAATAGAGGAAGAAGAAAGTTGGCAGAGGGCTTGTGGTGATAATTTTCCCAGAGCGGAAATGAGGGTCTCCTTGCCGACTCTGTTATACCGTTCTGCACTATTCATTGCCCCATTTGTGGTTGTTTGTTCATGGGAATTCCTGTGTTAAATATTGATACTGTACTTCAAAATACCAACAACTTGTTTTTAACTAGTAAGCAATTCATTGCAGATATGAAATGATTTCTACCTGTTTACGGCTCGAAGGAGGCTGGCAAACTGTAATTCAGCATGACTAACAGCTCAGAAGATGTTTCAGTTTCCATTTCCTGCATTACTATTCTGCAAGATAGTCTTAATGCTACCCGATTAGTGAGAAAAAAAGACAGGTATAAAGTACCTGTAAAATGTACCGGTGAAATGTAATAAAACACCTTCATTAAGCTTTATTTGAAACATAGAAGTTTTATTAAAAATTATCACAGGGTTCTTTATATTCATCAGCCTTTGAACTGCTATATATGTAAGAGAAAAAACCATCAACTTTATGCCCTTGGATGATATGTATCAGCAGAACAATCAAATACTTCTTTTCAAAATAATTTTGTTACTGAATGTTCCGTATTTGGAGGTATCTAAACTGGTAGCAAATCTGGAAAGCAAATCTCTTTTTCTAGTCTTCTAAAGAAATTATTATTGAGCAAATATTGCAAAACAAGCTGTGATCCATGTATTTTCTTCACACTAATTGTCTAGATTTCCTCTGCAGCCACAAAGAGAAATAGACTCCTTTAAAATTACTCATCTGACTTGTTGAGATGCCTGTCTCAGTATGAGTTAAATAAAGCCTGAGAAATGCTTATTTATCACCATCAACTAAAAAGGAAGCCTGGAACACTTGCTCAGTTTTTTACTTCTAAACTGTAGCTCTTTAAAACTTATATAGGATGAATCTCACTATATTTAAAGCATCCTCTATGTTTTTAGGGCAAAAGAAACAAAAATGAGGAATTATAAGATGAACACAGAATTAGAATGATTTTTAATAGAATATTTGAATTCTTTTTATATATACAAAGATTAAGAAATGGTGTCAAATGTGATATTAACAGAAATTATGCTGGTTTATTGTTCTCAAGCAAAGTTCATGAGGCTTTTTCATCAACAGAAACTGTATTTGTAAACGAGCAAAACCAGTAGTTTTCTTAATGCCGTGTTTTGATTTCAACTTCCACCTCACTTATTGTGATTAGCTAATCACATTCTGGAATGTACATCCTCTGCACACAATAAAAACTACTCCCAAGTATCAAAATACAGTTATCACCAAACTTCTACATTTAACATTGTTGTGGTATAACCTGGCAGGCAGCCAAATACCACGCAGCCGCTCGCTCACTCCCCCGCCCCCCAGTGGGACAGGGAGAGAATTGGACGAGTAAGAAAAACTCGTGGGTTGAGATAAAGGCAGTTTAATAGAACAGAAAAGGGAAAAATAATAATGATAAGAATATACAAAATGAGTGATGTACAAGGCAATTGCTCACCACCCACGCTGACTGATAACCAAGTAGCGATCGGTACTTCCTGGATCACGCCTACCATTCATATACTGAGCATGACGTCACATGGTATGGAATACCCTGTTGGCCAGCTGGGATAGCTGTCCTGGCTGTGCTCCCTCCCAATGCTTGTTTTGTTTTGTTTTGTTTTGTTTTGTTTTGTTTTGTTTTGTTTTATTTTTGTTCTTGAGCTGAATGTCCTTGGCTAGCAGGATACTTAGCAACAACTGAAAACATCAGTGTGTTATCAATGTTCTTCTCATACTAAATCCAAAACACAGCACTAGGAAGAAATTTAACTCTATCCCAGCCAAAACCAGGACAAGCATTCAATCAACACTTAATCAGAAAATAATAAATATCATTGTGACATTAAGATAATTGTTTTAAAATAATACATATAAGTAAAGGAGACAATAAATTCTATGGGTGGGATAATTGTTTTACCTTTTCTTTCACATCCCACTGGAATGAGATGGCCTTATGTAGGAAACTCTTCTGCCCTTCAGATTTGTTTCTTCCTCTGTTTTTTTCAGCTACCTCTGAGTCTGGAAAATTTAAACCTTTTGGGGTGATATTTCTATTTAATTTCAATGACTAAATGTTATGAACTTAAAAAAAAATTGGAACAACTAAAGTGTGCAGCCAGAAAGTGCTTACATGTTGTCGTGAACGAGTGGTTTTCTGGCTGCTAAAGAATCACTGGCAAAGGTATCAACAAAAGTGATTTTAATAGGAATTTATAAAAGCACGACTTAACAGAATTCGATGGCAAGGTTCACTCTATTACTTATTACATGGATTAAGCATACACAGGGGAAAATCGTAACAGAATTGAGTTGGAATGATTTATAGAAAGACCGAGAAAAAGGGTAAGGGAGACCCTCCTGTTGAGTCATGAGGTTCAGAGAAGACCCAGCTGGATCCAGTCTTAGTCTCAGACTTGGACAACGGTTTATGTCTAATACAAAAGGGATAAGGAGACTCTCCTGTTGAGTCATGAGGTTCAGAGTAGACCCCCTTGCTCTCTAAACTCCTTGTCAGAAGGGAGTCTAGGTGTGGCTGGATCTACCCCTAGTCTCAGACTTGGACAACGGTTTATGCCTAAGGGACTATATGTGTTTAGCAGCATCTAAAGTTCCTTTACAGTTTTAAGGTAAATCATAAGATTTTAAAAGCACTTAATCATTGACTAATTTAACAGTTACAAAGTGAGGTAATCAATTTTACTACAACTGCTAAAGTGACTTGATTACAGATTATGCTTATTACTAGGTTTCTAAATCAATATACACAAACACACACACAGAGGTTGTAAATCAATATACACAAACACACACACACACAAAAGATCTAGATCAATTCACATATAAGGACCCAAAGCTAGATAAGTTTATAAAGGCCTAAAGCTAGAAATTTATAAAGATATACCTGTTAAAAAATTCCCCTCAAGTCTGTGAAATACTCACATTAAATGTCTTGGAATTTCTCAACAGGCAAAGGATTGAGGAGTGTTTCAGCTGAGGAGTGTTTCAGCCCAGGTCTGGACAGTCCTCTGAATATCGCAAACTCGAGAGTTTGCAAACTCTGAAAGGCATCCCACTCAGAGGGAGATTCTGGGCACAGCCAGCTGTGGTCCAGGAGAACTCAAAGGGTCTCACTTGGGACCACTGTTTATAGGTTTGCAAGGTGATTGGCTTTAGTCATCAATAAATTACCGATGGTAGTTACTGGAATTCTCCAAATGCCAATAACGACAGTACTGTCACACTCCAGCTATGATCCAGGTAAGGAATGTTCTAAAGCTGTCAGGGGATGATGAATTATTCCTGCTCTTGCTCCCCATCTTGGCCAGGCAACAGGAGTTCCTGGTACAGTCAGTGCCGCTTCCCACCTTAGCTATGCAAGAGTTCCTGGTACAGTCAAGGGACACTTAACCGCCCAACTTGTTACACAGAAGCCAAGGCCTAACCAGAATTCCTGAGATTCATAGAGAGGCCGGGGCTTGGGGGGGGTGGGGGGAGACATGCACCGCCACACACGTGAAGCTGTAAATGTCAAGGGACTCAATGTTCCTCCTGCCCATCAGGAAAATATTGAAAGAGAAGGATTAAGAGACTTGTTTCTGACTCTTGATGAAAGAGTGTGATAGGGAAAATACTAAGGTAACTAACATGCGTTAATGGGGAAGACATGATATTTATGCTATGTGTACATTAGTTGTTAGGTGTGTATTAGGTTATTTGTATGTTAGGTACATTGAAAATGAAAATTTACACATATGAACCTGTCATGAGCAAAGCAGTCTTGACTTGCGGAATTTTATCGTTAATTAACATGAACTTTTAATTACTGGTTCAGGTATTAATAGGCGGGGGAAAAAAGTTAACAAACACTTAGCAAAATGACTTTTCTACCCACTCTCCAGGCTCAGCTTCAGTCCAGCACTTCTCTTCCCCCTTCCTCATTTTAAGTCCCCTTGTTTTCACCACACATTACACTCAGTCCCTTCCAACCGCTTCGGTGACACATGGGTCAATGCACAGCAGTTTCTTTTTGTCATTCCTTGCTTTTTACTGTTCTCCTGCCCCAGTGTGGGTCCTTCACAGGCCACAGTCCCTTTGGGGGTGTCCTTGCTCCCTGGGTCCTCCACGGGCTGCAGTCTTTCAGAGCATCCCTCCTTCATCAGGAGTGCCTCCTTCCAAGAGGCCATCTTCAGTCATGTCCCCAACAATATCCCCTTCTACATTCCTCCCCTCTACATTTCTCTAAAGGTGTCTCTTCACTTACCTCCTCATGGCTCCTTTTTTGAGTGTCCTCCTGTGTCTCCTCTCACATTTCTTCTTCTTGTGTCTCCTGCCCCCAGCAGCTGCCACCCTTCCTCAAGCACACCTGAGCAGAGGCACCATGTGCTCCTCCAGCTGATTGAAGGTTTGGGGCACAACGGGCTGTCTCCATCCTTTTCAGAGTGATCTGGAACCTACTGTGACTGGCACAGGGCAGTTCATGGCCTCCTTCCACACAGGCACCCTGCAGCCCGTGTTACCAAACGCAACCTTTTATACCTAATACAGAGCCTTGCAAATTAAAGTGATGTATTTTTTTCATGCTGCGCTTGCTCTGTTTCCACAATCCCATAGAGACATGCATGAATGCACATTTTATTTACAACTTATTCAATAACTGAGCACAAATACATTTTGTTGTTTCATTACTATGTTATTCATATCTTGTCTACATTAATATACAACAATAGGTCTTCAACCAACAACTTCTACTTTCATTCTCTTTTTATAGGCCTATATAGGGAACGTCATATTAGTATTTGACTGTCTTTAAGAATGTGAAATGGAAGCAAGATTCGAACTTTTGAGTCACATGAAAGTGTGAATATCTAACCAAATATTCATTTCCTGAGAGACATTAGTAGTGGACATTGAGGGAAAAGTATAAGAACACGGCTTCCACACTGAGCCATCCCTACTGTCTCCTGGCGAACAGTAATTTTAGATCTTCTTGATCTATAAATTGCATTCAGACTTTGATGTTTCAGTCATGGATGTATCTATCGTCCCTGAATTTCTTGAAAAGCTTTTGAAATACCTCTGTGCTTAAGGTTTCTATAATTTAATTCAATACTCTGAAAAAAACCCCACCACATCACCAACAACAAAAAAGCCACCCTCCTTATGTTTATTTTTAGTGCACTATACAGCAATTTAGTCAGGAACACCCTTGCCCTTGTGAGAAGAAAACACTTAATTAGCCAGACATGAACAACAGACAGCCCATTTCATTGAAGAAATGCTAGTCACTTGAAGCATCCTTCATTCTAGAACTAATAGGAGGGAAAAAAGGTTTCTTTAAATCTGAGTCTAGCTTTACCAGGGAAAAAGTATTGATGGCTATTCACAGCTAAGACTAAAACCTGATCATCTACAGTCCTGGTGGGCAAGTAATGGTACAAGGCTTGACTTGACACAAGACAGGCATGGGGTATAAACACAGCTTTTGGTAAACAGTTGAAATTATTTTTAAGCTGAAAGTGTCATGAGATACTCAAAAGTTTATATTTTATGATGGTCTTAGATTTTTTTTTCATTGATTTAGGGCCAGAAGATTTAATTCATTTTTTTGTAATTTACTGCAAGAAAATGGAGAATGATCTTCACAAGTACTATCATAAGTTAGTAGGGTACAATCTGGTGAAAACTTTTTATCTTACACTTGCAGTGTGTTTCAAGAACATAGAACTTTACTGTCAGGTCTCATTACTTAGCTGATAAAAAATCATGATAGAAAATCAGATATAAGCAAGTAAATTCATAGGGGTGTGATGTTTTCCATCTGAGACCATCTGAAGCACAGTGGAAGAAAACTAACAAAAACCACTACAGAAATACAGGAACTTTAACATAAACCCAATGCAGTGGTTCATATGCGTATCCCACTGACTATTAGGGCTGGTTTATGCAGTCTTTCTGTTGTGGTTTAACCTGGCAGGCAGCCAAATACCACGTAGCCGCTCACTCACTCCTCCCCCTCCCCCAGTGGGACAGGGAGAGAATCGGAAAGTAAGAGTGAGAAAAACTCGTGGATTGAGATAAATACAGTTTAATAGAACAGAAAAGGGAAAATAATAATGATAATGATAGAATATACAAAATGAGTGATGAACAATGCAATTGCTCACCACCCGTGCTGACCGATAACCAAGTAGTGATCGCTACTTCCTGGATCATGCCTACCATTCATATACTGAGCATGACGTCACATGGTATGGAATACCCCGTTGGCCAGCTGGGCTGGCTGTCCTTGCTGTGCTCCCTCCCGACGCTTTTTTTGTTTTGTTGTTGTTTTTTTTTTTTCTTGAGCTGAATGTCCTTGGCTAGCAGGGTACTTAGCAACAACTGAAAACATCAGTGTGTTATCAACATTCTTCACATACTAAATCCAAAACACAGCACTAGGAAGAAATTTAATTCTATCCCAGCCGAAACCAGGACACTTTCACATGTCTGTGTGGCCAAGAAAGAAAACTGGAAGTGTCTTACTGTAGCTTTTCAAATAGCCTACTCAAGTTCTGAAGTAATATAACACGCAACTGAAGAACTGATCAAATGGAAATGAGAGGGTCCATTGTATTTCTTTTTTTTTCTTTAACAATTGAACTTCTTCAGCTTTAAAAAAATTCGTATCCTGTCTGATTTAGTTATACAGATACACTTTCAGTGGAACTTTTTACATCAATCTTCACACCAATTTAGCTTTACAAATTAAATTAATATCAACCTGATTCAGGTCTATATGATTTTAGAAGCTTTATATGTCAACATATCCTAGAAAAATGAATTATAGCAAAGAAACCTGAAGGTAAACAACAGACTTGACTGTATATAGTCAGGATCATGAAAATATCTGTCCTGAAACTGTACCTGTTGTGTTAATCTGTTTCCCATCTGCATCATGATGTTTCTTTCATGGTGGAAAAATCTTTTTTTTTTTTTTTCCCCCCAGATTTACCTGTATAATTCAGTGGTAGCCCTAAGCGTAGAGAGAAGTAATTTGAAATAGAACCGAAAAAAGATGACAATATGATTCTGAGAAATGCAACAACAATAGTGTCCTCCACAGTTTTGAAAGAAAGTTTTGCCACAGACAACTGTTTGGAATTCAAAAGCCCAGAAGTTAGTCATGTGGTTTTAGGTACTGGTTCACTGCAAAATTCCTCTATGATGTTAGCTAAATCACCTGTCATCTGATGACACCTGGCCTATCATCTATCCCTTTCTGTATCTATCATATGGTGATAATAATGCTGACTTACTTCACAGGAATGCTGTGGAGATTAATTAGATTCCTCAGAAAGCAAGTACTTCTGAAGTGTGAAGTATCATCTACATACAGCTCAGAAATACATTTTTTTCTCTAACACAGACTGTTAATTATCTGCAGAACTGTGCTTGGCAAACGTTTGATCTGAAACTTTGTAGATAAGGTTGTGTGGGTTTTTCACAATTCCTTTTTTCTTTTCTCTTCCCCTCACATACTGTAAAACAAGGCAATTTCTAATGCTAACCTTGCATTTTTGCATAACTTTAAATTAACTTTTAATTACATTAGATATTGACCTCGTGGCTATGTTGTACCTTAATAATCTTTGCATGTAATCTGTTAAACATTTATAAATTTCATGTAGGTGATTCAGCACAGATTAATTCACAGAATTCTATGAGTGAGGTAATAAAAGTTCAAACGTTTATAGTATGGATAATTATCCAATTATGCTGAGTGTTTGGACAAGCACTTTGCTGTATGTAAAGGAAAATTACTATACTGGGAAGTATTGCTAAGTGTCTGAATATTTTGTTATCTGGCTGGCTTAGCATCTGGAATACTTTAGGTATATCCTAAATTTTTATTTTTTATAGTAGAGCTGTACCTAGCAAAGTTCTAGCTGAAGCGGGGGACAGCTTCTCAATAGTCAGCTAAGAGCGTATCACTTAACTGGAGTACATCTGGTGCCCTGAGCCTGCAGAAAGTTCTCAAGTTCCCATACTTTCATGATAGTATGGCTAAATGATGTAACAGAAGTGATTATTCATTTGTTGAATATCTCTAACCAGAGTGTCCACTTAGGACCTGTTTTTTTCAGAAGTGAGAACACTCAGCCTTTGGTGGTAACAGCATTTATTTACATCAGTTGAAGAGAGAAGATAGTTCAACAGATAAAATAGTTCCACTCACTTCTATTCACAGCTGAGCATCTGGTCCACCAAACCTAAATGTTGACATGTGTGTATGTTGTCACCTAATGTGTCTCAGCAAATAGCTCTACAGATTGCAAGCTGATACATGTAAGCTACATAGATTCCCAAAATTTTTCTTATATATTTTGCAGAGAAGAATCATATCGATTCTCCTACCATATCGATTCTCCTACCAGTTTTCACGTTTGGGCAACTGAAGCAAGATCTCTTCTGTGGGTATTCTGGTGGGACCTTATCCAATCATTAGCTGTATAGTATTTTCAAGAAGTCGATTCCAAGGAGATAAAAGGAATTCTTCAATGTCATGCGAGTGGATTAATTGTATGTTGAATATCAGGAAAAGGCATTAGGTCTACAAGAAATTGTCACGCATGCTATTTTTATGTGTATGAAATTTCAAGTATATGCTCTTTTAAAACAGAACTCTATATGTGATTATTTTCATTAGCTCTAGGATAACATGAAAACAGAAAATTGCAAGAATTTTTTAAAAATTGTATGTTTTGTATACATACAATTTAAAAAAATGTATGTGTAAGACTATTATCTGCAACATCTTGATATGATATGAAAACAAAGGCAAATTTTTCATTGGCTGCGAAAATTATGCTCCCACTTTTTGAACAAGAATGATGTTCCCAAAGTAATAACAAGGGTTTTCATAAACCACAGTCTTTCAATGCATTCTGTATGGAAGCGTCTACTGTGGAAAACACTGTTAATACAATCTTTACTGATGTAAAGTATTTAGTAATGTCTTCATATTTGCATTTGTGAGTTTCCCAAATATCATTTAGTCATATCTCAGGTCTCACTAAATAGTAAATGTTTGTGAATGTTCCAAAACTTTCTGCAAACTAAACATGAGCTTTTAAATCATTTTTCAATCATTATAGTGCAAGCACAGCTACCATATTTTTCATGACATTTCAGAGCACTCAATCTGGTGGTATAATAATTTACTATGGTAGCATATAATTGGAACAAGTTCATTTCTCTGCTTAAAATCCAGAACGCTGTTTCAAAATGTCCAGAAAATCCCTAGCTAGGAGAGGGGGACCTAAGGTTGGTGTGTCTTAGGCGGGGGAGGGGGGTGGTCGTGGTAGTGTTTCCATTTATAAAATATGTTTTAACCCTCCAGAATATAGAAAATAGTAGTCAGTTAAAAATATATTGTTTCAGAAAAGTAATTCCTGTGACCTGTGACAGATTACTAAGAATTGCATTAGGATTTAAATATAGAGTCTCTTTTCCTTCCCTCCACTGTCGTCCCCAAACCACAAGCACATCTGAATTATTTTGGAACAATTTATTGCATTTATGGAAGGACTATACTGAAAGTTTGCACTACTAAAAACTCAGTACACAGAAAAACATGGAGAATTATTTTTGATAAGAAATCTTGCATTAGTGGAGAGATGAATTAAATAATAATTTTTGATAACCTTTATCTAAAGTCATCAGTATCAACAGAAGCATCCATAATTTAATTGCTTTAAGCGAGGCCTTGGGCCTTAAATTAGGTAATGATTTACCATTTTTTGTTTGGTATATTGTCTTTGTTTTTCAAGCAGTTGGTCATTACAGCAAACTATAATTGCTGTATTGTACAATATATGTTTTAAAGGAAGCACACCTTTATTGTAATCGGCTTTGTGTATCTGAAAGAAAAATATATCCACTTTAGCCACTGAACACTGAAGAATCCATCTACTATTGAATATCAGAAACTAAGTAGTATAGTACTTTTAACAATACAGAAAGATCATGCCTAAGGAAACTCTTGCCCTCTAACATAGATTGAAAAAGAAGGAAAGCTCATCATTATCGTTATGCATTTTAATCCTTTTTCTGAATAGGAACTATGGTTGTGTTTTGTGGTTCTGTTTTCCAGTCCAAGGTGTTCTATTAGTAAGTAATTTTATGGAAAAATACTCTTTCTCAGCTAAAGAACAAGCTTTAGAAATGTCTAATCTAATTTTAATAAGTCTATAATTCTGTTAAAACTTGGATTACACATCACAAAAAAGTTTTTCTAGGTGGTCCTTGAGACTTCTGAGTTGAATATTATGCAATATAGGAAATAAAGCTGGATATATCTTTTTTAAAAATCAATTTTATGTATTATTACAGCTCTAACACAGTTTTCTATCTTTTTTACAATAACTTTTTTCTGATCTATTACCTTTGGCATTCTCATCCTGAATGGCTTGATTATATTAATTAACTGTTACTTTAAAATAAAGCCCCGGAAAGTTATATAATATTTAATTTTTCATTATTCTTCAGTAGAATGAAAAACATAGCTCCTTGTTTATTCAGGAATGGAGATAAATTTTGTCAATTTCAGACTGACAGGTGACATTTTCAGAAAGTTATGAGTGAAGAGTTAGACTATGCTGGCTCCAGTTGCCTAAGGTCAGCAAATAATAAGTAGAAATACATTATGTATTCAGTTAAAGCTTCCTGATTATGCTCTAACCTGACTCTGACATAAGACATATTGATACAACTGGTGTTCTTGAGAACAAACATGGGTTTACCCACTTTTCATTTGGGTAATGCCATGTTTACCTACTTCCTATATACAGTGAACAAGAAGAGTTTACTCATTCTTCAATTTCCTAAGTCACTGGCTACTCTTAATTGTGTTAGTGATGGGTGGGTATTCAACAAACTCTGTCCCAGAGACACCATCCAGAGTTACCCCTTATTTCTATCAGCATTTACTGTGTGGCAAAAATGGAAGAATCTGGTTCTCCTGAGTCAGTCCTGGGGATTCATCTCTAGAAATGGTATTCTTCATTGCTTAGTCAAGTCTGATTCAACTTCTCCTCTCACAACAGAAAAAGATGAATTATAATGGAAGATCTAACCAGTAGCTGAAATACCTAATAAAGCACTGAGTTCAGACCTACAGGAAAAGAATGCGAATCAGGTGTTAAATGCCATCATGAGTCTCTGAGCACTACTTTGCACCTCCCAAGATGAAAAAAACAAAAAGTATAACTTTCTTTTAGAAAAGCCCATTTAAATCTGTAAGTAGTAAGTATATATATAAAAACTAATAATATTAACAATTTTTATTTCTTGAGAGTCTTTTTATAGATGTAGTTATACAGAAGATCTCAAACAGCACATCAGAATTCTCCTCAATTTATCACTCGGAATGGACTTCTTCAAAATACTACTCTCATATTTCCTTCTGAATCAAAGTACCCAAAAATCCTTTTAGTGTTTAGCAGCATTAATATTCCCAAAATATGTGGTTGCAGCTCTACACAAGGATGTAAAGATAATTGGAGAAGCAAGCATTAAAGGATAAAACATTGTCCCTCTGTGATGGATGCACTCAGCTCCTTAACCAAACTAGCGGTAGTTTGGTACCAGCTCCAAAGGAGGTAAAGGCCTAAGCTGTTACTGGGCCAAGAACTTATCTAGTTCCAATCCGTTCTCTGAAAACCCACAAAGGAACAGAGTGAGACGGTAAGCATCGATGCATATGAGCTTGGAACACTGATCATGCGATTGACATGTGAATAGCAGGTGGCTTTTCCAAGAGTCATTTATCTAGGAACAAAGGAAGTTGTGGGTACAAGGAGTCTCATACATACCTTTCCCATCGCATCATGTAACTTGACTACAAGCCAACCACTTTATTCCATAAATATGACAGCCTAAGTGGGCTTTCTTTGAGATCTCCCTGCTAAGCAGCAGCTGGTGGTGATCTCCCCCTGAGCTGGGACACCTCTCAAGGTTGCTCATTGAGGCAGAGACACCTCTTACAAACAGCAGATCTTTGGTAAGTGGCTGATATCGCGCATAATCTTGTATTACAGTGCACTAAGATTCTGTACTGGTAACTTTGATTTTGTCTTGATAACTTTGATTCTGTCTTGGTAGTTTTGAATCGTTGTTATATTCTTCGTGAAGTAAGAAATAGAGTGAACCTTGCCATTGAACTTTGTTAAGTCACGCTTTTAAAACATCGTATTTCAATAAAATCACTTTTGCTGATACTTTCGGTGATGGTTCCTCAAGCGATCTAAATCACCCATTCCTGACATCCTCATATATGATTGTAGAGGTTTTTGTCTTTTAGCCTTTTCACTTAAGCATATTCTCTCTCACCATTACAAGCCGTAATGATACATGTTGATTGTTTAACAACCCCTTGCTACCACAAATTAGGTTCAACAGTGGGAAAAGTAAGATAAGTATTTGGCTCTTTGTTTGTTTTGTTTTGTTTTTGTTGTTCTCCCAATTTACATTGATTTAAATTTTTAGAGCAGGGTGCCAAATGCTTATTCACTCCTGGCATCTACTCACAACGTATGATCTGAGGCAATGGTCAGTGGAGAGATCCTATGCAATATCATTTCTTGATATAAATTCTGGCAAAGCCCAGACTTTCCTTGCAAGCTGGGTGCTAATACTATATTCCTCTCTTACTTTTAACTCTGCCAAAATCCAGCATCTGCTCCCATATAGGGTGTTGACAGTTGAAGCAGTTTTCCATTGTGTTGTAACTCTGCCGAGACCTGGCATCTGCTCACAAATAGAGGTGTTGACAGTTTGAGCTCTAGCACTTTCTCTTTGTGCATCAACTCTGTGGAAATCTGGCATCTGCTCACACACACAAGTTTTGACAGCATAAACTACAGTCTAACACTAAGTTACTCCACTGCAGAGGAACACATGTAGTCATAGTTTTGGAGGGAGACTACTTCCTCATGACATCAAATCCTGAGAGATCAGAAGACAAAGTACCCTATACAAAGGTATAGGGCTTGGAGCATTTTTTATGCAGCAAAAGTCTTCACAGGATTGACATATTGTGTCAATAAACTACACAGAGAATTTTTCCTTCATAATAGATACTAGGAAAAAATTAACCAGCACTCCAAAATCTCACATTATCCCTTTTCTCCATGACTTCGGCAGTTGCACTGAGAGTGTTTAATACTTGATTAAGATAATTCCTGTTTCTCATTATGCTGATAGTCTGAACAGCAAAATTACTGTGATCTTGTTTTCTGTTGGAACTTATCTTGAATCCTTAGTCATTTGTAAGGTCTTAGTAACCTTTCCTGTACATTTTGAGGACATAGGAATAAAAGATAACTCTGCCAGCGAGTCAGAACTGACATGACATGTTGCTTATTATTATATGAAGCACACCAGAAAAAGAGATGTCAGGTGACAATATTCTCTTTTTTATTGTTGGGCATCAACAGAATATTTTAGATGAACCAAGGCCATCTCCTGCATGAGAAGCAGGCTAAATCGTAGTTCAATAACATTAACAGATATTTGTTCTGAATTCTGATGTGAAAGCAGAGTTAAAGTCCCTATACTGTATTTTAGGATAAACAGAAAAAGACCAAGTAAATCAGTTCTCCCAGATGTGTTTTGCTCAAATAGAACAGCAGATTATTGTTTTTACAACTAATACTGGAGAGATTTATTCCTGTAATAATGATTACTATTCATTATGGAAAACAGTCTAAAAGGGTTCTTAGATATCTTAGTGGTAGGATACTGAATATAAACTGAAAATACTAAGGGAAACCATATTTTTTTCTTAGATTATTTCATGTGAAACAAAATGACAAAGTGAAAGAGAAAATCAAGCAGTTTTTTAAGAAACCAAACACAATGTGTGACTTCATTATTTCATCAGCAAATAAGTGACATATTTGGAATACAATGGGTTTTAACCATTCTTGCCCTAATTTCAGATTAAAAAACGTTCAACTACATTGTGCACATAAAAATGATGAAATTAACAAAAGTAAATAGATCAAAATAGAATAAAGGTAGCAAACAGCCTCCCCCTCTCCCTGAAAAATAAAGCTTTGACATATAGAATATTAAACCTAGACATTCTTGTATGGACAGATTTTGACTTAAACCTAGGACTGCTCTATTAGTATTTCTCCGCTTGTGAATCAGTATTATACTGTACATGAGAATAAAAACCACCAGACAAATAAGTAGCAGTTATGGGCATTAAATATGGCATGCTCTGAAAGGTTTATAATAGGCAGTTTTTTAAAGGGATAATATGATTTGATTATCTTTTGGACTTGTTTCACAGTCATGTGAAAAATAAATGCCGAAGTTATACATTGGAATTTTGCTGCCATAAGTTATATTCTACTCTTCTGATATATTTGATTACAGAACTATATCTGTAGCTATGCATATATGTATACACATGTGTATATTCATCTCCTATGCAGATGATGTACATATACATGCACATGCGTGTGTGATTCTAAAGAGTTTCCTTTTTTAGAATTCAGTAACATTTTGCATATGAATTTGTAAACCATGTAAGACTGCTTCCACCATGTTTTTTCATTTGCACATGTTGCACTGGATAATGTTGACACAGGTCAAGATGGAACTATTTAGTTTCAACCAGGAAACCTGTGCTTCCTTCATTGCTGTAATTTCAATCTGTGTCTTGCATCAGACAGTCATTTGTTAACTGCTACACAGAGACATGATTCAAGTGGTGCCTACCCAGCCACCAAAGAGTTGGATGGTTGCCTGGAGACTAACTTTCAGTGTTCAGAATCTGTCTCTTTAAATAGGAAAGAAAAAAAAATCCTATGCAGCTCACTCTAAAGAAGATACTTAGCAGCTCTACAGACACTTGTCAGTTTTGAATGCTATTCTTAAGGTTTGGTGCATCCTGAAATTACTCACAAGCATAAGCTAGAGCATAAGAGTTTTTGCATGTTCACCATATCTCTTACCTTGCTAAATGAGTTAAGAGATTCAGAGCTCAAGTGAGACATTTTGATGGCTGAGCCACATCTTGCCTTCATCCTTTGCATCTCCAGCATTTCACTGTCGCCATAAATCTCTGCCCCAACTTCTTATTGTATGTCACAGGATCATAGGATAATTCAGACTGGAAGAAACTTGAGGATATTGTGTGTTAAAACTTCCTGCCCAAACCAGTGTTAGGTAGTTTTACTCCTATTCATCACATCACACAGGCATTCATCCTTGCTACAGGTCTGAACATTTATTTCAAACCAAAAATCACACTCATTTTATAAAACTCAGCAAATTTTTAAGGATGCTATACTGAGACATAATTCTGATGAAGAGCATACATCACAGAAGATGTATTTTTTCCAATGGTCTCTAAAGCCGTGAACAAACCACAAGTGAGGTTTTCCAAACTCCTTCATTGAATTAAGTGCCTAATTTCTATTGATTTAAGTCTAGCTTTTTCAAAGCAAAAGACATTTTGACTGTTTACGCAAATAGAACAAATCTTTTAAACATTTACTAACTTAATTGTTAAATAAAATCAACCATAACATCAAGCCCCACAACTGACGACATTGAAGCACAGAGCATTTTAGGAAGATTAAAGAAAAAAAGCATGTTCCTGACTTGGGTGTTTCTCTGTATTCATGTACTCTGTACTTAATTCTGGCTTTTTTAAGGCTTTGTTCTTGGTTTGTCTCTGGTCTGAGAGGAAGTTTCTGTCTCCGTTTTCAATGAGGATTCTGTTCAGGTTTTTCAACATAACAACTTTCAGTTTGCTATAAGATAGAAGAATACTATGGCCATCTTTTTTAATATGAATGCAAATGTCTTGTCTCAAAAGCTAAGCAGCTACGGCTAATTGCTTCTTGCCCTTCACTTCAAAGTAAACTGGTCTTACGGAATACCCACCTGCAATCACTTCCTCTCCAAGTCTAAGACCACAAAACTGGTCTTTTGGCTTTGCACAAAAGTACCTCTGTGGGTTAAGAGTGACCTAAAGATAGCTGACACTCTTTGTAGAGCTGCCAGGCTGGCTGATGGTGTCAACTCGGTTGACCTGGTGCAGATGTTTGGGGTCACTCTGCAGGGACATTTCAGAAAGTGAGGAAAACCATTAGTTTCCTGGTTAAGGATATATTTGAGATTGTAGTAATATGTGAGAAGTTTTGCTTTGTTTCCAGGAAATAGGAGACCCTGTCACAAAACATCTCAGAAAACACAGTCTATATTGTTGAAGATACAATATTTTAACAGAATAAAGGTGTTAGAGCTCACAGGACTGCATGCTCCAAGTTACATTTTTCAGTTTCATTAATATACTTCTTCTAAATGTCCTGTCCAGTGACGTTCATATTATTAATTTAAGGGAATTCCTGCACTAGTAGAAAAATCACATTTCACTATACATTGTTCTAAGAGATACACAATTAGAAAACAAAAATCAAGAGACCAGCCATATAAAACATTTGACCATGAAAATCACTTAAACAAAATAATTATCAATTATAGCACGGACTTAATTTTTTAGAAGTTTGAGCCATAATTTTTATACTTTTGTAGCTGTTACATAGACTACTAAATATGATTTTTGCCATTACTAAAAATAGCTGTAGGCTTCTTATTGATCTGACAGTCTTAGGACTTTTGTGGAAATTCCTTGGCATGATTGTAGCTGTTTAATATGTTTTTAACAACTGGTTAGTGGTCAAGTTACTATTGCCTAATCTAAATGACTTGCTGAAGCTCTATGAATACAAGAATATGTGCTAAAGAGCTGACAAACCTAGGTAGTCATTACAAAACAAACAACAGCCCTTTACATCAACTGAGGTTGGGAGAGGCTCATGTACAACTTTCAAACTTCAGCTGGGAATCAGTAAGAAGGAAGTAAACTGTGATAAGGAAATGTAAAACTAAAAAGACCACAAGACTGAGGAGGAAGGAGGCCTCACCAACAGCTTTAAATTCTTCCTTGTGAAAAATACGGTATACTGCTGACTAGCTGGACATTCCACCATTTCTCCGCTTAAAGAACAGTGATGCCACTGAACTCAGGACTCAGAAGGACAATGGAAGTATGAGCCCAACACCAAAGAAGAGGGACAGAAAAAAATAAATTACTTTGTATAAATTTTAAGGGTATTATTGATGAAACTTTTATGTATTGATTTGGGCCACAAGTATTATTGTAACTAAACTAACTGTTGCATTTTGATGGGATTGCTAAGTTTTTAACGAGGCAAACAACAAATTCTTGGCTCCATATATATATATATATAGTGCACCTTCTGCATACAGCAAGATTGTAAGTATAATATCACCTTTGTCTGGTATGTCTGGCCATCGGTGGAAGTCTAAAGGAATTTTGTAGTAATTTTTATTATTCTAAAGGAAAATAGGTGCAATAAACTTCGGAGGGTTTGGTCTAGAAAGGATATTTCAAAAGCAGATATGTAATTTTTCTTGTCTAAGGGATGTAAGATCTTTTTTTTTGCCTGTAAAAGCTATTAGAAATTTAAAAAGTCAGATCTACATATTTTTTTAAACTAACTTTTTCACATTTGGAAATAATGTCTTGGCATTTTCACATAATTTTAGTTCACCAATAAAACTACATAGCTTAAAATATGTATACACATCTAGGTCGGTATTGTTTATAGAGAAGTTGCTTTTGACTTTTTTTTTCCATGAAGACACACGGGGTTCTGTTTGGCATGGGAATTCACTATGTGGAAATTTATAATCTACAGAAATATAAGATGGTATTGCCTATAGATGGAGATTGTTCCTTGGATGATTTTTGTCATTTTTTTGTAGACACAGGAAGTTACATGTGGAATAAGACAGCTAAATACATAAAGAAAAGACTGAATCATGGTTACAGCAGCTGAAATCTGTCTGAGGACTCGGATTTTATCAGCTGGTTTCTTATATGATGGTTTATTAACTTCAGTTTTCTTATATAATATTAGCACTTAAAACTTTACTCAGTTTTATAATATGTTAATGATGAAATTTTCAACTGTTGAATTTGAGATACTGAGATCTGACAATCAAAACTTTCTAGCTTTCTAGCCCCAGGAGTCAGTGTCAGTGGGACATTTGAAACATATAGTTAGTGGCACTAGTCTAGGAAAGCAACTCACAGGCACACAAAATTAGTGTGTGCTTTTCACCATAATTTTGCTGCCTGTCATATCAAAGCTGTAAAATGGGAAAAATTACATTATCTTGTTTTGGAAAAGTATGGTAAAAATGAAGTCGTTGTTCTAGTGGTAGACATTCAGAAAAAAAAAAATCTGTATTTACCGCAGAGTATAAACAGTTTATGTAAGCAAATAAAAGAGCATGCATCACGTGTGCAGAAAACAAATAGTTTCTTTTTGAGTCGGCATCATCAGTTTTGTTGACTTAGTGGTTCAGGGGTAGGCTCACAGCACGGAAAAAATGAGCAAGGGCTCATGTAATGAGAGACTGTACCACACTGTATTTGTCCTGAAGAACAAACTGCCACCGCAGGTGGCTGGCAGCTCCCTGGGGTCCAGGAACCAGGACCAGAAAGGGCCCTCCAGCAGCAGTAGGGCTGGGCCTCGTAGCTAGGCCTGTTCCACTGCTGCAGCCAGGGGCAGCCGTGGCAACCCCAGCCCCAGTATCAGGCACCTCCCTGGGGCTGAAGACAGGCCAAGACTGAGCTGGGATGTGGGCCTGCGGGTAGACCTGGCTCAGCAGGGCCCATGGCCAGGGAAGCTGGAGCCTGGCTCTGCTGCAGCACTGCTGGGACAAGGACTCACAGTCCTGGGGGGCTGAAGCGGGGCCCTGGGCAGAGTGGGAAGAGGCTCTGGGGTGGCTGAGCTGGGCCTGTAAGGTCTGGTAGTATCTTCAGAGCGCTGACATGGAAAGTAAGATGACACAAATGACATGCAAGCTGTTTTTTTGCTGATGTGAATACTTGAATTATCAAACAGTATTATTATGTCACCATACCTTGCTCTGTGTCATAAATCTGTGAATTTTATATAAAATAAATTATATTAGTCAGTTTTCCTGTTATAATTTTGTGGATATCTTTGTTACTCTGCACTGAGGTATTGTTCAGAGAAAGAAACCATATCGTCTCCCAGCTGCCCAGCTTCCTTGGTTCTCTGAAATAAGATTGCAGCTTGATTTTAATAATTTTAGTGAACTGCTAAAAGTTAAAATAATTTTTCTCTTTGAACCTTCCTGAATTCTGTCAGCTTTTTGCCATTTTCCCTCTTCCTTACAAATTACCTTGTCTTCTTTTCTGGAATCCTTGAAACATTCAGAATAACAGGTTAGGTTCTATTTATCTCCTTGTCTTTACTATGAACGTATATTCAGATTTCTACCAGGAGTATGTTATGTGTTTTATTTTCTGATTTATTTTTGATAATGCATCCTTTCTTACACTCTGATCTGCCAGACCTTTATGTTCTTTGTTTTTTATAAATCCTTCCATTTGCTCCTGTGCATCCTGTGTGTTTTCAGTCTCCAGTTTCCTGAAATTTTAAATCTGCTTTCATGTAGCATATTCCAGCTTTTGCATTTTTTCTTCTTTTTTTTTTTCTTTACAGTTAATTTTTGTGGATTCTTCTCTTGCAAAATCATATTCCAAATAACATGGGTATTTCTTGAGTATTTCTCCTTATTTTTATCTTTTACTTTCTCCTTTTATGCCTTTGCATTTCAGAGAGAATTGCATAATGTATTTTGTTTCCTCTGAATCTGTATCATTTACCACCATACTCCTTGATTAAATTACTTGAATTTTTTTCAAATTCGCCATGGCATCTCTCCTATATTCCTCTGTGATTTTGACTGGAGACAGGATGAACTCCATAAAGTATTTTTTTGTCACTGTGTTTACTGTTAGCAAAGCTGTATGAGAGGAATATCTTTTCCAATGTAGGATGCCTGCTTCAGCTTCTCTAAGTATCTCAAAATCTATACCACTTCTTGAGGCTTGGCTTTCTGGGAATATGGTCTTGTTTCCCTTTGGTATGCTAATAAATTGCACATCATTTTTCCTGTGTTTAGTCTGTGTGTCTGCCGGTACCACTACTCATTTAGTGTTAAAAAATCTGTCAGCCATGAGTTCTGGCTTGCAGAGAGCTTGCTCAGAGCCTAGATAATAAGTAATGACACAATTTACATTTTGATTGAAGGGTCCAGCTCAATGTGCACGCCGAATGGTACGATCTGGCAGGAAAGCTGGTTAGTGTTTCATCTCCTTTTGTCTTCCTTGCCTGAAGGCAAATGTTACATAAACCGTATTACTTCCTAGAGAGAAAAGGTCAGCTGGAATACTAAGCACATTTTCAAGGACATCTTCATCTCTGCCACTTCTTATTGTTAGTCAGTGAATCACATGTCTTCTACATCACTGCCCATGCAGTGCAGATGAAACGCAACTTGTAATGTACTTTCGATTTTTAGTGCATCCAACATTTATGTGCTTCTTCATTTCCAACATTGTTGAACAACATCTCCGTCCTAGTGAGAACGTTATGCTTGAAATAGAGCTATTGCAAATATCAGATTGCTTTATATCTCTTTTTGTTCTTGTTCTGCCTCTGAATTTTTCTTCCTCAGCCTTTATTTCACTGTAATGTGTTGAAAATTTGTTCTCACTGGATTGTTATGATTTTGTAACTAAAGATTTTATGACCTACTCTCTTTTACTTAGTGTTAAATGACTTGAATCTGTGTATTAATGACCACATCAAAGTGAACAGAAAATTTATACTATTAGATGGTTGCCCTTTGAAAAGGTGCCTCTGAAGATGTGTCTGCTAACAACTGTAGACTCACAACTGTAAGATAAAAGGTCTTCTTGTAATCAGTCTGTTTCTTCTCTTGGGTGCCACGTTGATGATTATTTTGGGGTGATACTTCATTGCACTGTGTATACTTTATTTTTCTTCATTTTTTATTTTCTCTCATAATTTTTTATTTTTTCTTTCACAACTGAAAATCAAGATCATTGTATTAGTGATAACAATTTATGGGGAAAAGTGCCTTATAATACCTTATGAATGTCAATGTTAGATCCAGTGAGGCTGAGGTGTCTAGGATGAGAGGAAACGGCCTTAAATTGCACCAGAGGATGTTTAGATTGGATATTAGGAAAAAATTACTCACTGAAAGCGTTATTAAGCATTGGAACAGGATGCCCAGGGAAGTGGTTGAGCCACCATCCCTGGAGGTATTTAAAAGACGTGTAGATGTGGCACTTAGGGACATGGTTTAGTGGTGGACTCAATGATCTTAAAGGTTTTTCCTAACCTATATGATTCTATGATTCTGTGATTATATGGTTATACTGTTTCTTGGTTATACTGTTGGCTGGATAAAGCGTTTTCAGGAATGAAGATCACAGGTGTATGGATTTACTGCCCTGTTAGGAAATACCTTGCTATAAGGCTTTTTACTACATACATTTTGGCAGCAAAATATGTTTATATCGTTTATTATTTTTCATCTTCTAACATTATCATTTTTGTACAGATTGTAAGAAATAGTGCAGGATGGTTGTTCAAGGGTCTCCATACAATTTTCTAAGCATATTAAGGGAAGTAAAAAATAAATTGGGTTGTTTCTTTCAGAGTAAATGTGTCTTAATGGCACCTTACTCAACAGAACTCTCTCTTAAGTGTATCATGAAGAAAATCTGCTGACTTCATTGACTATAAAATAATCTCTTAACACTTATTTCTGTCAGAACTGCAGAGTCAGAAGATGTAAAGATGATATGGTTAGATTCCATTTCTCCTTGTGCATTACCAACATAATCATTGTTGTGAATGCCACAAAATGAAAGATAAGATAGTAGCAATAGCTGATAAGTTAACTAAACTCTCACTTTATTAGGTGGCTGTGATATTTTATCTGGAAGTGATTTGTCCAGAACAGAATGCCTTTTAATCATGCTATTTCATACAAGTATACCATCTCCTTGTTCTTCATTTTTGTCTGTCAGGACAGGAAACCCACAATCCCTTTCCCACTGCAACTGCTGTTGTGTCCTCAGTTTTCTCTCTTTTTCTGTAAAGAACTTATACTGTGGAAATATGGGATGCCTCCAGCTCTGTGGCTAGCATGTTTGCTCTGCAGTTCCTGACCCCATCCTGATTCCATGAATAGTGGCCAAATCACCAGAACTGTAAGAGGAGCTTACATGTCCTAAACTATAGTCATCACCTCAATACACCAAACAGCAGGAATCCCACTACAACTGTGACAGAGCTAGTCCTTGCCACAGAGGAAGTAACACTTTTGAATGATTACCTACACTGGGTAGTTGTTACATTGGTACAATAAAGTTTTTAAACCCCACATCCTGGACTGCCTTCACTGCTGAACAAAAAATGAAATACCTTTCCTCCACAAGGCTAATCTGAAAAGGAGGGTAAAATTCTTCCTAAACCTAAAATGTGACTAACACAAATGCCAAAAATAAGACTGCCTAGCTTTAGTCACAAAGATATTGTGGGCTTTGGGGAGAAGAAAAATGCATGTATACATGATGTTACACAACATATTGGAGGAGAGACGTGAACTCACGTTTCCTATGGTTCCCTGAACAGTGAGATGATGAGTCATTTTTTCTCATTCTGTAACTTTTTAATTATTTATGTTAAGAAAAGACACACTGAAAAAATACCCTGGGAGGGGTACTCCTCTGCATGGAAAACAGAGCACTCAATCTGAAGTCAAATCCTGCACAGCATCAGAGTGGTAATTTTGAACTAAGTTTCTTAAATCCTTAGCAAAATATTAGATTATTAGCACACCGGGGATCCCAAATGAATAAACAGGTGCAGCTGGCCACATACTAGTGCCTATCTCTATGTCAGCTGGCCATTTGCTCCACTTCCTTGACATTTCATTACTGCCCAACTTGGTTAAGTTCCTTCTTGAGTAGGGAATCCCATTTTAAGCTTCCAAATCTTCTGTGCAATGCATAGGAACAAACTGTAGACAGGTGAAGATTCTAGTACTGGTTATGAAAAAAATCTTCCCTTTTTTTGGGAGGAGAGAGGGAACAAGATCCTCAATTCTTTTTGCTGAAGCTTTCCGACAAGTAATAGTGCTTAAAAAATAAAAAAAAAAAGTAAAACTGCAACTCATTATTTTCCTGTCCTGTATATTTCTTTTTAATTTATTTCAATAAGTATTACTTTTTACACAAAAATATTGTACTAGTAGTATTTCTGCACCCACTAAATGAATACTGGCTGTTATTCTTTAAGTTACTTGAGACAGTCAGTTTGAAATAAAGCTTTTAATGAGAGTATCATTATATGATTCCTAAATACATATATAAAGAGAGAAATTATGACATTTCTCAGAGGAGCTGGGGGTGGAAATCACTAGACACATATGTTGAAAAGTCAATGGATAAACCTGTTTTGATCTCTAGTGGAACAGTAATAACTCCCTCTTTCACAGAAATTAGTTTTATATGACAGTTACATATGATGTGTTTTAAAAACTCTCAATTTTGTATAAGAATATACTTAAATTTAGAAAGTATGGTAAGTGCACATAAATGCATACATGGAAATTGAATTAATTTATAATTTATATTTTTACCATTCAAATTATCTGTATTAGTAAAATTCTCCATCCAACAAATATAACTCCTCATTTCACTTCACAGACAGATAGAAACTTCTGAGGGCAGGCATCCTCCCGTTCTTCTTACAGCACTTTATACAGTAAGTTTCTGAACTGAACTGGTATTCCTAGGCACTACTAATCACTGAAGTTTGCTGGAGTAAAACAGAAGGACCAGAGAAAATGACTCATCCTGAAAGAAAACAGTGGGGAAAAGGAAGAATGTTTTCAAACTTTTTATTAATTTGCCTTACTCAGAAAGTCTGAGCTTACTCTATTTCAAATATTACCTTCTTGAAGCTTGTATGGCAAAAAGGCTAGTGTCAGAGCTTGCTAACCTTTCAAGATTTTGTAGAAGACTTGCAGACTCACATGTTTCATTTCACATGTCTGGCTGACTTAGAAACGTGTTAAGTTGTGACACTCTTGGAAAAGTCAGTAAGACTGACATTCACAAAGTGATTAAAGTGCATAAGCACGCTTTAGACAGACCATAGGTATTTTACTCAAACAGAATGGTTTGAAAAAAAAATCACTTAGCTGCTTAAGCACCTCCTCTTTTGCAAGTCTCATGACTTTCACCAAAATATATTACACGGTGTTCAAAGCACTACTATGATGAGATACTAGTTTAGGATAACATTATATCATAGAAAGAGCAGACTGGTGCCACCATCCATAAAAGAGGAAGACCTTCATTTCTTCTGTTCCCTATTGGATTCTATGGCTATTTGTGACCGATCAATTACAACCCTACAAAAGAAGAAAGTTCAGAGATGATGGACAAGGGCAATGTGCTCATGAAGCTCAGGGAAGAATGGGTGGAGTGACTGACCACTCCTGCTGCAAAGACAGACAGATTTAACACAAAGGGAACTAGAGGGTATCCTTTATTATATATAAATACCTATATCAGTTGATAGGAACATCTGGTTGTGTAAATTTTTGACCCTGAATTAATCAAAAGAAAGCAAATGTCTTCCTGACTCAGCAAGCGTGGGATTGGAGGTGGAGGGTGCATGTGCCTCAACTTATCATAAAGTATAAAAACCAAAAAATAACAAAAAGAACTCAAAGAAAGGAATAGGCTTGAGCTGGCTTCAAGTCATCTATTCCTACCTGGAGACAGGGGACACCTAGCATCATGACAGAGAGCATATTATAGAGATCAGTACTGAGAAATGCATTCGTATTGCAACTGGTATGATCTGCTAAGTGTAATTTTTAGTTGCATTGTGATTTAAGTACATTGTTGTATGACTCTCCTAAATCAAAATCCTGTGTAATGTCAAATAACTTGAAAGAAGTAAATTTGCTATTAAAAATTAAAACATCCACATTAAACATTAAACCCTCCACCCTCTTGTTCTAAAAGAACCTGGCAATATTCTGAACAATCATCTTCTTTGAAATTTTCTTCTGAATTTTCTTTATAAGATGGAGTCCAACATTATGAACTACACTCCCAGGAAGGTATCACCAAATTCTACTCAATGAAATGCTTAGCATGGCACAACATAGGTTTCTGTAAGACTCTGAGACTAAGAGCCTGTGTCAGTTCTCGCATCAGAAAGTTAAAGCAGTCAAGTTAAAACACTGAAATCCCATAAATCTGAAGTACATAGCTGTTTTGCCAACCTCACATTTTTACTTCATCTCTAAGAAGCTAGTGTGTCTCCTAAAGTCTTAGGTTCTGAAATAATTTCACTGTGTGAGAAGATCAGCTTTCATCTTTAGAAATAAACTTCTAGTCCTATGATTAAGAAGAAAAGCTTGAGGCCACTAATATTGAAGCCTGAATACCCAGAAGGCAAATAAAAAGACCACAACATCTGCTATTTTCTAAAAATAATAAAAATAAAAAATTTTAAACCAGTCATTAGCTTTTCTATCATCTTCCCAATTACTTTCTTAATGTATGAAAAATGTCAACACCTAGGGTGATTTTTTTTTCATGTTTACCATGTTTAGCTCTTCCGTTAATTATTTCATTTATATTAAAAAAAAACCAACTCAACTGCATTGACTTCATGCAGTACAAGAACAAATTCAAGATTTATCTAATAATATTCAACAGGGTTTTGTGACATCATTTTAACAACTAAACACCATGCCAAAATTGTGGACAAGAATCTAGATCCCTGAATTTGTGAGGCTGTTGCTTCTATAGGTATTTCCACACCTTAGTAAGGCATCAAGAAAAATCACTAACAGGATGCTGAAATGAGAATGGACAGTGGATGAAGATGTGTAATTTGGATAGGTTTATTCATCTTGGCCTCCATCTACTGATCAGAGAAGGTAATAATTACTCTTTAATAATTTTATACTGTACTACAAGCTCACTGGTAATCCTAGGAATGTGTTCTGCTAGCCTGATATAGCTATGCCAGCTCACACTATTCTTGAACTTTCTTTCGTATATACATCCATAATTTCTATGTGTATTTATATATAGTGAGAGTTTAATTTTGTCTAACTTCAGACAAATACCATGAGCCTCAGTGCCTGTTCTTCTCGTACAGTCAATGGAAATCTAGTCAGTAAAATCAATGGAAAATACCAATCATTCATGTCCCTTTATCATAGATACCTGCATTTAGTCAAATATATTGCATCAAAAATTGCACAAACTCTATTGATTAGATCACCAGAGATTATAATCGAGTTTAGAGACAGTGTTTTCATGTAGGCAACTACATGACAGATATCTAAATTTAGGCAAAACAAATTTTACCTATATTTATTTCAATATGTTATAAACTTTTCCGTATCAAATACAAATAAGCCTTTTCTGTGCAATGTCTATTTAGCAATGGCTCTTTCCTATCTGTAAGGTTTGATAAAGTTCCTCTGAAATAGTTCTCTCTGTTTTCTTTGAAACTATGAATCAATATTTTTTGTGTTGCAGACCTAATATTTATCTTCAGTGCATAAAGTAGACAATAGTGAGATTGAAGGAAACAGAAAAATCCAGTTGAGTAGATGGAAAGAAATACGATAGAAATAGCAAAATGATCACTTTTGAAATGCAAGATATTTGATAGAAATGGATGAAGACATAATGTTCATAAATATAACTAACTAAATAATTACATAAATAAACATGTATTTGAATATTTAATTTATAAGTAGATGAAAGCATCTTGGCTCTTTGTATGGCAGCTCAATTATCTCTATCACTTTTATAATACATTGCATTGACACAGAATAACACAGCTATTTGTTATTATCTGATTTTGATAGCACCAGCAGCAAAAGTTCTCTTCTATGGATGACCCACAGCTGGCACTAGAAGACATTGTTCAGTTCCTATTATTTAAATGGTTCATTAATGTGTTCATATTTTTAATTGAAAGGGCTGGGGGTTTTTATTGCTTTTGTTTGAATTTAGACAGTTTCAAAAGTTGTTTTCAAAATTATTTCCATCATTCCTGGGGTAGAAGGATATTTAGCCAATTTTTATTTCTTATTATCTCATACCTCACCCTTATTGAAATCTATCTGCATATCTTAAAGTTTTTTGAAAAGGAAGTATTTTTATCTGTGCTTTACAGTTAGGGGAGCGGATAAAGCCCCCACTGCAACCCCATCATGCTGTATCGTAAGTTTATACGTCTCAATTTATACATTTTCACACATCCCTCCTCTGCTTTTTCCTACCTCCCCCCCTCAACTCAAACACTGTGAGAAATAATCTTCCTAGTATGATACTTTATTACATGCTTTGAGAATGAATGAAATAGTTAATAATGCTAAGCTGTAAAAATCTCTTTCTCAGTTTCTGCATCACATGAAATAAACAAGACATTTCACAGCTCAGAATTATGGAATCTGGCCCTTTACTTCCTCAGGCAAATGTCTCTCTAGGTAACACTTTATCACTTGCATTTTGAAGGCTTCCCTTGCAAGCAGAGCATCCTTTGGGTTTGCTTTAATTTTTATAGTAAAAGTTAAAGCTGATGGTGAACATCAGAGTTCCCTTTTGGAATCTTCTATACTATTGTTCATGTCCCATGAGGGAACATATTTTGGAAACACATTTTGGAAACATGGATTTAAGTGAAAATGTTTTTTTAGCCAAAGTATGCATATTTTTTCTACAAAGATTATTCAGTTATATATCATTATGACAATATTAATACTTTGCTCAGGAACTAGATGGAAAAAAAAAATCTCTTAAAAGTTTTGGGTAGCACTGAAAGACCCATGTACCCACGTTTTTTAAGCTTGTTACTAACATCCCCTTCAAATATAATTCCACAATGCCTTTCATGGCTCTGTGAACCAGAGATTGATGACTGATGTTAGGTATGAGAATAACTGCAATCAGACTTTTTTCTTAACAACATCAAAATGAAGAAAGGTAATACAGTTTCTACTTCTTTGGGTTAAGAGTCCTTTCGGATTTGTTTTCTTAATCTGATGAGAAATGGGGCTAAGCCTATCCAACAACAATGTTTAATTTAATGCTCTGTGTGTTCAGTTTTAAGTTGACATTACAACAGGGTAACATTTAGGGATCTCTTAGTCTATTGGTAAAAAATATATTTATCTTCACACATTTAAATGTGAATGTTAATATTCAGATGCAAAGGTTTGGTCCTTAAAAAAATATAGAAAGGTTTGTTGGAAATTTTATTTTCAGAGGGAAAGATGTAGCTGATTGACCATCAGCTAGCTTGGTAAACAGCATAATACTTCCTTTTGTTGTACCTCAGTATCTAGGAGGTACCAAAGAATATAAATCAGTAAATCAGTTTATAGAGCAGAAAGGCATGATCGCTTCTTTCTCCAAGTATCCATAATGGAATTCTATTTGTCTATGGAGTTTAAGAGGAAGATCAGGATTTATGATTTATGTCTTATTGAAGATATAAACACGTACAGTTTTCAACAGACTATACTTTACCCTGAAAAGATTTAAACTTTTTCCTAAAAGAATGATTTCAGTGCAGTCTTGATCAGGCTCTCATTTGTCTGTCATTGCCATAGAATAGGTAAGTAAGTAAGGTGGGTGGAACTCTAACAACATAAATCTTAATGGGTACCAGTGCCTCAGGGAACATCATGAAGATTTTGATAATTATTCTGATTACTTTTATCTTAACGTATTGTGCTAACAGGCTGGATTCTGAGCTGCTGAAATGTAGAGATGTGTTTTGACTTTTAGTCTATTAAATGGAATGGCATTTATTTTGATATTAATACCTTGTTTCTTTTAGCAGGAAACAGAAATAGCACAAAAATATGATCTCTTCACAGTTTCGTCAGAATGAACCTTCATGTACATTATCTGTTTTTTATTGCTATGGCAATTATTGCAAAAACACAGACAGATAAGCATATATAGAAAGGAAAAGAACAAAGAGAAAGACAGAATAATAATATAAATTCTTCCTCACCTGACAGACAGGTTTTTACATTCTCCATCTAACTCCTCTTCCTTTTAGGTATCCCTCTAGGCAATGACTCTGACAGATATTGACAGACTGGGAAAGTCCAGGTAGTGCTTTGAATCTACTGATGTACATTTTTTCAGCAGAAATTCTAGGCAATTATGAAAGCTGTTCATAACATTTTATGAACAGTTCATTAAAACAAATTCCAGCAGAATTAATTTAAATATATCCTGTGGGACAAATTCACTGCTGCTCTGAGTCAATGTAGCCTCTTCTTGCAATCTTCTTCCAGTGCAAGGGAGTCAAACCCATTCTAGGTGTGTGGCAATGGCTGTCATAAATTTTGACTCCTTAATTCTAGATCCAAAACATCTGAACTCATAGTTTCAAGGAACAAAGTTCAAAGGATAATTTTCATAAATATGTGTTTTTGAAAGATACTACTCCGATCTCTTTATCAGATATAATGCTCACGATCTTGTTTATGGGCAAAGAGAAAACACACTTTGTATTTAAAGCCAGGAATTTATTGATGGTATAATTGAAATCTGAGCAGTCTCACCAACATTAGTCCGGATCTAATTATTGCAGAAAAAGAAAGAATGCTTTTATGCAGAAGAAGTTCCAGTACTAATAACAGAGTTAGAACTGTTATATGTACACTTCTTAGTTTCTACTCCATTGCCTGGCGTTGTGCTCACTCTTCACCTGTGTTTCTGGATCTTAAGGTTTGTGGTTTGATAGTTTCTTCCTTGTTTCTCTAAAATCTATTCACGTCATTTTTACATGTCTGCTGACACGCTTTCATACCTTGTGTTATCTTTATTAGTCTACAGCTTCATGTTATGCTCAGTTTTACTTTGATGGCTTTTACTTGTGTTTAGCCTAAAACCGGTTTTGTCCAGCTTTAGGTTTGAGTTTCTTTAACTGACACCTGGTGAGTTGTTGATAGCTGTGAGGTGTCCGGTTCTAGGGCCTGTGCCTCATCCCCTGCCATCCCAGAGCTGTGCTCCTCTACATGGCATCCTCTGTCTCCACTTCTCAAGGCCTGTGCTGTCACACCAGTCCTGTTTTTCCCTGTAGACTTGTAAAGCCATGGTAGTACCATACAAAGATAAACAAATTAGCCATAGCCACGTGGTCAGTTGTTAGAAAAATTGCTGTTACATCTAAACCAAGTGACCAACGTAGGTCAAAAAAAGTTAAGAGAAAACAAGCCTGGCAAGCCTTAGTCCTGAGGCTTTGTAAATTCGGTTCAATGCCTGTGGACTGTTGCTACCAATGGCAACACCACGTAACCAGTCTACAGCATAGCAAAGAGGATATAAAAATGCCTGAATTTTTAAGAGATCATACTAGAGAATAGAAAGAAACTGAGTAAGCAAAGAAGATGGCATGAAACTCCTTTAGAGAGTTTAATATGTCCCTCAAAATTACCCAGTGACCTCTAACATTTGATGAATATGTCACATTCTTTGCCATGATGAAAGAAGAAAAACATCAGAGTCATTTGTGATAGCAAAAGAACTGAAATAGATTTTAAATAGCTATTGAACAGATTGGATATATCCGTAAGTATTTTGTAATTATCCTTTCTTTGTCAAGGATTTGAGAGCACCTCTGCCACTTGCCTTGTCCATGTCAAGAGATAGTCTTGCCAATACTTATTTTCCAGATTAAGTCAATATTTGAAAAGTAGTTTAGAGAGAACAAAAAAATTTATTATTTAAGAACAGTGTGGTCATCAAGTTTAAAACCCTTTTTTCATAAAAATTGTGGCAAGCTTTCTACATTGTCCTTTAATCTGAATTTTCTAAGCCCTGAGGGAAAAAAAAATCTAGGATGAGGGCGTTCTTTAAAGTCTGGTTTCTCCCTGTACAGTTGAAAAAGATACCTAACAGTGCTTTTTGCCACTGTGGTTTTCTTTGATATGGTAATTTGGTCATTAGACTTGTATCACAAAATATTTACTGTGGGAAAAAAAAAAACCAACAGGGAAGAAACACATTTTAATCACAAATGTGTGCATAGAGCTGAATCTTTTTGAACATGTTGGGATGTAAAGCCTGGATATGAATGATATAGCTTCTCTCAGTAGTGCTGTTGTCACATATTTGCACATTTGGAAATTGTTGTGGTTGAGCTCACAAATTGAATTTACTGAAGACAATAAGTTAAGTGAATACTGAATATGAAATGCTATGTATCTGTGAAATAAGGGAATGAGGGGAAACACAGATCTCTGCCCACTAGTAGGCGCCCCTCTCTGAGCAGGCAGAGGAGCTTTCTCTTTCTGAAGTGAGTAACAAACCATTAGGGATATTTATTCTATGTCAGGAGCAAGAAGTAATACAATACCTTATAGTGCCTAGGCCAAGATGGTCAGGGTACTCTGATTGCCTTAATATAGTTTGGTATTTTGCAGATTTATAAAAAGGGTTATTTTAGAGTATTGTCTTGGTTTTGGCTGGGATAAATTTCTTCCTAGTGCTGTGTTTTGGATTTAGTATGAGAAGAATGTTGATAACACACTGAGGTTTTCAGTTGTTGCTAAGCAGTCTACTAGTCAAGGACATTCAGCTTAAAAACAAAACAAAACAAAACAAAACAAACGTTGGGAGGGAGCATAGACAAGACAGCTAGCCCAGCTGGCCAATGGGGTATTCCGTACCATGTGACGTCATGCTCAATATATGAATGATAGGTGTGTTCCAGGAAGTAGCGATCGCTACTTGGTTATGAGTCAGCACGGATGATGAGCAATTGCATTGTGCATCACTCATTTTGTATATTCTGTCATCATCATCATCATTATCATCATCATCACCATCATTATTATTATTATTATTATTATTATTATTATTATTTTCTATTTTCTCTTCTATTAAACTGTCTTTATCTCAGCCCACGAGTTATTTTCACTCTTATCCTTCCAATTCTCTCCCCATCCTGCTGGGGGTTGGGGGGAGAGTGAACGAGTGGCTGGGTGGGGTTTGGCTGCCTGCCAGGTTAAACCACGACAGTCCTTTTTGGTGCCCAACGTGGGGCACGAAGGGTTGAGATAACGACACATCTGACCCAAACGGGTTAAAACAAATTTGTTATAAGCATTCATTATATCAGTTTAGTAGTCGCTGTTCACAATGTTGGTTTATTTACTCTCAGAGTTGTTGGAGCTATTCTTGGTGTTTTGGTATGTAGCACCTTACTGGCTGTCTATACTGCTGATTATCAGTATTTATGTGGGATTTATCATCTCTGGGAAATCGATTAAGGTCATCGCTTTGCTATACTGTGGGACACTCGTTTATGTTATGATAAAATTACTGGTCAGGAGACTGTACTCAGCACTGCCATCATTCCTGTTCTTCGGGAGCTATCTTATGGAAACTATTAATAATTACACTTTTTACCTCTTCTCCTCGGAGAGCCAATGTACGGGGGAGGCAGCTTCCTTCACCTTCACCATCTTCTCCAGGCTGATTACCATAGCTCTTGAGGATTTTGAATATCCTTGGGATGTTCAAACCAGCGTGTTCCTATTGCTATGTCTCCTGAATGTGTTTCAGGCCTTGTTTAAGGTTAAACAACTATTTAAGAATATCACCCAGAGATCTGCCCCGAGGCTGGATAGTTATGAGTGGCAGGTTGTGTGGGATAGCATAGGCAAGTGCCTAGGACAGTGGTCACCTCCAGTGGAGCTTCACTCCTGAACAAGTTCAGAATCCTGAAAAACTAGTAAAATATTTGGAAAACATATGCTGTCACCCTGGCAATTCCAGAGAGACTCAGATTACTGCAACGTGCTGGGGCCTGGCCCATGCCTACCGAGCCCTGTTCAACACTATTCAGAACCCTCAAGGGGGAGAGAAGGTCTCCGGATCTGATGACACAACGACGGGCACTGCAGCTACTCCAACCCCTGCGACGGGCGCTGTGGCTACTCCAATCCCCACGATGAGCACTGCAGCTACTCCAACCCCCGCAGCTGGTACTACAGCGAAACAGATGACCAACCCTTGCTGGTATCCGTCACCCCTGTACAGAAGAAGAAATCTTGGAAGCGAAAGTCAGGTTGTTTAGAAAGGGATGACGGAAAAGCAGGGCCATCATGAGGAAGGAAGGAGGAAGAGGAAGAACTCATAAACGAGACGGAAACCACCCGATCACTGTCCCTGAGTGAGTTGCGAGATATGCGGAAAAATTTCAGTCGTCATCCAGGCGAGCAATACTGTTACCTGGCTGCTCCGATGCTGGGATAATGGGGCCAGTAGCCTGGAATTACAGGCTAAGGAAGATAAACAGATGTTATATATCACCTAGACAAATGGACCACTATGGAGAGAGGTATCCAGTACCTGAGAGAATTAGCTGTGCTGGAGGTGGTTTATAGTGATCTGGACAACAAGCAAACACCCAAAGATCTAGATGAAGTCCAGTGCACACGATCCATGTGATGGAAGTTGGTACAGAGTGCACCAGCGTCATATGCCAATTCGTTGGCAGTACTGTGCTGGAAAGAGGAAGAAGCATCAACGGTGTATGACGTGGTTAGCAGACTCCGGGATTTCGAAGAAACTGTCTCCTCCTCCCTTGTCTCGGCTGTGGAGAAACTGTCCCAGGAGGTCCAGCAATTCAAAGAAGAGATGTCCTATTCTCCATCTGTACGGACCAGTATCTTAACCATTAGGAGTCAGCGTTTTTCTGCTCAAGAGAGAAGACATAGAAGGTACACATCACAGGGCACCCTGTGGTTTTACCTGCGTGACCACGGAGAGGACATGAGGCAGTGGGGTGGAAAACCTACCTTGACCCTAGAGGCACGGGTACCTGAGTTGCAAGGAAAAACAATGACACAAGGGGGTTCTCCCAGGAAAAATGCTGCTCCAGTTGTCAGGAAAAACCTGTCTCACGAAAGCCCAGTTTCCGGTGAACAGTTCCCCAGACAGAGTAGAAGGCCTGACTTTACTTCTGATCTTAATAAACGGATTTTGATTCACATCTGCAAGAAGTGAGTAACGAGTACTATGACCAGGACTAGAGGGGCCCTGCCTCCAGCCAGGTGGAGGAAAGGGACAACCGGGTTTACTGGACTGTGTGGATTCCATGGCCTGGCACATCACATCCACAGGAGTATAAGGCTCTAGTAGACACTGGTGCACAGTGCACCCTGATGCCATCAAGCTATAAAAGGGCAGAACCCATTTTTATTTCTGGAGTGACAGGGGGATCCCAAGAGTTAACTGTATTGGAGGCTGAAGTGAGCCTAATCAGGAATGAGTGGCAAAAGCACCCCATTGTGACTGGCCCAGAGGCTCTGTGCATCCTTGACATAGACTACCTCAGGAGAGGGTATTTCAAGGACCCAAAAATGTATCAGTGGGCTTTTGGTATAGCTGCCTTGGAGACGGAAGAAATTAAAAAGCTGTCCACCTTGCCTGGTCTCTCGGAGGACCCTTCTGTTGTGGGGTTGCTGAAGGTGGAAGAACAGCAGGTACCAATCACTACTACAACAGTGCACCGGCGACAATATCACACCAACAGAGATTCCCTGCTTCCCATCCATAAGCTGATTTGTCAACTGGAAAGCCAAGGAGTGATCAGCAAGACTTGCTCACCCTTTAACAGTCCCATATGGCCAATGCAAACGTCTCATGGAGAGTGGAGACTAACAGTAGACTACCATGGCCTGAACGAAGTCATGCCGCCACTGAGTGCTGCCATGCCGGACATGATAGAACTCCAATATGAACTGGAGTCAAAGGCAGCCAAGTGGTACGCCACAATTGGTATCACCAATGCGTTCTTCTCAATCCCTTTGGCAGCAGAGTGCAGGCCACAGTTTGCTTTCACTTGGAGGGGCGTCCAGTACATCTGGAACCAACTGTCCCAGGGGTGGAAACACAGCCCTACCATTTGCCATGGACTGATCCACACCACACTGGAACAGGATGAGGCTGCAGAACACCTGCAATGCATTGATGACATCATCGTATGGGTCAACACAGCAGAAGAAGTTTTTGAGAAAGGGGAGAAAATAATTCAAATCCTTCTGAAGGCCGGTTTTGCCATAAAACAAAGTAAGGTGAAGGGAGATGCAGTTTTTAGGAATAAAATAGCAAGATGGACGTCGTCAGTTCCTAGTGGATGTGATCAACAAAATAACAGCCATGTCTCCACCTACTAACAAAAACGAAACACAAGCTTTCTTAGGCATTGTGGGCTTTTGGAGAATGCATATTCCGAATTACAGCATGATTGTAAGCTCCCTCTATCAAGTGACTCAGAAGAAGAATGACTTCAAATGGGGCCCTGAACAACAACAAGGCTTTGAACAAATTAAACGGGAGATAGTTCAGGCAGTAGCCCTTGGGCCATTCCGGGCAGGACAAGATGTGAAGAATGTGCTCTACACCGCAGCCGGGGAGAATGGCCCTACCTGGAGTCTCTGGCAGAAAGCACCAGGGTTGACCCTGGGGGTTCTGGAGTCGGGGATATAGAGGATCCGAGGCCCGCTACACTCCAACTGAGAAGGAGATATTGGCAGCATATGAAGGGGTTCAAGCTGCTTCGGAAGTGGTTGGTAGTGAAGCACAGCTCCTCCTGGCACCCCGACTGCCGGTGCTGGGCTGGATGTTCAAAGGGAGGGTCCCCTCTACACATCATGCAACCAATGCTACGTGGAGTGAGTGGATCTCACTGATTACACAACGGGCCCGAATAGGAAACCCCAGTCACCCAGGAATCTTGGAAGTGATCACGAACTGGCCAGAAGGCAAAGATTTTGGAATATTCCTAGAGGAGAAGGTGACGCGTGCTGAAGAGGCCCCACTGTATAATAACCTACCAGAAAATGAGAAGCAATATGCCCTGTTCACTGATGGGTCCTGTCGCCTTGTGGGAAAGCACTGGGGGTGGCATCCTATATGCCAAGTCACAGAAACTGCTGAAGGAGAAGGTGAATCGAGCCAGTTTGCAGAGGTGAAAGCCATCCAGCTGGCCTTGGACATTGCTGAACGAAAAAAATGGCCAGTACTTTATCTCTATACTGACTCATGGATGGTGGCAAATGCCCTGTGGGGGTGGTTGCAGCAATGGAAGCAGAACAACTGGCAGCGCAGAGGTAAACCCATCTGGGCCGCCGCATTGTGGCAAGATATTGCTGCCCGAGTAGAGAACCTGGTTGTAAAAGTACGTCACGTAGATGCTCACGTACTCAAGAGTCGGGACACTGAAGAACATCAAAACAACCAACAGGTGGACCAGGCTGCTAAGATTGAAGTGGCTCAGGTGGATTTGGACTGGCAACATAAGGGAGAATTTTTTATAGCTCAGTGGACCCATGACACCTCAGGCCATCAAGGAAGAGACACACCATATAGACGGGCTTGTGATCGAGGAGTGGACTTAACCATGGATGCTATTGCACAGGTTATCCATGAATGTGAGACATGCACTACAATCAAACAAGCCAAGCGAGTAAAGCCTCTTTGGTAGGGGGGACGATGGTTGAAATATAAATATGGGGAGGCCTGGCAGATTGATTATGTCACACTCCCACAAACCCACCACGGCAAGTGCTATGTGCTCACCATGGTGGAAGCAACCACTGGATGGCTAGAAACATATCCTATGCCCCATGCCACCACCCAGAACACTATCCTGGGCCTTGAAAAGCAAGTCCTATGGCGACATGGCACCCCAGAAAGAATTGAGTCAGACAACGGGACTCATTTCCGAAACACCCTCATAGACACCTGGGCCAAAGAGCACGGCATTGAGTGGGTCTATCACATCCCCTACCATGCACCAGCCTCCGGGAAAATCGAAAGATACAATGGACTGCTAAAGACAACACTGAGGGCAATGGGTGGTGGGACATTCAAGCATTGGGGTACACATTTAGCAAAAGCCAGCTGGTTAGTCAACACCAAGGGATCTGCCAATCGAGCTGGTCCTGCCAAATCAAAAGTCTTATGTACTGTAGATAAAATCCCTGTCGTACACATAAGAATATGCTGGGGAAGGCAGTCTGGGTTACTCCTGCCTCTGGGCAAGGGAAAACCCATTTGTGGCATTGTTTTTGCTCAAGGACCTGGGTGCACTTGGTGGGTAATACAAAAGGATGGGGAAGTCCGGTGTGTACCTCAAGAGGATTTTATTTTGGGTGAAAATAGCCAATGAACTGAACTGTATGGTGTTAATTTTTATATGATATTGTATATCATTATTTCTATGGTTGCTATCAATGGTATAGCAGTGAAAATCACCCAGATTAATGAAGAATGAACTCCGATTAAACTAAGCAAAGTGCAATGATTATAGAACCAGATGAATGCAGCAATACTGGAAATCAGAACTGGCTTCAGGATGTAACAGCCCAACACCACACATCATCTCTCCTGCCCTGAAAGACTGTTATGACAGATGGAGCCCAAAGACATGGACTAAATGAACTCATTGGACATTTTAGAGGGATGGCCCATAGACTAAGGAAATTATATCTCTATGTGTATATCTCTCTCTCTCTATAAAGACAAGAAATGTGGTGGTGATTAATTATCCAATTCTCTCCCTGTCCCGCTGGGGCGGGGGGGAGTGAGTGAGCAGCTGCGTGGGGTTTGGCTGCCTGCCAGGTTAAGCCACGACAAGTATCGAAGAGACATTAAAGATAACTTAAATTTCTTCTTTAGCATATAACACATATATACATGAATACGTATATTGATCAGTATAGCTGGATATTGGATACCATAGGCTGAAATAGTTCATAGTTCTGAAATGTTTGTATAGTAAATAGATGTACAGACATGCATGTATAGTAAAAATAATTCTTGACTAATCAGTTGGATCTGATGTATTGTTGGTGGGTTATTTATTAATCGTTTCCTGATTCTCATTGTGACATCAATACAATAAATAGTTGTTTGAGCTGATAAACTAGTATACTGATACTAATTTGTCATGGATGTCAAAAATAAAGATGAGGAAGAGAAAAAAAATCAACCTACCTTCTTTCGGCTGTAAAACAGCAAAACCAGAATGGAAACCAATCACACTAAGGCTAGAGAAACATAACACAGTATATATTCTCTAAATGCATACACTGGAAAAAGACCACACTATTTGACAAAATGAGCTGTATTTCAATTAGTGACAGCAAGTGAAGTCAAGTTTTAACTAAAATGGAAGTAGCCAGATGGAAATAAATGTAGAAAAATCAAACATCAAAATAAAGGTCAAGATCAACAATGTACTTTGAGAAATGTAATAACTGTTTGCCAAACAATGGGTCAAATACTAATACTCATGTGAATTCATTGACACATTGATGCATCCCCTAATAAAGATCAATGGTAATTTAAGTCCAAGGAGTTAACTTTGGTTTATATTGTTGTAATTGGGAGTAAAATGTAGTCCATTTTATTGCCAGCTATTTGATTATGCAGAGAAAATATTCATCAGTCTAAATCACTTGGTCAGCTACTTTGTCTGTCATGGTAGCTATCACTACTGCTTACAGAGATTAAAGGCATGAAAAATAATCTAAAGGAGAAGTGACCAGTGAAGCTGAGAAGCTATAGAGGGAAGGGGATTAAATGGACTTAGAAAATTATTGCTATGGCAGTGCTTTCTTATTCTTGTTAAACAGTAAGAACAAGGTAACCCCCTGGAGTTCCTAAATGGCATTCTTAACAATGAGATTTGATGTTTCCCAATGAGGTTTGATGTCTCAGTAGTTCCTTGGGCAATTTAGTATTGGTTTAAAAGCTGTCAGTCAATAGAAGATACTCTTTAAGTACAGTACTTGACTGCCACTGAAGATTTTCATTACTAGAGAAAAATTCTAGCCTTGTCTAAAATTGTGATGAAAATCTCCTTCAGTATAAAGCTCCACAGAATAAAATCCAGCTAATATGTCTGTCATTCTCTGCAGTCCTGTAGTGAAAGGAATATATATATTTTCAAATGAATCAAAGCTTGCTTCAGAATAACAGTTCTCCACCCCTCCCTGCCATTAACACATTTCCTGGAATGGATTTCATTCTTAGGTCATTATGATTTGGATGAGCCATGACTTATAAAGAAATTGTTGCTGTCATTATATGTCCTTTTACTTCTAGGAAGTTAGTACATAGTGTCTTTTTTTGTGTGTCTTTGTTAATCTTTTACGTTAGACAACTATCCAAGTTGTTTAGATTTCTCTTACAGTCCTTCACTTTACCTTTTTTTACTACATGAAGATGATTGAGAGCCTCATTGCCTAATAACATTTGAAAAATAAATTGTTTTCATTTGTTCCACTGTTCCACAGACTATATTTAGTCTGTACTTTGACATTTATACTCCTTTATCTAATTGTGATACAGAAACTGTTCTACATACAGCTCTGATGTGAAGATTGCTGGAAATCTGTTTAGGTCTTAATACTTTATAAACAATAAAAGGTTTTCACTCTCTTCTTCTCAAACTTTATTTTTGCTATGTAATTCTTCTTCCAAAGTGTAGTTTTAAACATTTGTCCAATAGCCTCTTGTTGTCCAACAGTCTCATGTTGTCCAACAAAACTCATATTGCAAGTGTGATTCTTGCATTTCCACTACAGAATATATGGCGCCAGGTTGTTCGTACTCTGTTGTATAGACTAGGCTAAAACCGTTATTCAGTTCTTACTTGGTAAAGCACACATTATTTTCATAGACAGAATTTTGTTCTGCCTATTTTCTAGTGGAGGAGAATAACTTAATCTCTGAAGAATATATGGTATATAAATAAATGTATATGTGATTGCTTCTGAACTCAGTTTGATAAATTCCAGACAATTTAATCAGCACTGAAATACTGATGTGATATGTTGTATCGGAATTATAATTTGATGAATGGGCATATTTTAGGTTCCATATTGAGTCCAGATGGTTACAGATTCCTTAATATATCTATCCATGTGGCATTTGCACATTTGTGTTTCTCAGTCTTCCTCTCATTTATGTTTAATGATGGATTGAATCCAAACAATACAAGATGTTCTTCAGCATGCTAAGCTTCTGTTAAGTGGACTGATAGTCAGATCCTTCTTCACAGGATTCTCTTTCTTTCAGCATACTCTATTCCAAGACAGTCAATCTTCATTTGAAAGAGTTTTATCGACAACATTTCATGTATAAGCAAATGATAGCACAAAGACCCTCCCCAATTATCCAGGCAAGAGTCTGACTTGACAGTTGTGTGCAACATCCTTGCTAGGTTCTCAATTCTACCAGACATCTGAACCAAAGTTATAGTTTTGTATATATTATCATTTGCACACCTGTATTTGATCATTAAACCAATCTGCAATTTTCAATAAACTTGGAGTACTCAGATTTTTCTAGAGGGTTTTTTTTTAGTGTGGTTTTTTTTTGGTTTGGTTTGGTTTGGTTTTTTTTGAGGGAAAGCTGAAGAATTCCGTGTTGTCCTACTGCTTTAATGTGTCCCATCCTCTCACCTCCATTGCCCCCTATTTCTCATCCACTGATAGGATTGCTGTTTTCCTTTTGCTGAGGAAATAGAAGACTAATTAGTTGGATTCCCACCAAAGAATTCAATTAACTGAGATAACAACTTCTTCCCTTAGGTCAGGAAGTCCTGTGAGACATCAGAAGAACTTAATTCTTCTAATGGAAGAAATATCATGTTCACTTGCACCAAGTTCTGAATTTGTTGGTAACCATAAAAAAGAGAATTAGCAAACAATAGGGTTTTTGTGTGTTTTATTGTCTTTATAAATCAATGCTTCAGTGCTGTGGGTTCACAATATGTTATTATTTTCACTGCTCATTAGACTGCTGCTGTGCAAACACAAGTAGACTCTGTAACCTTGAGTGATGAAAGAATAATTTGTAATGTAATCATTTTAACCAGTATTTGAGTTTAGAGTTCCTCTCTTCAAATGTGTCTTAGTATTGGTTTCTCATTTAAGACATACTTCATTGCCATCCCACACATCTGTCATTATTCCTGCTTTAATATATGGATGAAAAAAGTTTGTGAAATAATGCTGAGGACAATTAAGTTTTATTAATAAAATGTGGGGTTTATTGTTAAATATATTATCTCCGTAATATATTTCATTGTTTTTCATTTGGAAAGCATAGATTTCGTCACTCTACAAAACAGTCTCAGTTTCAGGTCAAACAGTTCCAGTACTAGATCATTAGTTCATTTGTTTGAATTTAGGAAGTTCAGTGCAAATTTCCGCTATTTTGAGGGAAGTTCAATGTGTATGGTTTAGCTAGTTTTTACAGATTTATATGAAAAAAATATTCTGAATCATCAATAACCTCAAATATGTGGGCTACTTTTGGAGAACAGCTTGTAGGCAAGCAGAAATTCTCAGTTCTTCTATTGGAGATTTCCATTAAATAAAAAATCATGTTAACTTTTGTTAGATACAATCAAACTAAAACACAGAATGAAGTAAATATTGATTAATAATAGTGGAGATTTTCATTATGGGTAAGTAAGCATCTTCCCTATTATAATACTTGTTTCTTCTGGTCTATTATTTTTCTTTACAAACAGACCTGACAGCCTATAATCTGACCCTATCAATATTGTTCCCAAGACCTGTCATAAATTTCATTTATTTTATATATAACCTCTCAAATCAAAATGGTAGGATTTAGAATTTGATGTAAAATGAGCTTTATTAGATAACTTTGTCCTTAGTAAATGTTAGGTAGGATTTTTCAAAATCCTACATTTTGCATCGTATGACAATTTAATGTCTTTTTCGTGGTCAGAAATATGGAATGGATACCTCCGCAAGATTACTTCCATTTTCTATTAGCTGAATTTCAGGATGCTGTCTTCTTCGCTTAGATGGTCAAGACAAAGTAAAGGTTCACTCAGTGTTAGCTCAAATGAACGAATTTAGAAATCCTGTTGGTAGCTGGGTCTAGCTCCTTATTGTAGAAGGAGCACATTATATCTCATCTTTATAAGAATGATTCTCATATATGTATCAAAATTTGGAATAAATTTTATTTACAATTTATATTGTATATTTATGGTTGTCTCTTGAACTGATTTCAATTGTATCTTTTTAACTAGCTGTTACTTTTTTTTGAGAAAGAATTAATTTCTGTATTTTGCACATCTTCAGAATTGCCTTTTTGTGATTCTTCTTTCATTGTTTTACATTTATTATTTGTAAGACTGACTTTGTGTTGTGTGTGACTCCATGCATCTTTTCCTGTTGATTCTTTACTAACAGAAAAAATGAAATGTTAGTCACAAAACAAAAATTCTGTCCCATAAAAATGAATTTCTAATTTCTTTTTTTTTTTACTGGGACAGAAAACCAAATTATGAATAATAATAGGAGTGTAATTATTTCTAAACACAAGTAGTGAGTATTCAATGCTTCTAATGAAGTTAAATTTGATACCAGTTGCTTGCCTAGTGCAACATAAAGGAAAAGCTCATCAGCCTACTCCCTACCCCATTCTGACTGATGAAATACTATTTTAGGTATCACTTACAGTATTGCAGGTATTATTCTTACCTTCTTCTCTAAGTACTCCTTCTTCCTGTGCATGAAAATTTCCTCAGCCATCCTTATCCAAGTCAGCTAGTCTCTTGGATTTTAAACAATTCTGCAGGAAGCATTAGGAATCATGGCTAGCAGAGTAACCAGTTTAGTCCTGTAATAAGCACATCAGCTGACAAAAGAGAGGCAGAAACTTGAAGCCTTTGTGTGTATTTGGTGACTTTTGGTAAGTCTGTTTGAACATGGCATTAGCAAAGCAACATGGATGAAAATTTGGTTCTGTTGAAACAAATTTCTTATCTATTATGTGGCACAGTGTGGTGGTGCATTCCTCCCCCCCCCTCTTTTCCTCTGGGCTACGATACAATCTCAGAACCTTCTGTTAAGCTTTAGCCATTGTGTATGAGTGGGGCGGTTAAGCGTCCCTTGGCCGTACCAAGCACTCTTACATGGCTAAGGTGGGGAACGACACTGATCGTACCAGGGACACTAACTACATGATCAAGATAGGGAACAGAAACAAGAGATAGTTCGTCATCTCTGACAGCTCTGAAGCTCTCCCTACCTGGATCATAGCTCAAGTGGAACAATACAATTGTTACCGTGAAACAATACCATAATCACTACCCTGGACCACCTCGGATAGTAGCCAAAATGGAAATTTACTGACGACTAAAGCCATCATCTTGCAAACCTATAAACAGCGGTACCAAGTGAGACCCTTTGAGCTCTCCTGGACTGCAGTGAGCTGCATCCAGAATCTCCCTCTGAGTGGGACGCTTCTCAGAGTCCACAAACTCAAATTTGCGATTCTCAGAGGATCCCCAAGATTTTGGGCTGAGACATTCCTCGGGGCTCAACTCTTCGCCCGTTGGGAAATGCCAAAGCATTTAACGTGAGACTCGAGGGGAATTTTTAACAGGTATACCTTTATAAATTAACTAACTCTAGGCCTTTCATTTAGCTTTGGTACCATATTCATATGCACATATATATATATGTATTGATTGATCTAGATCTTTTGTGCACTTACAGTTATAATCTGTAGTTATATACGTATTAATTGATCTAGATCTTTTTGTGTGCTTATCTATATAGTTACTAACAAGTATAACCTGTAGTTAAGTTGTTTTAATCTTCGTAGTATTTGTAGCAACTTGACTAATTCTTTGTGCAGCTGTCAAATTGATTAATGTTTAAGCATTGTAAGACTCTAAGTTGCTGCTAAAACCCTTAACCCTTTAGTCATAAACCATTGCCCAGGTCTGAGACTAAGGGTAGATCCAGCCACACCTAGGCTCCTTTCTGAGAAGGAGTTTAGAAAGCAAAGGGATCTGCCTCCCAACGGGGGGTCCTTCCTATCCCTTTCTGTATTAGACATAAACTGTTGTCCAAGTCTGAGACTAAGATTGGGTCCAGTCGGATCTCTTCTGAACCTCGTGACTCAACGGGAGGGTCCACCTTTTACCTTTTACCTTTTCACCCTTTTACCTTTTTACCCTTTTACTCTTAATCTCTGTACAAATCATTCCAACACGATTCTAATATGATTTTCCCCTGTGTAACTTAATCCATGTAATAAGTAATAGAGTGAACCTTGCCATTAAATTCTGTTAAGTGACGTGTCTATAAATTTCTATTAAAATCACCCTTTACCAATACCTTGCCAGTGATTCTTTACACGGCCTTAAAACCACCCATTCGTAACACACAGAAGATAATGCAGGAAATTTTCTGAAAAATTTCTACAAGAATGCTGTAGGAGGTGTAGAGGGGGCAATATTTTAAATTGAAATTTGTTCATTTTGTGACAATGGGCCTGGTATCTGATAACTATTAATATTAATTGTGGATTAAAATTAAATATAGAAATCCATGATTCACATTATAAAATTCAGGAGAATAGGCTTGCACATCTCAGTTTATTAGAATCCATTTTAAAAATTATGATCAAGATCCTCAGAGTCTAGCTGCACCTGAGGATGGATGGGAAAGAAAAATCATTAATTATCTCTGAGACAATTTTACATACAGAAACAAAGCTTAGGAACCTTTGTGCAGTGGAGGAATGGTCTTAGAATGGTAGAAGGTGGATTGGTGTTTGACTTCAGCCAAGTATTTACTCTGGCTTAAGTAACATGCAATCTGAAGCAGCAAAAGTCAGAATTTTTCAGTGCAAACATTTTCAAGGGCTAGTTGCCTTCACATTACCTTTCTGGAAGGGCTGAGCAAGAAAGGTTTCCATAGTAACTAAGTGAAAACTTAAATGTTGAGGTGTTATTTAAATTGTACATATAGGTACCTTACTACGTCAAAAGAAGAAAGTTAATAGTATTAAAAAAACACTCCAAGAAAAAATGGCATAAGAACATTAGAAAACAGATTCAATAAGCTAAAGAAACACAAAATATTTACAAGGAATAAAGATTGAGACATATTCTGTATGCCATGTGTTTGGTTTTTTTATTTGTTTGCTTGGTTTTATTACAATTTTGTGTCCTTTCAAAATCTCTTCTTTTTATGTGATATAAGCCTGGGGTCAACAGAAATAATTTCAGCTGCTCTGAAGTTACAAATCTTCTCCAAAGAAAGCAAAACCCTTTGACCTCTAAGGAATGCAAACAGAGACACTGGATATTTCAAGTATTCCCTCATTTAAAGTTGCCATTCAAAGGGCACAAATCAAAGGATTTCTGTCCCTGAAGAGTTGTTATGTGGAAGCTTGTGTCAAAATGAAATATGCAAAAAATCCCATAGGAATCAAGAAATTTTAAAGGAAAAAAGACCACATTATTAATTGTATCTCCATTATGATACTCATCTTGATAGTTAACTAATTTTTTTTATACTAGCGAATACCCACATATTTGAGAAGTACGTCGACCATACACTTTCTTAGGCTGTGGGGAGAAATTTATTATTACAAGATTATTTCCATTCAGTGCAGAGTTACACCATATCAACATGTCTTCTGATTATTAGAAAGAAAGGGTACCTGAATGCCTTTTTAAAACCTACTGAGACTAACAATAATGAAATAACTAGTTAGTATTATATAAATATTTCCACATTCCTGGATAACCTAGGGAATATAGTTTTAGCAATACCCAGGAAACAGTGATACTTCCTAAACTGCTGAGCTACCTCATGTTCCCATTCATAACCTGATACTTTATTTTCATACTCAACAAGTTGTAAGGAAAATCCAACAAAAACGTTCATTAAATCTGGGAATATGAACTTTCTATCCACAGAAATATGGATTTTAGCTCTAATTTCATCCTCTCTAACCAGCAGAAGTTTATCCAAAATGTGTTTATGTCCCTTAACTATACAAGGATTTTTTTTTGAACCCAGTATGTATTTTTTTGTTTATATCATAAATCCTTTCTTCAGGCCATTGCTTATAATGAATCTATAGATGTGTTTGTTCAATAGCATGAGTTTTGCAAGTAAAGTCATATAATATGAATCACAGGATTTTTCTGTGTTACTAGGTGACCAAGTCAAACTCATGTGTTCAGAGGGATCAGTCAAGCCCATCGGAAGCCCATTGATTGAGACAGAAGAATCTGAAGGGAAACATTTTGCTCTTAGAACCTCTGTGGTACTGTCTGTGATACTAGAATTTTTTTTTCTCTAATTCCTTTAGGAACTGTCAGCTATGAAAATTGGTCTGATTGACACACAGTCGATAAGTAACTTTCAGTTTTACATACAGAACTTTGTTTCACTGTTATACAAGGTCTTTTATATCATCAACCTAAGACATGAGATTTTATTCTTTTCTTTACAAAGACTGACACCTTATCTACACTTCTTATTCTCCCACTCAGCTGGAAGTTGCCTGCATCTTATCACTTAGTATTTTGTTTCATAGAGTTGTGTCTGTTTTACAAGGACAATTTTTCTTGCTAGTTAACCTTGTGTCATTGATTGATACAGAAAGTACAATTACTGGATAGGTCTGGAAAAGGAGGAGAAATTTCCATGAACAGACTATTTGGTAGCTTACAGTGATATTTAAAAAAATAGGGGCCCTACAATTTCCTCATAGAAGAAAACAGAGCAAATGCAATTGAGACCAACATATACTTGTACTTTTTGCAGTGAAGTTACAGGATTCAAAAAGATTTTATAGGTATGCAAAGCATATTTTGTTCAGCGTGCACAGACAATGAATTGTGTCTATCTAGAAATAATTTTCACACTCTTATTCAGTCAGTTCTCATATTGACAAAACCAAAATGATGCTACAGGTAGACATTGTTGAAGAAGACATCCCAAACAATCCTATCAGGGAGTTTCTGGTTAGTTAAGAACACAAGAACATACCAGTTCAGACCAAGAGTCTGTTTAGACTGATACCTTGCCTGGCTGTGGCAAAGAGCATCGCTGGATTTCCAGAGAAATGTGTTTGATGAAGTTAAACAAAATGTTGTATTTTCCCAACATCATCACCTAAATCTGGAAAAACAGACACTCTTAAGGAGTTATTCTTCTGATCTATTTCAGCCTTTTGTTGGGGAGCAGCAAGAACAGGGCTGTTCACAAACAAAGTTGGGAATCAAGGGGGAACCCAGCACAGGCAGGGCAGTGCCCTCCCCAGCTGAGCATGGTCCCACAGCCTCTGTGTAGGTTAAGCATAGCAGGGGTGGTGATAGCTGTTTACTACCTATTGATAGTTCAGTAAATCATCATAAAAATACAAGGTAACAGGTCAGGTTTGAATTTAGTTTAGAAAAATCCAAACAAGTCAGGATCTGCAGAAGGCAGGGCTGAGTGCAGAGCTGAGACACAGAAGAGCTCAAGTAGGGACTGGATGCTCTTGGGTACAGGGGCAGTGGGTGTGTGGGGGTGTGTGGGGGGTGTGTGTGGGTGTGTGTGTTAATTTCAGGTGAAGCTGGTTGGGGCTATTGAGGCATGTGGTTGCACTCAGAGTGCAGACACTATTTTAGAATGATATCATTTATATCCTGAAAATATCTATTTCTTCTTTCTGATTGTAAAGGTATTCTGACTAATTTAAATGTAGGTGTCTGAATTTGTACTGATATGTTTAATAGGGCTTGGTGGACTTTTTGCACTATTTTGTCTAATTTTGTTTGAACTCATAGTCTTTATATCATATGACAAAATTCAACAGTTAAACTATGCATGTCTTTATATGTTTTGAACATGACACCTGATAGTATATTTTTGTCACTTTATTCTTTAATTTGAAGAAACAATGAAAAATTGTTCTGTATTCACTTTATTCGTGCAACACATGATTTTATAGACTTAAACATATCACTTCACAGTCATGTCTTTTTCAGTCTAAAAGATTCTTGTCTATTTAATTATTCCCTGTACAGAAGCCAATCAAAGCTCTGATCTTCCCTGTTACACTTCTCATGATCCTCTCTAGTTCTTACTATTTCCTCTGAGATTAAGGGATCAGAACTGGGCTGATAAAGATATTGAGAAAATAAAGAAGTTCATCATATCTGGCAGTCATTGTTAATTGTCTGTCTACACCAAACTTAGATGTTTAACAGCTGGCACCTGGGCGCCTATGTCTGTTGTAAAGCAAGGTAGAGTCACCATGCTACCTGAGATCTGGAAAAAGGAAAACAAACAATAAAACATTAAAAAACCCTGTTATTGGTAGGCAAGAATGTTTCAGATAAATCAATGTTCTTGAATGAGGAGATTTGGGGAAAAAAAAAATTAAATCCTTTTTCTGTTTTGTTTGTTGGTTTGTTTTGCATTTTTAAATTTATTTTTTCATGAATTTTACAGCAATCTGACTAAGAAACTCACTGCTATACTATCCAGGCAACAAAATACCTTGTGTTTTCAGTAGGAATGCAGCTTTTTCCTACAATTTTCCTATTATATGTTGCACATGTCTGGTATCAGCCACCAGAATGTTATCAAATAACAATCTCGAGGTAGGTAAACAAGTGTATCCTGGCTATTCTAGTTGCAACTTAGGAGACAAAACAAGACAAGTTATTTATCTGCCATTTCACATTTTGCTGTGGCTACATTATCCACTTCAAGGCAAGCAACAAAGTCCAAAACATTACAGAAGAAAAGATGTTTTGCCATCAATCACTGTGACATTTGAGATAACTAGAGGAAGTGCAGAAATCATAGGGCTTTAATCATTTCCCAGTAAACAACAGAGGTTTTAATATATCCACTCACTAAAGATCTTCAGCTGGTTAAAATCTGAACACAAATAAGCCCTAATACTTTACATTTAAAGAAAAGGCTTTAACTCTTTGGCAGCCAAGAACCTCTGAGACTGTACTTCCATTCCATAACTGACACACATTCTGGTGTCTAAATATTGCAGCAGCTACTGTGACAAAAATTGTGCTATTTGATAACATTTATTGAAAGGAATATAGGGAGGTAAAATGAAAGAACTAGGATTATAGTTTAGAAATCTTTTTTCTTCTTTGTCCATTATGTCCATACCTCTAAATAGCCATGAAAAAGTGTATTCAGTTGGCCTTAGTTAGAACTAGCACATCTGAGGACAACAAAAGTATTATTTTTTCTCATCATTAGAGGATTATAATGTCTAGTGTCTCCACAGTTCCTGGCTGAACTATCTCCATGGGATGGTTTGATGTGATAAAGGAAGCACGCTTTGCTCCAAATGCTACTCTGGGAATAAACTGACACATGTCCAAAGAAGTCTGTTTTGCTCAGAGCAAAAGGACTTTTCACATGAAAACTACTGTGAAACTATCAAATTCCTCTCACTGAACTGTAAATACATACACTGGGAGGCCATATGTAAATGTAGTAAGTGAGTATTCAAACTGGAACGTATCAAAATATATCAAAATACATTCTTAGCATTTATTTATATAGATTTAGATGTGTATTTAGATTAAAGAATGCTTTTTAAAATGTTCAACGGTTTTCATTGCAAATGAAAAATATTTTGCCTTATATAATGAGAGGGAAGTTTCATTATTATCTCACTTTCAATAATCAGTTACCTTCCAATAGTTGATTCCTTCCCATTTTTAAATATTAAAAGCTGGATAGAAGAAAGATCATTGCTATCTGCTACAGAAATTATTCAGAGGTGTTCACACCCTTCCTTAGTTTTATAGAAGCACCCATGCAACCACTTTGATCTCATATCTCTCCCAAAAATAATACTAACATCTACCGTTACTTTTCTAAGTAAATATTCAAACTCCTAGCAGTCTAAACCTCATCACAACTTCTGTCACAAAGTCTTTGAGAATAGAGCAGTAACCAACAATGTTCTTATTTCCCTCATTCAAGTTAGAGATTGCCAGTAATATACCTTTCTGTGAAAATATTCCAGAGAAATATTTTTAGTTTTATTTTTATAGATTCTGTATAGCATTTTTTTCATGTCTTAGATCAAAAATTCAAGAGAGAGGTTTTAGAGACTGTTCTCTGTGCATTTACAAAAATCTGATTTTATTGGACACCTACTGCTCTTAGAAGTCTTTGAAAATTCAGATGCTTTATTTTAAGATCTTATATTTAAAAATATATATAATATATATAATATATCTATAAGTATAATAATAATAAAGTATATGTAATAAAAAAGTATAATAATAATAAAGTATATATAATATATACTTTGAATATAGTATATTTAAAGATATACTTATGTAGGCCTACAATATAGAACTTTTTATTTTACTAGGTCATATGAAAGCTTCTTTTTAAGTACCTACATTACTAGTTCACATTATGGATCAAAAGTTGGAATTGATTTATGAATGGAATACAGTGTTGATCAATTATTATATACTTTTTGTATCTGCAAATACAAAAGTTCTGCTAAAAATTGTTCAAAAATGTGTGAAGTACATAAGAGGACTTAATTTCATATTAAGATACTGAACTCAGAAATTCAGTCAGATTATATGTTTAATGGTGAGATCCTTGATAAGACATTTAATATGAGTAGTCTGTTTTCCATCCTCTCTATGGATTTAGGCAGAACATTCCTGAAAAGAGAAATTCTTGAACAGAAACAGCTTCTCTCTGCCTTTCTATCTTTTGAACCCACTTTTTTTTCTTCAAAATAATATGGCAAATAACATCTTCATGTTGAAAAAGACAGTTTAGACAACTTTATGAAAAGATGCATGTGGAGGAATGCACCAAAGTAAAACTTTATGTCCAGATATGATCATAAATCTTTCTGTCACTGTTAAAAACACGTGATGTTTTACAATAAATAAACCCTGCTATACTGTCTGCTTCATTTCGTACTAAAGACATGTTTCAGTTCCTGAAATTTAACTTCAGACTATGCTGACCACAGCAGCAATGAAGTAAAGATAAAAATGGAAATGCCAGAAGAAAAGAAACAAAAAATAAACAATTAAAAAAAAATCATAATATTTTGCACACCTCTCTTTTTTTACCTTATTAGGATGGTAAAACTTTAAAAGTGTATAGTTCATAGTATATAGTGAAATTCAGCTGTAGCTTAGTTTAGTTACAACTAATTTTTCAGATTGAACCATCTACAAGGCAATTTCCCTTACGATAATTTTCTATTAAAACATTTACAGCATAAGTGTTATCAATGACTTTAAGATACCTTATTGTTAGTACCAAATGTGAGATATCTTATAGGTTGTTTTGGAGATCAGAGTTATATACCTGTCATAAATGAATGGTTTTGAGGCTGCTTAAAGAATCACCGGCAAAGGTATCAACAAAAAGTGATTTTAATAGAAATACATAAAAGTGCGACTTAACAGAATTCAATGGCAAGGTTCAGTCTACTACTTATTACGTGGATTAAGCATACACAGGGAAAACAGTGTCAGAATTGAGTTGGAATGATTTGTGCAGAGATTGAGGATAAAAAAGAGTAAGGGAGACCCTCCCGTTGAGTCATGAGGTTCAGAGAAGACCCGGCTGGATCCAATCTTAGTCTTAGACTTGGACAATTGTTTATGTCTAATACCAAACGGATAAGAAGACCCTCGTGTTGAGTCACGAGGTTCAGAGTAGGATCCTCTTGCTTTCTAAACTCCTTCTCAGGGAGGAGCGGCTGGATCTACCCCTCATCTCAGACTTGGTCAACGGTTTGTGCCTAAGGGATTATATGTGTTTAGCAGCATCTAAAGTTCATTTACAGTTTTAAGGTATATCATAAGATTTTAGCAGCACTTAATCATTGACTAATTTAGTATTTACAAAGTGAGTTAATAGAGTCTACTACAATCACGACAGTGACTTCATTACAGATTATGCTTACTATTGGTTATCTAAATTAATTCACACACACACACACACACACACATAGGATCTTGAAGCTAGATAAAGGAACCTGTTAAAAATCCCTCTCGAGTCTCGTGAAATGCTCACGTTAAATGTCTTGGGATTTCTCAACAGGCAAAGGATTGAGGAGTGTCTCAGCGAGTAGTGTTTCAGCCCAGGTCCAGACGATCCTTCGAACTCCCACTCAGAAGGAGATTCTGGGTGCAGCCAGCTGTGGTCCAGGAGAACTCAAAGAGTCTTACTTGGGACCACTGTTTATAGGTTTGCAAGATGATTGACTTCAGTCACCAGTAAATTTCCATCCTGGACACTATCCGGGGTGATCTGGGATAGTAATTATGGTATTGTTCCACGGTAAAAATGGTATCATTCCATTTGAGCTACGACCCAGGTATGGGATGCTTCAAGGCTGTCAGGGATGATGAATTATCCCCTGCTATCATTCCCTACCTTGATCAGGTAGCCAGTGTCCCTGGTACGATCAGTGCCGCTCCCCACCTTAGCTATGCAAGAGTGCCTGGTACAGTCAAGGGACGCTCAACCGCCCAACTCGTTACACAATGGCTAAGGCCTAACAGGAGTTCCTGAGATCGTAGAGCGGCCCAGGGGAAGGGGGAAATGCACCACCACGATACCTCCCTAAGATATTTTAATTTGAGTTTCCCATATTATAGGTATGCAAGGGAGGTGGTCTGGAGCAGTACCGAACATTTTGAACAAAAGTCTTGTCCTTTAGGAAATATAGCTTTGGCAAAATTGATTTTTTTGTGTGTTGTATAAACTTGACTGTTTATGACAAACTAAGATAGAAAAATTTGTCTAATATTTTCAATATATAATAACATTTCTACTGACACATCCTGAGATAATATAAACATAAAGTATATTTCCAAGAAAATATTTCTTTAAAATAGAAAGGAAATCCTGATTAACACTTAATTTCTCTATTTTTTTGAAGTTTCACTTGTAAGGAAAATATTCTTATTTTGTTTTGGAGTTAAGACCAATCTGGGACAAAACCAGTTCAGAGTTCTGAATAGCTTTACTAGGTGCTTTAAGGAAATTAGATAGCTCATTAATTCCAGTTTGACCATTATAAGACAAATATATGTGGAAGTAATTTTTTCCAATATAAATATTTCATATAGCTGTAGAATAATTTCCCTGACATTTTATTAATATAATTTGTATAGAATACATAGCTTAGATAAGCTTATTGCAGTTTGAAGATAGACAGCTGGGAAAATGCTTTGTCTTAAGAAGATTTAAGTAATTTGTGCTGAGTTTTTCATAGAGAAATAGCAATTTCATATTTTGAGCAAAATTAACATGGTTTCCCAGAATTTTAAGGGACTTTGTCTCACGCTTCACAACACACCTTTGTCATGGTATTATCAGCCTAGTACATGACATGTAACATTTTCTAGCTTAAATGATGTGACTTAGGAAAACATATGCAAAATAGTCTCTAAAAATCAATTATACAGTAGAATAATACTGATTTTACAATATTAATAAAGGTCCTAAGAGACAGCTCAGTTATTTTTTCTCCAAATATAGTAAATTTATTCTTATGTATTATACATTGTTTAAATTTATGTAATATAAATAATACATAGTGGTTAATAATTTATTTGTAAGAAATAAACATAATTTCCTTTTCTTTTGTAGTTTTAAGCCACATTGTTATTCATGTACTTCCGTTATGCCAATTAGCTCTGCCTGTTAAGTGTAATAATATGTGCAAAACGCAAAAATTATTTCAAGCAATCTTTAAGATCTGCCAGAGATATTATGAACCACAACAATGTTTTATTTAATCAAAACAATAATGTATTTCTATGTTATTTCAGGCTCAGATTCTGTATTCACCTCTAGTGTCTTTACATCCTCAATTACAGTAAATATACACATACACACACATGCACACACACACATACAGAGTCAAATAAACAAAAAAAATAATCTCAATATGATGAAATAGAGGAGTGAGTTAGGAAAGGAATCCTGACTATCTTTGGTAAAGCATTTTGTTTTAAGATGCTGTCTGAGCAATGAATAAAGTGCTCAAGTATGGGTGAATAAAATTTTTTGTGTCCTGGTTTAAATACCGTAAAAAAGTAACTTTTAAAATAGTATTTTACTAATTGTGCTTCTACTTATGGAGAAAAATAAGGTGTCTAGAAGAGTTTGTACATGGTAAGAATTTTGTATAAAAAGGCTTGGAATATTATACATACATGCATATTTGTTCCACTTTTGCTTTTCTCTAGATTTATTGCAATTCCATATATAGAATGTGGACAGATTATCATCATAAATTCTATATAGAAAAAATTGATTAGGAATATTTTATGTATAAATTACACTTACAGTAGAAGAGTTGAGGACATAAACAAGTCTTAGAGCAAGTAGCTGTGACAGGTAATATGGAAAAAATCCCAGTGAGGCATGCCCTTATCATTAACAATGAATTTCAGCACTTCACTCTCGAATATGGTGAGAGTTTTTTGCAATTCCCAAAGGGGAATTTGTGACTTTCAGTCAAAACTCCATTTTTCTGATACTCCTAGGTGTATCTTCATCATTTTTTAATATGGACATAACATCGATCATTCAGGAAAGCAGCAGAAAAGGGAGTAAAACAGAAATAACCATAACATTAAAAAAACATAAAATAATTATCTCCTTAAAAGAATGAGAATAGTTAGAGAGGAATAATACCTGTCTTTATGATAAGCTTCCTAATGAAAAAAAGAAAACATGATTAGTTATGCAATAAAAAGTTCATGAAGATTCCACATCCCATCTTGTCATATTATTCATTAAAAATGATGGTTCAATATGTCCTTTAGAAGGATCGAAAAAAGCTGCCTACTTGTACACGGGGGGTTTTAAGTGTTATACCAAATCATTTTATTTCCATCACACCAGATGTTGTTTGGTTTATTATTATTAGACCTAACACTGTCAACCTTAAATCATTTAAAATCACCAGCTTAACATTCCTTTTAGTAACAGAAAAAAGCAAGCACAGGTATTTAATACATGTCCCATTTGCCTATGGCCTCTTTTTGCCTACAGTCTCCTTTTGCATGTATTCTTTAAAAATGGCAAAAATATGGTCAGAATATCAGTCTTCACTGACATCAGCTGTATCTTAGTTTAACCTCATTAAAGTAATCATTTAAAAGGTTCTTACTTCTCAGCTTTGCAATGTGACAACTGGACAACCTGCATTATACCTTGCAAATCTGGACCTGTAAATCTTACACTTTCAAATTGCAACAAGATTCCTTTCAGCACTATAAGACAGTTACAGCATAACTCACAAAACCAAAATGCTAATGCATGCCATACATATGCAGAAAACAACAGGGGTAGCTGGCTGCATTCTTATAGGCTATGTTTCACAGATCAGCAAGGGAAAAGGATGTTGTTGTTAGAGGTAGTATGATAAGGCATGGAATAAGAAAAGTATTAGAGGATTAAGTATAATTTTATCTGCTACTTGAACCCTGGTTGTGACAGCCATCAGTCTTAAAAACCTGACAAAAATTTTGTTAATTATTTATGATGATAGTGATTTAGTGGTAGATATAGCTGATTGACAACTTCTCATCTAACTTTTTTTTAATAGCAGAAAAAGTATCTTTTTTTTAAAAAAAAATGGCAGTAATTGTAAGAAATAGAGCTATATTTTTTCTGAGAAAATATTAGAAATAGATCACTTCAGAAATTTGAAAGTTTAAAAGAAAGCACAATTATTCTTGTGGTATTTTGTGTAAATTACAAGGCAGACTGTGTCTGGAATTACACATATATGAGAGAAGAAAGATTGTGCAAGGAGGCTTTGGTGTCGTTAAGGTATGCAGACAGGTTGTGCCTACGTCCTGAAGGTTAGATGATGGAACAGAACATAAGAAATTACTGAACGTGAAATTTCTGGACATAACAACAGGGTGAGAAGCCCACAAAACCAGTTTTCAGTGTAAGAATAGCACCATGAAGGTGAGGAACAGCTGAATTCAGAGATAGTTAAGGGAAAGTTGGCCAAATATAGATAAATGGAGGAGAGCATTTTGGAGTTGCACAGCACCCAGGTAATCCACCATATCATAAATGCCACTTATGTCTGAGATTATGTAGGTAACTTTTACCAGAAACAGCAAATTTGGGTACAGAGGGAGCAAAACTGGAACCAATAGGAAGAAAGTAATTAGGGGTGGTTTTTTTATCTGGGAGGGGATAAGGACAAAGAAAAAAAGAGCCAGAGGTGAATGGGGAAAAAGCAAGCATAGGAAAATGGAGATAAGTGGAGACAAAAGGGACTGTTTGAGCATAAGCAAACTGCTGGTCAATACACTTGCCTGACTGAGCTCTACACTTGATCACTGCAAACTATCCTACCTCCTTATTAAGGTCTATTCCTTCAGGGGGTGTGTGTATGCGTGCATGTGTGTAACCACCAGCAAAGTGCAGACTGGCTAAACAGAAGGAACAAGGGTCCATCCGGTGGCTCATGTGAATGCTGTTTCTGTGCATGTGGATGCTGATAAAGGCATTGCTCTCTGTCCATGTTGATCTGTGTGGCTGGTTGGCCGTGTTGGTCTAGGATGTGTATCTGTATCTTTGTAGTTTGTGGTTGGCCTTGTTGCTAATCAGACCTAGAGACCGGTGACTACAGCAACCACGTCTATGTGTTGGAGACTGGATAAACACCCCTGGGTGTGAGCCCTCCTAAATCTACACTAGGGACCAGAAAGTAGAACTACCCTGGATCCCAAAGAGCCCCAGCTATGGCTTCCCTTAGAAGCTGTCATATTTTTTTTTTTTAATTATGAAAAAGTCAAGAGTAATATTTTCTCATTCCTTGAAAAAAATCAAGATCAGTATCATTTTAAAAAGAAAATGCCTATTGTCAGGTGTATGTGAATAGGATTTGTACTCATTTTTCCAGTTGCTGCTCCACTTAATCTCACAAGGACTAAGTTTCTAAGTTTCAAGGACTCAGTCTTCACAAGGAGTGAAGTTCTGTATGTCTCTTTCTTAAGGCATCTTCTGACATGTAAAAGTTGATAAATTGATCAACCGATCCTACCTTATTATCAATTGGTCAGTTTTAAGGAAATTAGGCTTTCATGTGACAAAGCCTCGGTTACTTCACTTTTCCTGTCAAACAAGGTACAAAAATATTGGGTTGGAGTCATATTTATAGGTTTTAAATAGATCTATTGCTGTTTCTTCTCAACAGCAAAGCAGTACCTACCTTGTGCTCTATTGGAAAGCTTGTGTATGGGTAGCATACAAAAATCATGGAAGTATCAAAATCATTAGCAAAAGACAAGTGAATGCAATTATAAATAATACCTTCTTTAAACTAAGTATTAGAAAGTTCCTTCTCATATAAAGAACACAGGGAATTACAGGGAAGAACAGTCATATGAAGAAGTGCTTCTAAACTGAGTTATATGAGTCAGGCTGAGATAAAGAGGGAGGTCAGCAACCCTAAAAAAAGAAAGATTTCTAATGATGACAGGAACTTCTTAAATTATGGCAGAGCTAGAAGGAGATAGACAGATGTAATGTGTTTCTTTGGGGGGGGAGGAGTTTTTAGGGAGTTTTTTTTTTAAGTTTTCATATACATGTATTTCTATTTACTCTTTTTGTTAAATGGTTTTTATACATCATTCTACTTATTTAAAGCATACTCTACAGCACTAAGCACAAGAACAGGACACTGGAGGAATAAACTTGAGCTGGCATATGACTACTTATATGCATGCTCTGCTTTCTTTCAGAGTCAGATTTCCAGTAACATAATAATAGGAACTGAGGAAAATTAATATTTTGACATTTTATTTTAATCTTGTTTCTGTTTTTAAGAGTGGATTAGAATCTCTGCAATTAGATGAAGTCTTGCTTTTTATGGAATTCTTAAACAGTTTTGGGGTTTTCTATTTATTTCATATATATCAAAAGTACCAGCTAGAATTGGTAGACAGAAGTCAAAATACATATTATGGAGACTAAATAAAACAGACTTACTTACTGTGAACAGTAACTAATGATAAAGACAAGTCTGTGCTAGATTTCTCTCATGACACCAAATAACCCACATGTTGCTGGAGAGAGCAAGGTCTAATATTTGGATTTGTTCAGGCAAAGACAATTGCATTTTGGTTTTCCAATATCCTGGATAAATGCTATGGCATTAAGCTAAAACAGTTTTTATTATGGTGGCTATATTTTATGAGTAAAACCACTCACATATTTAATACTGAGAAATAGTTTGTGTTTGTATGTTCCATCTGGAAATAACATCTCTTTGAACCAGAAAGGAAGGCACTCTGGATCTAAGGAAGAGATCCTTAGGACCCTTAATGGACCTAAGGGTCTGTTAAGGCCCATCCGATGCCCTGTGTCCATCGGTTTATTTATGCAGGTTGGAAGGCTGAGTCTGTGATTCCTGTACTTTATATATGGAAATTACAGGTATTCATCAAGGAAGAGGTTCTGAAAAGAAGCAAAGTATAAAGATGGATCTTAAATACTGGGCTTAACACTCCTATGTAGAACTATGCTGTTGATCAACATGTTGAAACTGAAGTGCCTAAAATTCAGCACTTATATATAGATACATAAAAAGACTTTTTGTGGAAAGCCTTGAAGAATACCAATAAGGACAGAATGAAAAGGGAAGATAGACACATTAGGAAGAAGTCTCAAAAACTGCTTCTTAGTAACTGTCAATCACAACCATCACAAATTGTGGGACAGAACTCTCTGCAGTAGCAGGATTTTTCAGAGTTCAATATTCTCTAAAAAACCCTAATCCACTCAGACACCTATATTACAGAATATAGTCTACATAAAAGAATTATAAGAATGAAAGAGAAAACTTGTGGGAAGGATGAAATAAAGAGTGTATTTCTCAGGGGTTATGTCTGGCATATATCTGCTTTTACAAGTTGTTGTTGCAACTCAACAATTTTAAACATAACTACTCCTGTCACTCTCCTCAGTGTGCCCTTCGGTATCTTTGTGTCTCCATTCTGATTACATGTGCCAGTCTCTTTTTTCCCTCTCACCTTGTCATCTTTTTTATGTATGTCAGTGCTCAAAGAAGCTTCAAAAATAGCCATTCTCCCCCGTCGGTTCAGGATGGAAGTGTACACAGGAGATAGAGGGAGAGTACTGTGGACTCAGTAAGGCTTCTTCATTTAAGGGACTCAGAGGATAGGGAACTAGGGAGAAACAGGAAGAGTCTGAGATAGGGAGCCCCTCTTTTATTTCCCTAATATATTAAAAAATTGCCAAAAAATGGTAGCACTGCCAGAGAATGCCTTAATGGTGTGAAGGATTTAGAAACCTTCAAAATCTGAAGCTGATATTTTATTCATGATAATCAGAAACAGAGTACAGTGTTATTGTATTTATAAAATAAGGATATATTGAAATGCTCCATTTGTCATGGTGCCTTGAAATGAAATATCCATGCTTGGAAAATACAGACAATGATACACATTAAAAAAAAAATGATGTTTTGTGGGGAGACGTAATCTTAGTGAAGCACAAAACAAAAAAGACAAAAAGAATTGCACAAAGCCTTTGGTCAACTGTGTGGGTGTACAGTGTAAATTATCTGTTTTTTCAGCAATCATTGAGCATTTTAGAAGTAGTCAGTCAACTAAACTATCTAGAGGTAACTCTAGTTTCTCATAAATCCTAAAGAACCTGAAAGATCCTTATTATTTCTGAGGTGCTTCAGACTCTTGTTTTTTATACAGAAACTGAAACATTTTGGGTCTGTATTTCTGGTGTCGCCTGTATCTTTCATGATTTCAAGAGACAGCTTTTATTTTACAGTATTTGACTTTTTTGTGTGGAAGACAAAGGCCCACTATTGGTGACCTGGCTTAATTTAATTCCTGGTTCTAAAGCAGGCTTCCTGTAGGACATAATGCACTTAGACTAATTGTATCTCAATTTCCTACTGATAAAATGAGCAAACCAATGTGGTTTTTTCCCCTCTCTCTTTTGTCTGTTCAGAACAGAACTTTTTTGTGGCATTGTATTTACATTTACAGAAATCATAGAATCATAGAATCATAGAATTATTAAGGTTGGAAAAACCTCTAAGATCATTGAGTCCAACCGTCAACCCAACACCACCATGCCCACTACACCATGTCCCTAAGCACCACATCTACACGTCTTTTAAATACCTCCAGGAATGGTGACTCAACCACTTCCCTGGGCAGCCTGTTCCAAGGCCTGACCACTCTTTCAGTAAAGAAATTTTTCCTAATGTCCAATCTAGTGACACAAATGTCACAATGAAACTTCAGTTTCAGTTGCAATTTTCATTTTTATCATAAAAATAGTAAAAACAATAGTTCCTTTATGATCTGACTCTAGTTCCAGAAAATTCAGCTGGTATACAGTTAATTTTTTAAGTAAGAATATACTGAAACTTCAGTGGGTGTCATTTCAATGCAAAGCTTTCTGTTTGTTTGTCTGACCCTGTTGAAAAGTTTTAGTTTTGCAGTTACACACATTTTCAGATAAAATTACCAAACAAGAAATGCCTTTTTTGTTTTGGGAAACTTTTTATGATAAACCTCAGGAGAAAACTCATAACTACAAGTACTGCATTCATCTGAAGGGTAGAAGGAGGATAGGCAATTGAAGGTGAAGTCACTGAAATTTTCAGCACAAACATATGAATTAAATATTACAAGGACAAGAAATGTTAGAAGAGACTTGTGAGGAAAAAGAACTTAATTTTGCTTCTTCATTAAATTACATGTATAAAAACTTCAAAGATTTCATACTGGTTTTTGTAGTTAGTTACATTATCTTAAATTCTGCATCTATTGATTAAAACCTGATTTTTTTCTGTGTACGCTGATTTTATTCTGTATATGCTTCTGCACTTTTAAGTGTATTTTCTAGAGACTTAGACTTATTGCCCCAAATTTGCAGTCTACTCTAGTTCATTGTAAACAGGGGACCACATTGCTGAATTACCTTATTTGAAGCTGGGCCAAGCTCATCTAAAAGATTTACAAAACCAATTAAAACTTTTAGCAAACTGTCTTGATTTTTTCTCCTCTTGTACTTGAATATATCCCCACACATAACGTATCTTCATAGGCAAGTAAGACAGTAAGCCATGCAGGTCATTTATCTCTGTTTAGACTATGACTTTTTTATCTTATTTAGTCCCCCAGGTCTAGCACCAGAGACAGTTTATGCTGGATTAAATTACTCCTTATCATCCTCTGACTATCGTGTTCTCTTGTATCGCTATAATTATGGAATATTCCAACATTTGTTCACTGAAAGGGTCAACATTTGGAGACAAATCCTTTTCCTTTCTGTTTGTTTTCTAATACAACTCAATGGTTTACAAATCATGCAATAACTCTGTTGAGGATATCTCCAAACTGTCCCTGTTCAATCACTTTTGCTGCCATGCCAATATCATCTAATAGAGATAGGCACATGCTGAGAACTAAAACTACTTCTCCAGATTGTATATAGATGATATGTTTCACTTAAAATTAATTTTCTATAATGTGTACTAGTTTGTTATATCACCCTTTTCTCCGTATCAAGTCTCTGACTGCCAAATCAGAGACTTCTGCAATGCAGTTTATGTTTTAGTGTCCCTTTTTACTTTCCTAGAATTCTGCCCTCACGTCAGCTTTGATCCTTTTCCCAACCTGAGAGGCTTATACTTTTTTATCTTGTGAACTACATAACCTCAGCCTCTTCATTTTTCCATATAAACTGTTCCTCTTACTTCTCAAGAACTGCTTCGGTGCCATCCTCCCCCATTTTTCCTCCAGTTTTGTTTCCATATTTCTCAGAATATAAGCTTTCTATTAAAATAAATTACAACATCGGGGTTTCTGAGTCCAATAGCCCAGTAGATTATGAAGGTACAGCTCCATTTCCTCAGGTCCAACAGATATTCCAGACAGGAGCACATACATATACTACTCACACATGACCAGCCACACTGATCAATACAGGCAGAAAACACAAAGCAGTTACACAAATATGAAGGCCATAGATGACCTAATCCTGTTCCTTCACTACAGCTAATCAGGACTGAAGACTATTAGTGGGTACAAATAGATATCCCAGTAACTAGTCCAGATGTATGGTCTCCCCAGATCCCCCCATCTCTTCAGCAGCAGTTTTGGACAACTGGACCCTCCAGTAGCCAATTCTCAGACCCTTCCTCTTTCCAGGATCCAGCCCTCAGACCTCCAATTTCTCTGGTACCTGTCTCCCAGACCTCTTGTTTTGATTGCTGGCTACTCCAGCTTGAAGTTTACTAGCATCACATACATGCAGAATAGGAGTAACCTCACCAAGGAAAATAGTTAGGAATAGAGTTTAATATGATGATAGGATAGACTGTGGAGATTAGGAGTGGGAGTTGGCCAGACAAGAAACCTGTTTACTCTTGACCAGCCTTTCATTCCCTTTTTCTTCTGCTTTCCCATGCAATTTCTTCCTAATCCGCCTTTCTCCCTCCTTTCTCTGCCTTTGATCCTTTCCCTAAAGAGCTCACAATGCATTTCTCACATCCCCACAAACTCCTTAAAAATCCCATAATAAGTTTTACATGGTCCCAAAATGATCTCTCCCTTGCATCTCATAATGAATGGTATACCCCTGCAGGGATTAAACCCTCCTCAGTCTGCAAGATCCTCCTGGAAGAACTTCTTTGATTGACTCATCTCAGTGAGTTTCACACCAGAAAAATTGTTTTCTTTTGAGAATGATTTCAAAATCATGGCTTAGAAGTAACCAATTCAGTGAGCTCCCTTTTCACTGTTACTCAAGGTCCTTGGCCTGACACTGTTTCTCTTATCTTTGCTGGGCCATTGTGTTTATGGTGACTAGCCTTTAAATTAATTTCAGTTTAAATAACTGTAAACAAAACAAATATACTAAGAAACAAACAACTAATAAATTGTATATTCAGTGAAAGTACATATACCACAAACTGCTGAAATGATTCATGCATGAAAAATCTTTATTTAGAAATAGACCTACAAAGCAGCATGCTGAAGTCATAGCTCTTTAAGACAGCTAGTGACCTCCTACAATAAAATAATGGCTTGATAGGATAGTGTGCACAGGAAGTCATTGTTCTCTCCATTCATTTGTTACTATACTTACAGTATTCAGAACTGTAGGATCTGGGAAACTCAGAATTATACCTGTGGAGTATTATTCATAGTTGTCAAGTAGAGAATTTAAGTAAAAAAGGAAATAGATTAAGCCCATATCCAAAAAGTCTTCAGGCTATGTATGCTGGCAGAAACTATCCACTTCTTCCCTTCCAGCTTTCCTGGACCCAAGCCTGGGAACAAATTAACAGTTGTGGACAATTTGCGGACTGGGACTCTGAAGGAAAACAGGGAGTTGAATCAAACTGTAGAAAAATATAACCTGATGGTCAAAAACAAAGTCCAAGATGAAGCAAATAGAACATACTTTGCTTGGTAGACCATATAGTGATGTAGTCTCAGGAAAATCATCCAATTCGTCCCTACTTTCTCTAACGAGAAAAGGGAAAATATAGGTCTGCTTACCTCTTAACACTAGGATATCTGTGAAGCACTAAAGAATCCTTGTAACTTTTCTCAGATGTGCACACCCTTGTATGTACAAACACACCCTAATTGGACATTATTGTTACAGCTTTTCAGAGCTTTTAGCAACAATCTTAGTTACTAATTGTAGAAAAAATTAAATAACTCTTTTCAGTAGTACAAATAAAGCACTCAGAAAAATAATGTAGAGGACACCCTGGTAATATAAACCACATATGCTGCATATTTAGATTTTGTTCTGTAAGTGGATTACAATTTGACTGTTTAATCATTTTTTAAGTAATAAGATCACTTTTAAAATAATATATCATAGTTTAGAGCATATTTCACACCTTGTTGTGGCACAGCTCCAATGAAGCATTATAAACCACATTTTTTGCATAATCCTATTACTTCATACTATGGGACTGACAAGACTTAGATTTTTCTTACATCTTCCCGATTTCAAATGCATGTATGTTCTGCAGTCATGACACTCCTTCAGGTTCTTTTTTGTGTTTCCCACTGTGCCACATGAGTTTCACACACCATTACTCAATTAAAAGCTGACATTAAAAAAATATTATGTTTAGCCCTGTCATTTAGATAGAACTTTGGAACCCATGCATAAATGTCTGTGCATTTCAAGAACACAATGGATGGTTTCTTCTTTAGCAAAACATTATTTATAAAAAAAATGCAGAACCAAGAGCATATATTTTAACCAAAGAATGTAGAAAGGTTTGTTGTCTCTAATAAAATAAGTCTGAAGAAGAGTTTCCTGAGACAAAAAGAAGTCAGGAAAAGAAACTGTTTTTCTTAAAGAAAGCAACAGAGAACTCCAAAAGCTATAGCAGCAAAATCACTTTATTACAGCAGATTGGTAGTCTAAATACCATACAGCAGCCATTATCTCTCATTCTCTGCAGTGCTGTCACAGGCGTCAAGGACATGAGAAAAAATGAGCATGAGATTATTTTATCCTTTTTAATCTCCAGTTAAAAGCAAAGAATTCATATGAAGTACATCTCCTCATGTTACCCACTGTGCCTTTTCACATTCAGAGCTGAGATTTGAATCAACACAAATTAGGAAAACTATGATTGAAAAACAAAACTATGAAAGCAAACTACTATTTTTTTTTCATGAGAATAAGTTAATTTTCCATTACCCCAATTCAAGCATAATTACTATATGCCTGCAAGAAATATAATTGAGTTTTTAGTGCCATATATTTGCAGGAAACCAACAGTATGAGGCAAGTGGGGTGCCCTGTAAAAAGAAAGTACTATCAAAAAAAGGAAAACTCTTCTAAAAATAAAATACAAAATAGCTTCTTCAGTATAAAGTATGCAATTATGCTTTGCATGTTGTAAAACTGCAAATCAAACTATAGCAGCAGGGGAGTGAAAGTTGGAGGCGTAAACATGGGAAGAAATATAAGATTTCAGCTGAGATTTAATATGAAATTAAATGGAGAGGTAGAGGTATGTTGTTTCAGATGCCAAGAGCAGCAGAAGAGAAGGCTTTTGCACCAGATTGTGCAGAAAGGGAAGCCAAAACTGGATGATTAGGGGATAAAAGGAGGAGGAGAAGTTAAGATTAGAGACAATTTGTCAGTAAGTGACATAGCATGTTTTTGTACAAATGTTTTTTCTTTGAAAAATCCCATTTTAAAGAAATACAAAATTTACAAAATAAAATAATAAAATATTAAAATAAGCTGAGAAAATGCCCCAAACATACACACCAGTTTAAAAAAAAATCCTAAAAGATGTGTTTGAATAGTAGCATGATATATCTGTATTTTATTTTTCCCATTGAAAATGCCCAGTGGTTCCCTTGCCCCTTCGGCAAAATAGCCAAAGAAAATAGAAATCTCAACATTTTTTCGGTACAGAAATTCATAAACCAGACCTTAGATAGATACTCATGTCATATCTATGAACAAATCCACAGGTTCAAAACAGATATTCTGCATAAGGATCCTCTCCCTATACCAGTATTGGAACCTTGTAGATAATTTCCCATTGGTCTTCTCCTGCCAGAACTGTGGTCCAGAACCCAGCCTTCATTTCCAAAAGGTTCTTGTTTTATGTGGTTATTCTCTTAAACATGGCTAACATAGTGAATGCCAACTTTCAGACTATCTCAGCAGTGTTGTCTCTTCTGTGTCTAGGACCAGCACCGATTTAGCTGTCCATAGCTGGATCAGTTACTGCCAGCAAAATTGTAAGTTCCAGAGTGTCATCCTAACTATGATAAAATAGGGTAATTTTTTTTTTCTCCAGTGTGTTTTTTCTCCTAAAGCTATATTATTAGTAGTGTCACATGCTAGCATAAAACAGCATGTGTAGATGGTTTGTACACGAATATCCAGGGAACCCTGGAGTAACAGTGAACCATGAGACTAACAGAGCGTTCGGGATGTCTGTTACAGAAATGGATACCTACTTGGCTCCCAACTCCTGTCTGGCTACAGAAAGAACACATGTAACACCACAAAATCTTTGAATCCTTTTCTCTGGATTTCTCCTCCTTTTCCCCCCCTCCCCCAGTTTTAGTACTCCCCAGGCTCCTTATCATAAATATACCAACTTTGTTTTCCAGTTGTGCATCATTTTATTATGACAGATAACAAGTTTACTTAATTTACCTTTGCAATCTAGGACAACACTATTTCTCAACACAAGTTCATTTTTAAGCACGTCTTAATTTGCATACAGAATACTAGTGGACTTCATTACATTAAAAAGAAGCAAATGTCCCCAAAACAGCAGAAACCAAGAAGAAAAATGGAAGAGGAGAACACATGTATAGAAATATGAATCTATGTCATTCTTGTTAATTGATGTCTAGTTATGAGAATTCAATAAAATAAACAAAAACATTCTTTTAATTTGTTATGAAGAAGAGCTTTCACATTTAGTTGGGGTTTTTTTGTCCCCATGAGAAAACTGAAAGATGTGATGACAGGTTTTAGACTGAAGAACAGCAAGTGCAGATTGCATTTGTGGGCTGATTATTAGCCAAATTTTGTTAAGAGGTGAGGAGAGAAATAAACCAAACACATCATACTGTTATAAGAATCTTCTTTGGTGTAACCAGTTGAATTCATTTTCTATTTCTAGTAAGACTGATAACAACACATCATTTTACCATTGCATCTTGTAGTATTTGCCCAGATTTTGCTCTCAACTTTACTGATAAGCCTGGATTGGAAGGAACAATGCTTCTAGCCAACACATGATACTTAACGGCTATTTTTTATACAGGCCCTCATAAGAGAGGCAGCAGGTGAAGCTTTAAGAGCATACAATAGAGGTGAGAGAAGGAAGAAGAGGGGAAGAGACACTGAAGGGATCCTTAGGAAGAAGAGCACCAAGAGGTGTATTTCCTTCTGCTGCTGCTACGCAGGACTGTGGCAATATATGCTGGTTTTGGTAGAAGCCAAATCCCATCTGTAGGTATCTACTGTCCCCCACACACCTCTGATACCTCTTTCAAGGGCAGGAAATCACAAACCAGCTTAGATTTCCAAGCATCTGACACTAGCAGAGCAGGCAGCCAAAGCATGGCTATTTGTCAGATTGCATTCACATTATGCTTACCTGGAATCTGTTTAACATTTGCTGGGATCTAGCACCAAGTCTTACCCGATAACACAGGAATAAGAAATGAAAAAACAAAATACAAAATGACATCACAAAGGAGGTTTGATAGTTCTCCAGCTAGACTGGTACAGATGTCAGAATTATCACATTTCAAGTTAAATAAGGTCTGTCCATAGTTTTTTTTGTATTCTGTTTTAAAAGGCCTGCTTTTTTTTTCTTTTTTTTAACTGAAACCAAATATTGCAGCTTCACGGTGAATATTTGTATCTTTGAGATCTACTTCTACAAAAAAGTTGGAAATATAATAGTTTTTCTGTAAGAAAAAAGCTGATAAAATATTTGTTAAATGAAAAATAATAAATGTCACATAACAAAAGGAAAATAATCAAAGTTAAATCTAAAGAATTTGTGAAACACTCCAAGACAGAAAGTATGAAATTACTGTTAATGAAATGGACCTGTAATAGCCCAAGTCATATTAAAGGAATACAAACATGAATTTAAAAAAGTGTCTCAGAAGCTTACAGGTGATGCATAGTTCTCCTGTAAGTATGTTCATTATTAGAGCTTCCAAAATGGTTTAGCATCTCAAGTCAGTGAGTGACATTGGCTGTATTAAATTAAATTTATCAGTGGCCTAGATAAAACAACCATATTTTCTTTCAAATGACTTTTTTTTTTTACACTATAACATTGCTGATTTTCTTGGTTTAGTAATTCTTGGACATAAAATGAAAATGTTCAGAATTTAAACAATGAAACAGTGATATAAATACTGAACAAAATACTGAACAAACTACTGGTAGGGATGATCTCCCTCTGTCTTATAGTTTTAAAAATAATTATATAATATAAATGCAAATCTGTGAATCTTTGCACACAAGGGTACATTGAAAACTCCAGTGGACACACACAAATTTTCTCACATTAATTCATCTCTTCTCTCCATAAAATAATCTCATAATAGTATTGTTTTTACTCCCTTAGGCTTCTGACCTTCATTGTTCAATGACGTGTGCGCAGGAGCTTTGATTTTGACCATGGGAAACCCATGTTATTCTGTGACTGCTGAAGCATCAAGAAATGACAAGGTCTTTTACACCTTTTGCAGGTGGCTGAAAAAGAAAAGTCTTATATCGAAAACTTATTTCAAAAGCTGATGGTCTAACATCTGCCACACAATCCAACAGTGTATGTATGTGCATCTCAGGGAGCGAGGAAATGTGTAACTATATAAGAGAATTAAGGAACTGAATCAATATCCAGAAGGTATAGGAGAGATGTTATTAATAATTAACATATTAAATTAAATCTTATAAATTCTATAAGGACTGTATCACTTTGTACTAGGAACTGATGGACAGATTCACTGAAATGAAGGAAGTCTCATTTAGGAAGCTTGGCAAATGCCAGATTTATAAAGAAAAGAACTTGAAAATCCACTTGTAAAAATACCTGATTTCTAAATAGGACTCTTTTTTGTAGAGAAGGAATTGCAGTATCTTCCTCATACCTTCAGCAGGTGTCTTGCATACAATATGTGGGTTGAGACTGGCAGATTTCAAATTTACCAAAAATCTAATTCTAATAAGGAGAAATGTCCTCTTGGTTGAAAATGTGTTTGAATGGACACCAGTTTGGATGGCAGACTGGATTCCTACCAGTCTTACCTTTTTCAAAACTGGAGAAGAGAAATAGGTGTTATATTGGTCAAAAGAAGGCATCATAATACACAGATTCACTTTCTGAGTAAGATGATACCACATTTTAAATAATTTAAGCATCTCTGCTTATTAAAATGTGTGAGGCAGTTAAGACCTAGTTAGTATGGTTGGAACAGTTTCCTCCAACTTCAGTGTATCATATGATATTTTAAAAAATAAATGAACCTCTCTGACTTTAATACCTCAGTCATAAAACTTAAGTTTGGAAAGGTCCTCAAGTGATCATCTAGTTCAGCTCCCTGAACTAATCAGGATCAAATTTTTATAGACTTTCCTTGACAAAAGTTTTATATTCTTTTGTATCTCATTTCCTTATTTTAAAAAAGAAAAAAAAAAAGAATAAGAAGAATAATACCCACTCACCTGATTGTTAATTAATGAGAATGGCCAGAATGGGTTAGACTGGAGGTACACCTAGCCCTAAATCCTAATTCAATCAGAACAAATAAACACATGGTTAAGGAAAAAATAAGAACCTAGAAAGTACGCATGATCCACTTCTTTAATATTTTCCCAGAGTCCTACTAGTTTCAGCTCAGGAATTTCCTCATTTGGCCAAGATCACTATGGATTTAGTAACTGACAATGGGGTTCTCCTCTATGGATTTATATAATAGCTCATCTGCAACATCCTTCAGGTACAAATTCTTGTTTTATTCAAAAAAATTGTGGGTGTTTTTTTGAACCTGACTTACATCAGTTTCATTTGTTATCCTTTAGTTCTTGTACCTGAAGAAACAGTAAACTATCTCTCCCTATAGAACTTTACCAGGCCACTCATGATTTGTCAATTTTTAGCATATTCCCCTTGTTTTACTCTTTACAGCTCATGGATCTCAGCTTATCGATCATTCCCAGTATGGAAGACATTCCATAACTTTGATCATCATGTTTTGTAATGTTTGTGAAGCATTCAGTACTGCAGGAACGATCGCTATTAAAAAAAAAACTGTGAAGAAATAAATAATTCTGTCTTCAGGGCAGGATTTGAATGATCTTCAGTGAATAAGGCTGGGTACAGATTATTAAACAAGATGAAGGCAAAAAAAGGGAAAACTGCTCATTAATGAGAACTATCTGCATCTAAACTGAATGAGGCAGGGATTTGGAGCATAGAAAAAGTATATCCTCATGTCATAAACCTACAAAATGTAATATGGCATTCACAAAAAGGGATACAGACAATCTTGATTCTGGTATTTCTACGTTTCTGTGTGTTTGCCATTATGAGCTAAATAATAGCCTTTAAACCTTTTTTTGCTATATCTAAAAGACTAAGAGAGAATAATGTGTTGCAGCTTTGACACAGAGGTAAACAGAAAGAAACACAGAAGAGCAGTGAGTTTCATCTGATGGTATTACAGAACAACTGCCCTTTATGGCAGTCCTCGAGAGAGTAATATATATATCACAGGTTATGATATTATTTAGAGGATGGCAAGAAGAGAATGGTGTTTCACACTGACAGACCTTCTTTCATTTCTGTTTCTCACCTCATTACTTATATATTTCAGTATAACAGTAACAGATAGAAGAGCCAGTAGAAAAGGATGAGGATGATGTGACTCCTTTTGGCTGGGGAAGCACCCGTAGCAGCAAAGAACTGTCAGAGGTACGTGTTAAAAGCTGTTTTAGGGCCTCAAAGGTAGGTATAAAGGGTGTGAGAATGACTGCCGGAAAAGGAGCATATTCTTAAGAGCATTTTAGAGGTGAATAGGAAAAGAAAGCAGTAACTGAAGGACAGGTATGTCTGCAATTTTTAAATTTTGTAATACCTGGATTTTCAGCTAGATTTTCAAGCTTGGGTGTCATGATTAATTTTCTACACCCACATAAAAGTGTTCTAGACTTTACAGATATGTACTGACATTTTGATAATCAAATAGTATACAAGTTATGTGCACGGATTATATTTTAAAGGCTTCTAGAACAGATTAATCATAGTGTTTCAATGTACCAGCCAATCACTTCTTGAAAAAAAGGGCAGATCATGTACTTCTTTCTTACTGAGAACATTAGATTTTTATAAAGTATGCCATTAAGGTTTTTGTTAAAAACAAAAATAGCTTGTCTGCAAATGTAGTTTTGTCTTGTTTAATCTGGTAAGGACTGCAATGGGTTTTTTCCTAATATTTCCTTTCTGTGCATTCTTCACTGTGGCAGTTTTGTTCCTTTGTGACTCTCTCCTTAAATGAATGATATTTTTTTTCCAGAGGCTGCAGATCTGTCTCCACAATTTGGAGTTATTCTGTAATTAAAATAAACAAGTATCTTTTTTTTTTTTTTTGTCTTCAGAAAAGAGATTGGAGGTTTTTAAGATAATACTGAATTACTTTAAGTACTTTTATATCATATGAATGATGAGGAATTCCAGAAGGATTTCACAAAACTGAGTGAACAAAAAGTGGCAGATAAGCTTCAGCATAGATAAATGTAAAGTAACATATTAAGGAAAATATAACCTAAGCCATGCTTATACGATGCTGAACATGTCACTGGTATTTACATCTCAGGAAAGAGATCCTGAAGACAGTTTTTATATTCCTCTGAAATCATCAATAAAATGTGCAATAACAACACAAAAGTAAAAAACGTTAGACACGATGAGGAGGGAATTGCGTGCAATTGTCCACTTCTCCATTTCTGCAAATGTCATCGTTTTTTCCATATGGAGAAAATAAAGCTGTTATTCACCAAATCCCACTGTACTAGAACTTTTGGATCTTGCTGCCCTGTAAGATTGTGGAGGTAGACATTATCAGTGGGTTTAAAAAATGGATTACACAGATTTGTGCTGGTTTTGACTGGGATAGAGTTAATTTTTTCCATAGTAGATAGCATGGGACTATGTTTTGGATTTGTGCGGAAAACAGTGTTGATAGTACAGGGATGTTTTCGTTATTGCTGAGCAGTGCTTACACAGAGTCAAGGCCTTTTCTGCTTCTCACCCCACCCCACCAGCGAGTAGGCTGGGGGTGCGCAAGATGTTGGGAGGGGACGCAGCTGGGACAGCTGACCCAAACTGACCAAAGGGATATTCCATACCATATGATGTCATGCTCAGCATATAAATCTGGGGAAAGAAGAAGGAAGGGGGGGACGTTTGGAGTGATGGTGTTTGTCTTCCCAAGTAACAGTTATGTGTGATGGAGCCCTGCTTCCCTGGAGATGGCTGAACACCTGCCTGCCGATGGGAAGTAGTGAATGAATTCCTTGTTTTGCTTTGCTTGTGCATGCAGCTTTTGCTTTACCTGTTAAACTGTCTTTATCTGAACCCATGAGTTTTCTCACTTTTACCCTTCTGATTCTCTCCCCCTCATAATGGGGAGCGAGTGGCTGTGTGGTGTTTGGTTGCTGGCTGGGGTTAAACCACAACAAGATTCATGGACAATATGTCCACAAATGGATAAAAAGGGGAGTAGGTATCTGCCATTTGCCGCCCCTAAAACCAGTGACTGCAGATGCTAGGAAATGAACAAGGGGAATGTTCTGCAGGATAGAGGCAAGGCTTGTGTGCTCTCCTCCAACAACATCTCCTGATGGTGCTGGAGGCACAGTCACAGGCTAGATGGACCATTGATCTGACACAGTGTGACATTTCTCATGTTCGTATTTTACAAAAACACATTCAAACCTGAATCTCAACATAAGGTGCCTAGAAAGTCACAATGATTTATTTAACCATCTTTTGAGTACAAATGGTGGTTCTGAGTTTGCAAGATGTTGAACATACAATACTTGAACTATGTTCTACATTGATCAGACTGGCTGTAGTTCTTTAACCAACTGTTGCTTTTTTTTCTCCCCTCAGGAAAGTTTCATTGTGAAGCATGACTGAAGAGTTCTGTGTAAGGCAAAATCCTTTGGCATTTGTCCTTCTCTTTCTGCTGCCCAATCTGATCAGGTTAAATGGAACTCTATGACTGTTAAAACTGCAAAGAAAATGGGAAGCAAAACATCCTATGTTACCCCCATAGTATCTGTAGTTTCAGAAAGATGACTGGTTTAGCACACGAGTTCTTTCATTTTTAAGGGTAAGGTTGTTTAATATTTAGGTGATACCCCGTAGGTAGAAAGAAACCATCTGCAAACTGTTGTTAATGAACATAAACTAAATCATCTGACTGGTACACTTAGTTCTGAGGCAATTAACCTTGATTACTGATCATTTTGAAGATGAGGTGCTTCAAAACGTTTAGAGTATGAAACAATATCAACAATTCTTCCTCAGTGATGATCTGGAAATACTCAAAAGAGTGTCATACAGAAAGTATCATGGAGAAAGAACTGAAAAGGCTTCAAGGGGTCTGTTCTTCTTGAGAAGTGTCTTACTTTTCTGTCATTTTTGGTCTGGTCACATTTTAAGAAAATTGTCTTTTGTTTATAAATTTTCTAATCTTTTGGAAACTAATGAAAGTTTTGATTAAATGATTATTTTTTAGAGGTGATTAAACCATCTCCATGTATGCAGTTTAATCTAAAGTATCAGTACACGTGGGATAATGTAAAATGTTTACAGCAGTGAAGTACAACATAGTCAAAATACAGCCCCAAAACTGTACTCAAATGCAGTTTTACTGTCTGACTCTTTAAGCAAACACTATTTTTTTCTGTATGTCATCTTACTGTAAAACTTCAATTATCCTGAACTAGGCTTCTTATAAAGACAGAGCACTCTGTACTTACTACCAACCAAATATTTACCACATAATATGTGTAAATATATCATGCAAATATGTCAATAAGTAATAGCAAATACTATTAAAGGACAAAATAAATGTACATATTATATCCATACTTCATCAACAGTATGGTGAATAACAAAAGAAAGTGATATTTTTTTTTTCCTTGAGAGTAATTAGGTATCATACAGGTAGATATTAATAACCTTCATCTTTCTGTGTTTCATAAAGACAGGGATGCTACATTCAAAGCCATCCATGAAAACACTTGGGTCATCTGTAGACTGAGTATCTCAAAGCAGCCTATGACTGAAGAGAATATTGGGAAGTAAGAGGAAGCTGTAGCATAATTTCAGTTTAGCTGTCTTATCTGAAATACCATGCAGTCTTGCTTCTAGGTTTTCCTAGATTTTCCTAGCTCTACTTCCGGCACCTCTGTTCACTGAGTGTTTTAAAACAGAAATAATTTTTTGTTCTTTGTTTCCCAATCTGAAAATCAGTCTGGAATGGCTGTCAGATGTGAGAGCAGAAAGGCAAAGTAGAAATAGTAGAAACTGTGTCAATCAAGGATAGATTCTTTTAAAAGCATTTCTTCACCTTTTTCCAAAAACTAGAGATATGGATGAAATTACAATGACAGAGATTATGCAAGTTTCATTAAATGCAACTTTCAAACTCTCTTCTGTCATTCTTTATAAGCTCTTTTTTGGCTACTCTTCAACAGTGTTTTGTGTCAAATCAGTATTTTTCATAGTTTTGTCTTATCCTTACTGAATGTGTGAAAGAAATGCCTGAATGATATAGTTGCTGATTTTTAAGGTTTAATATCAATGATAATAAGAGATGGCATGTTTAAAAGTGAATATGAACATGTCCACTCACCTGGAACAGAGACAAATAAAGCCTCTAGGACACGGTATCAAAATTCTTGAGAATATAGTCAACATCTACTTCAGTTGAATGTAAAAGGCAGAAATTTCTATGGCACGGAGATATTACCAGAAAATCCTCAAACAAAATACATTGCCTTATATCAAGTTAGGTTTTCTTTGAGTCATTTTGACACCACAAATTTATTAACAATTTGTAACACAATGTATAGTCAATGAAATTGGGAAATATTGCCCTCAGTGGGACTATGATCAGTCCATATACTAGCTCACATTCAACATTAGCTATTGCATGTAGTTACTGAAACTATGGCATGGTCTCCACCAAATTGCTAATAAGGAAAAGCCATTCTTGCATGAAAAGATCACAATTTTTTTTTTAATTACAAAAGGAAAGAAAAAAAGTAATTGAATATCCATACTAAAAATACTTTTGTTATAGCTCTGATTTAAAATTCTTAAGCATTAATCAAAATGTTTAAAGTCCCTGCTGTTTCTCTTTATTCTGTTTGACAGTCACTCTTATGCATCTGCTCAGAATGGTAAATGCACAAATAATTGAAGAGATCAGCAAAATTTTTTAAAGTTATCAGGGTCGTTGATTGACAATATAAAATCATTACTTTTAATTGAAAAGTCAAAGACCATTGTAGTATTCCTGAAGAGATATATAAATCCTACTTAGGCCTGAAGGAAAGCATCTAGGCACCTGTGTCAATTCCAGCCGAGCCCCTATTCTTTACATTTTTGCTTTTAGCAGAGGGAGTGGGTCTTAAGAATCCTATACAGAACAGCTCAGTTAGTACTGTTTGCAGTATTTCCTGCGTTTATCGGAAGATCGGTGTCCCTCACAAGCTAATCCCATCAGCCCATAGCAGTTACAATGATTTCTGATGTGTTCCCTGTTTCCTAGCTATACGCATCTGCAGAAATTATATGGTCTTTTGAAATATGTTAATACAAATCTTTTGAACATACCTATGGTTTAGCTACTTTAATCTTATTAAAGAAAAAGTGAACTAGTTTCTAAAAATGGAAATGGACTTTTCCAGTATGTAAGAATTATTTCAAATGTGTATTTATTATACAGGTATCCACACAGGAAGAATGGAAAAAATCCTGCTAAATGTTAAAACAAAATGAAATAGACACTTACCTTTGTATCACTGGTTTAAAATCTGGACATCTAGGAAGTCTCCAAGGCCATAAGTTCTGTTTAGCAGTCCCTTCGACTGTTACAGATTGAGCATTTCACTCTGATGTGTGAGAGAGACAGTTCATTTTCATAGAATCATGGAATCATTAAGGTTGGAAAAGACCTCTAAGATCATCGAGTTCAACTGTCTACCCAACAATACCATGCCCACTACACCATGTCCCTAAGCGCCTTATCTACACGTCTTTTAAATACTTCCAGGAATGGTGACTCAACCACTTCCCTGGGCAGCCTATTCCAAGGCCTGACCACTCTTTCAGTAAAGAAATTTTTCCTAATGTCCAATCTAAACCTCCCCTGGCGCAACTTGAGGCCATTTCCTCTCATCCTATCGCTAGTTACTTGAGAGAAGAGACCCACACCCACCTCGCTACAACCTCCTTTCAGGTAGTTGTAGAGCGCGATGAGCTCTCCCCTCAGCCTCCTCTTCTCCAGGCTAAACAGTCCCAGTTCCCTCAGTCGCTCCTCATAAGACTTGTTCTCCAGGCCCTTCACCAGCTTCGTTGCCCTCCTCTGGACATGCTCCAGCACCTCCATGTCTTCTTGTAGTGAGGCGCCCAAAACTGAACACAGTATTCGTGGTGCGGCCTCACCAGTGTCGAATACAGGAGCACGATCACTACCCTCGTGCTGCTGGCCACACTATTTCTGATACAGGCCAGGATGCCGTTGGCCTTCTTGGCCACCTGAGCACACTGCCGGCTCATGTTCAGCCGGCTGTCAACCAGCACCCCCAGGTCCTTTTCCTCCAGGCAGCTTTCCAGCCACTCTTCCCCAAGCCTGTAGCGTTGCCTGGGGTTGTGGTGGCCGAAGTGCAGGACCCGGCACTTGGCCTTGTTGAACCTCATACAGTTGGCCTCGGCCCGTCAATCCAGCCTGTCCAGGTCCCTCTGCAGAGCCTTCCTACCCTCCAGCAGATCAACACTCCCGCCCAACTTGGTGTCATCTGCAAACTTACTGAGGGAGCACTCGATCCCCTCGTCCAGATCATTGATAAAGATATTGAACAAGACCGGCCCCAGTACTGAGCCCTGGGGAACACCGCTCGTGACCGGCCGCCAACTGGATTTAACTCCGTTGACCACAACTCTCTGGGCTCGGCCGTCCAGCCAGTTTTTTACCCAGCGAAGAGTACACCTGTTTAAGCTGTGAGCCGCCAGCTTCTCTAGGAGAATGCCGTGGGAGACAGTGTCAAAGGCTTTACTGAAGTCCAGGTAGACCACATCCACAGCCTTTGTAATGTTCTCTGACTCTAATACCAAAGCAAATACTATAAGAAATGAAATAGTGTTATATTCTTATTTAGCAGTTTTCTGAATCTTTTAATCCCTTTAAGAGACACAATGGGAGCATACAATATACAAGGTTCCCCTTGACCTTCTCAAGGTCTTCCCTTGAGAGAGCAGAAATATTTGCAACTGCGTCAGAGGTTGGATTTTGATAGCAGCACAATACAGTGAAATTTTAATTACTGTAACAGGAATGGGCAAGAGTTTTTCTGTGATGATAAAGAAAAAAAAATCAAACTATAACCCATGGAACTTGTGCCTTAGTGTACAACAAAAAAAAATGGAAAAAAGAAGCAGCCAAAGATGTGTTACTATTTCATATCTTTTACTTTTCATGTTTTTTGCCACTGGGTACCTGCCTGATATGAAAGTTGAATCAAGTTGCAAATGAACTACTTACAGATTTTACTCTGAGAATATACAGTGACATTAAGCTCATATATACAAATCACATCTGTAAAAACTCAAATAATGAAAAGGCAACAAGTCTGAGGAACTGAGACAATGAAATGCTTTTTCATTGGATTTGCATTGAAAATTGCATTTACATGTGTCATGTTTAAAAGTAGATTTTTAAGAGGAAGCCGTATTGCACTTTTTGATATTTCTGTCACCTATCCTTCATTTATTCAAACAACCGGCATCAATGAAAGGACTTAGGATGTTATGAATGCAAAGGACATTTAAAACAATTTCTAAATGCTTATTTTACACCTTTTTTTTTTTTTTTTGTGGCAAAAACCAGTGATCAGCAATGTTTAAATATCTAAGCTCTATTTATTGAAACTATTCATGGAAGTAATTTCAGAAATGGCTCAGTGCAAATTTGAAATGTCATGGACAAAAGATGAAGTAGGCCTTGACACACAATGTTCCTGCCAGGAGAGCAGACTCTCCTCTTCTGCACATGGGAGACAAATCTACAAGAGCCATGTAATGTGGCAAAGTACTTTGATGTAGATCACTGCCTCCACTTAAATATAGATCTAACCATTATTGATATTTCAGTTAACAGACGTATGTTTAGGACATGAACATTTTCCTTAATCTCCTTTGTATTTCAGCAAAATGTTAAGACATTTTAAAATACTTAAAAAGTATAACTCAGTGTCAAAACAGGTTGTGAAATTCCATTTTTGTTTTTGAAAAGTTCAGGATTACTGATTTAGATTTGGCCATGGCTTCCTATAGGTCTCATACATTTCTGGAGAGGGGAAATATGTGCCAGTACGAGCAACTGTTCATCAGATGCTGATTTTGAAATTTGAATTGCAGTTATCATCTTAGCATTAAGCTCCATATCCAAAAATCTGGTTAGCGAGCTGCTGTGTAGTACTTAGCAGTCACCTTTAATAGTAATTGAATTAATGGTGTGTTCACGTTGTTCTCATGAGTTTTCAGATTAGACTAGACTTTGTTAATATCACTCTATGTGCCTTTTCCAGGTGAGCTTAAAGTGAAATTTCATCTAAAAATGCATTAAATTTTTTTGTATAAAATTCACTGAACAACCACTGACCATAAAACATTATGTTCAGTGGTTTCACATCAGTTTTCTTATTTAGATAAAAGGTTTTTGCAAAGTCCTTATGACTGAGCTTTTGTTATTAAAAGTATTCTGTTCTTATTTCAAAGTGATGAGTTCATTATGAGAACAACAAAAATATTTTTATCAATAAAAAATATCTTTTAAAAATGGTGCATCTAAACTTTTTAAAATATAGTGAAGTATTACTATAGAAGATGAATTATTCTGAAGAAACCTTTATATCTGACTTTCCAACAGAGGAATTCAAATCCCAATTCTAATTAACACCTCCATAAACCAGTCTAAAGCTTTGTCAAGGATATTTATCAGCAATAATGTGGAGCTAATATTTCTAAACATGATAATGTTTGATGCACTGCAGAAACTTTACTGACTTCTTTGGCATAACACATGTATCTTATCACTCAGGAACAGTATCTTCATTTTTGATTGATGCCTAGAAAAAAATTGTGTCAGAATTCTTCATGCCCGTAGCAGTTTCTATGTATTTTGGCTTTATATTGAAAAAACATTTTTCATACTACATTAAAAATACCTTTTTTGTCAATACAGCTATCAGATTTCATTTCTGTTGATAGAATTATGTGAGTGCTAGTGATGGTAGGAGTTATGGCCGTTGCCTAAAGGCAGCCCTCAGAAAGCATATGGCACATATTTTCAGACTTGTTTTGGTTACATGCCAGTCTGGATTCTAAATGAGGTATCCTGCTTTAATAAAGCTGACGTATATGTGCTCTACAGCAAGCTTCCCCATGCTTCCCACTCTGTGTTCTGCAGGCTTGGCTTTCAACACCTCTGGTCTTCTGGTCCCGAGTTTTTCAAGAACAAAGCCTGCTAATCATGCCAGATTGTCATTAATTATGTAATAAGGACAAATGTCCACCAAAAATTAGGATAAAGCCACACAGTTTGTTTGAATTGACAGAATGTTTGAATGCTTGCTTTCAAAGGAGGAAAGCAGTTGCATTACTATGTTGTTCCATAAAGTCTTTCTTTGTTAAATTACTGTATCAAATGTGGCAAGTAAATATGAGTAATTTTCAGATGTCATTTTTAGAGGTAAAATCTAACGTCATAGTTTTTTATCAGTCCATCAACTAGTAAATTGACCTGATGTCTCAGGTATGAAAGAGACTGGTTTGTTGTTAATATATTACTTTCTTCCTCAACTGTTTGACCTACTTTAAAATTTTTAAAGCTGTTTCAACAGGCAGTTCAAATATTATTCACTAGACAGAAGTTTAATTCCTCTGTTCTCCACAGCTTGTTTGATCAATAAACTGATGCAAATTACTCCTAACAAATTGCAAATAGCTCCCAATAAATGATTCTTATAAGCTTTATTCTGCATTATATCAAAGAGCTTCTTATTTTCCTTTTCATTTATGGTGCTTTCACAATCCAATTCCTTTAAGCCCAAAAGAGTATAAGAAATCGACTTTTACTAATTTATATTTTTTGTGAATTGATTTTGGTACACTACATTAAATAGTCTGCTTCCAATAACCCACACCCTCCTGACCCTACTACAATATTGATCTTATGCACTTCTTCATTCCAGAAAATCTCACTTAGCTAAAATTTGTACTTTCTCACACCAGCAGCTGTGTGGCCCAAACCTTGAAAACTATTTAGTTAACTGACTTACACAGAAATTAGAACAGAAAGATAAAATAATCAACATAAGAGTTAGTAGACATATTTTTGATAATTTCAGCATCTTTGCACTTAAACTGGTTGGCTAAGTTATAAATTTGTACAGTTTTCTTGATGGCATCATATTAATACAATTAAAATGACAATATGCAGATACCATAATAATAAATAATACAATTATTATGTCATAACTAAGAGATAAATCCAGACTTGATATAATGGGACTTCTAAATTTCTAAATTCTAATCCAGCAACTCCAATTGTGACTGCTTATTTTTCAGCTTTCTAGGTAGCAAAACTCATTAAAAGCCCCCTTGAAAAATCTCTGAGTGTCTAGCCTTGATAGATTATTGGTAGTGCATGAATTTATATGATTTCATTTAGACTGATTAAGGAATAAGATATCTGCCTCTATTGTTAATGGCATGTTCTAGATTTTTTTGGCTGTACAGTTAAGCTTTTTCTACTTGAAGGTCATCTTGTTTCTTTCTGCCTTGTGAATAGAAATATGGCATTTGCTCAGAATACCAGTACCACAATGTTGGAACTCTTTTGGAAGATCTCCAGCAATCACTCATATTCTCGGAGTGGACTGGATTGGGAATTGTAGCCTCACATGCAAAAATGTATTCTTAGAGAAACATATATTTATCTTTTATTGAACAGAACATTTTATTTTTTAGAAGTCTAACTACTTTGGGAAAGACCCAGATCGTATCAGAATTACACAGAAGTTTACAAGTTGCAGATCTGCAAGGTTCGGGTATATTTTTGTCTGGTTATATGAGTAGAATCTGTTTCTCCAAAATCACTATAATGAATTACTAACCCAGTTTGTTGAGGAATACTCCAGTATCTGTCATCCTTAAATCTTGAATTGCGCTTTTACAGAGTATGAGAGGAGTCTAGTGTTCCTGCAATTGTTTTTTTAATCCTGTATAACTCTGAGAATTAGGTAACAATTAAAGTTTAATTTATATGCTACAATCCAAATATTTTTATGAGGTTTAAAAACTCTACAGAATTAAATGAAAAACACACTTATTACTATTGATACTTAAGTTCAACTCCCAAGAGGTTTTCTCTCTCATTCCACTCAAATGCTGTCAGAATACTTACACAGCTTCTGTGGCTGGAATTTAATTCTTTGGCAGGACTGTTTTCTTGGCTCTTACTTCCACTGATGAGGATGAAACTTCCCCTTTCTGCTAAGCATTCCATTCAGTTTAAAAACCTTTTGTCAAGAATTTTCCTAATATAGAGACTTATTATTTAAACAAGTGGGATTCCAAAACTTGGTGCGTAGTTATAAGCATATATGGAAACAAAGGGATGAATTCATGCAGTTTCTCCTGCGTTATTTTAATAATTCTGTTTTTTGAATTTGATATTTTAATAATTTAATTTACATAATATAATATTATACTTAGCATTATAAAAACTTTATTCAGTGTTCAAAGATTCCAATTATAACAAATGTATTCTGAAACTTGTATTACCATGATGACTGTAAAAGTATGTGACACTTAGTAAAAGATATTCTGAAATTGCAAGCATCAGATACACCTCTTTTCAAAATGTCACTGAGATTATAGGACCATACCAACTTTGTACAAAAAAATCACATTTGTGTTCGTTCTGGGAGAAAAATTAAGAATATTCAGGTAATTCAGCAGCAATTCAGGGCTTCAGCAGAATTGGCTTTCAGTTCTCTGAAATCAACCTCAGGGGTCCTAATGGGAAGGATTTGCCAGTTGAAAAGTAGTTATGAATCTGATTACAACTCTGTGCTTCATAACATAGATCTATTGCAAAAACAAAATGCCTTGTTCCCTGCTTTTGCTGCAACCCACTCAGCATCAGGAAGCAAAGGTAAGGATGAACTGTTGCTAAATAGAACACTGTATTCTGTAGGCATATATTCTATAAACTACTTTAACAAAATACTGGGTAACAGAACCTTTAGTCTGCTCAAATAAGTGCCAAAATTCACTAGGGTAAGAATTTCCCTCAGTAAGGATTTCAACTGTTGTGTTTCCTGAAAAGTAAAGAAATATTTTAATGACTTTTAGTTATGTCACTCTTATGTTAATTTTATGCAAGTTGAAGATGGTTGAAGTAAATTTATTTATTTATTAAACTATTGGGGGGAAAAATAAACATCTCACTACCTGATTATTAGAGGGGAAGGGGAATGCTTATATAGGAAAAATGAGGGAATTTTGTGGGAGAAAGTTTTCGTAGGTATTCACAGGAGAGTAGACAATGTGATTCCCCAAATAAGTCTGAATAACACTGAAGAATTCATGTTGTCTTTTAATATATATAATAAAGTCTGTGTATACAAATATACATCCTGTTTGAATGTGTGTATGTGTGTATACATGCATATTACATGCATGCAAATGAAGAATTAATCAAATCCTTAGGACTAATTAAAATAGTTATAAGCAGTGTACAAAGTGAGACAGAAAAAGGATTTAATGCAGGTTTTTTCTTCTGTGATATTTTAATAATTTAATTCAAAAAATGTTTTTTGTACAATACAGTATGTATTAATGTGTATGTGTGTATATATAAAGTTTAAGTTATATGGTAACTAATTTGTATCCAGTTCTGTAAAACTGAGTAAATATCATTAGCATGACTCACATTTGTTTTTCACAAGAAGAAAAAGACAAACCTGCTATTAGATACCTTTGAAAACAAGCTGCTGACTACTTCTATATGTATGAAAGTGCGTGAAAAGTGTCATTATTTTAAAATTTAATATCTAGGGAGTTTAAGAAGAAATAAATGCTGTGCATACAAATGATATAAAGCTACTGCAGTGACCTCATCGCAGTCTACTACTTCCTCAAGGGGGGCAGCAGATGAGGAGGTGCTGATCTCCTCTCTCTGGTGACCAGCGATAGGACATGAGGAAAGGGAAGGAAGCTGCATCAGGGGAAGTTCAGACTGGACATTAGGAAAAGGCTCTTCCCTGAGACGGTCGTCAGTCACAGCACCAAGCCTGTCAGAGTTCAAGGAGTGTCTGGATGAGGCTCTTAGTCATATGGTTTAGTTCTAGGTAGTCCTGCGAGGAGCAGGGACTTGGACTCGACAATCCTTATGGGTGCCTCCCAACTCAAGATATTCTGTGATTCACTGATTCTATACCGTTTAGGGCATGATGCTTATTTATGATTGCTACAGAACTATTTCCTGTTGCATGCAGGTTTTTGGTTTTGTTTTCCTAGGAATATTCCATATTATGAGAAAAAAAGCCTTTCTTTAAGTGATTTTTTTTATTATTTTTTATGTTAATAGAATGGCTGCTCAGAAGGTTTGAGTGTTTCAGATAATTCCAGTGGAGAGCTATTAATACTACAGAAGAGGAGTTTAAGTTCCGTGACAGAAATAACATAGTACATTTTAAAACTGATTTTCACAAGGAATCACATAGGACATGTATGCACAAGTGTAAGTTAGATTTAGATTTGTATGAAATAATTTTAGCAACATTCAAATGAGAAAGACATGCAGTCTAGTAAGTATATGCCTTCACAAATATATCTAATCTTAGTTGTAAAGAAAATTACAAGTTAAAAAATTGTAACTAGTTTTCTTCCTATGAACTACAATTCATAGGAATTGTTCAATTAAGTTGGAGTTAGGTTAAGGAGTTCAATTAAGTAAAGTACACAAAAAAAAAGTCTTGAAAGATTTTATTTGAAGTTAACACCCACATTACTTACAAATTGGCTGCATGTGCAAAAAAGTTTCATTAGTGTATTCTGCAGTGGGGTCCAAAACTTTGACAAGATTTTCCAGTTCCTTTAATGCATGAAGAATTTGTTGCTATCTTTAACAAATTCTTAGTGATTAAAGGAAACTGTTATTTTTTTTTACTAGGATAAACTTCAGTATTGCAATGATACCCATTATAAACAACTATATAGGTCCACAGAAAAACCTTATAATTTCTTTCAAAAAATTAATTAAAAAAATTCTGTTCTTATTTGAATTAAAGCCAAGATAGAAAATAGTACTTTTCAAAAACTTGGGATGGTCACATATATTTATACAGAACAGTGTTCTCCAATGAAAAGAGTGAAAAATAATTTCTGACTTTGTAGTGATGAAGTGATACCAGTACTTATTAATCAGTGCTTAGTCACAGATACAAAGTGTGTGTATATATAGTGTGTTTATAGTCCCTCCTGGTGTATTATTAGTAAGCCTAAGATTTTTACATAGCTGGAAAAAATTATTCCACAGGACATCTGTGGCCATAGATTGAATGAAATTAAGTCAGAAACTACATCTGTTTCTACATGGAAAAATTTTGTTTTGAGGAAATAGCTTACAGTTTTGCAGCAGGTATTAACAAAATGTGTAGGTTAGATTCATCTGACCTGCCGTATACGTTGACACAATCTCGTTATGCAAGTTGCTTTTAAAAATAATAGAGCACTATGACTATGGCTGTGATGCAGTTTAGCATACTGTACAGTATGTATCCAAAACAGGTTAAATGTATCATATGCTAAAAACTTCTATTGATTATGAAAGTTTCCTGATTAGCTAGCTGAGATATTACTTTACCAGATGTTTAAAGTTAGGTGAGATTAATCCTGTTCCTTAGGTCTGTTTTGCTTTAAGTCTTAATCACATTATTTACTTTTTCATTGTATGTATTTCCACAGGAGAAACTTACACTGCAAAGAAAATCATGTCCATTTTCAGAATATCAATAATACCAAAATGTTCTCTGGCCAGGCACTTCTTTCTAAAAAAATAAAAATAAAAAATTAGAAAAGCTCAGATAATGTAGGGAAATTCTACTTTAACACTTGTCAAAAAATGCCTTTCGGAAGCAGAATATGCTAAAGAATAAGAAATTTACAGCAGGTGGAAGATTTTATGTAAAGTCCCTTACTAAGTACATTCATCAGTTTCTCGTTTATAACTCCAGGGCCTCTACTGCAAGAGCATTTCTAATTCATCCTCATTTGTCGAGCCCTTGTTTTTTCCACTTCCTCAGAATGCAATGTTATCTAATGTTATTTCATGCTGAGATGAAACACTGACTGTATCAGTAAGGATAACTGCTGAGAAAGAAGAACAAAAGAATTGTATACATCTAATAGTGCAATATCTTCACTGGGGATATGCTGAGCTAGTGAATTTGCATCATCTGTCCCTAATGAATTATCTCATGCAGTATTGGTTCCAGCAAATTGTGGTATGTGGAAAGATGCTAAGGCTGTGCAAAAAGTTTTGTCAATGAAGTGAACCTGGAAAATTTATTCTTACCAACAAAAAAATAAACAAATAAACTGAAACTTTTTGTCAAGTTAGTTTTTGTTAGGATTCATCATAAATTTTTGCTTGAATTTGAAATACATTCTTGATTTCAGCTATAGGGGAATAAGTCTTCTGATCTGACCAGCAGTTGCTTAATATTTTATATGTTTTCTTGGTTTAGGCCAGGATAAAGCTAAGTTACACTGAAGATGCAGATGAGGTTTTTGCACATCACAGATTATCCCACAACCCATTGTCGAGGACATTCAGCCTAGACTTTAACTTCATGACCATGACACTGGTGTGGGAATCTTTCCTATCCAAGTATTAGAACTTTCTAGAAGTGATGACATTTGAATTGCAAATGGATGCCCTAGATCATAGGTGGAAATCAGCCTACAGAACCAACATCTCATGCCTGATTTTCCATCTAGCTCACACAACTTTCATTGGACCCTTGCAAAAGATGAGACAAAGTGAGGACAAGATTCCATAAACAACAGATAATTCACGCAAGTGCCTGTGAACAGGACACCAGGAAAAATTTCAAAGTTCTATCATATTAAAACATCTCACCATATTATTTCTGTGTCTTCACTGGACAATATTAAGTGTCTTTCACATACCTTTGGAATGGTGTGTCCATTTAGACACACCACTCCCCCCGAGTCTCTCTTAAAAAGGTGTTGGTTAGGATGTGAGTGCCTGTTTAACCTTCTGTTTATGTGGGTGCTTGCAATAGTGACTATTATGGCAAGAATTGAACTCCTTTCAAAGAACAAAGCTATCTACAATAGTTAACAAAGTCTGATCATTATTGTAGGTTCTAAAAGGCAGTGAATCATTATTTTTATAACATAATAATAAAATAATGTTAATTTAATGTTAGTCTTTTCTCTCAACCATACAAAATGGAAAAATATAAGAACTTAGTGATTTCATGGTGATTCACCTGAAAGGCACTTTCTTTCCATATTACTGATTTGTTTATTTTAGCTTAAGAACTGTCGATTATTAGATCATTTACATCGTATTTTTACCTGCTTGTTTGTTTGTTTTCCAATTACTAAATTGTTAACTGAAATCAGAATGGCCTGAACAAAGATGTGCATCAGCTCTTTAGTTCTTCATGACTCTCAGAATTGTATTTGATGGATGAAAAAAAAGTTAATTAGGCAAATAGAAACATTGAGAGAACAGGTATGGTGATGGTATGGTGTGCAGTTAAAAATTATTCAGTTCAAGGAAAGAAAATGATCTATGTATTATTTTCTTTTAGATCTGACAATTTTTTTCCTCAATATAATATTATTTCCTATATAACATTTGATTTCTTATAATATCTCCATTTGTACTTAAGACTGATAGTCTGATATATTCAGCAGTTTTGGCTAGACTGTGACTTTGGTTTTCACACTGACCTAAAAAATACCACTATAAAAGATTCACTGCTCAAGGGCTAGGATAATTTAGAAAATCATAATTCCTATCCTGGCTTCTCATGCCTAGTAATTTCCTTTTTCCTTGTAAGATCTGCCATCTGTAACACCTCCAGTGCTAGCTTAGTTATCCTGGCCAACAAATCCCGATTCTTCTTGCTGGATGAATCTGAAAGGGAAACAAGGAATATGCAAACAAGATGCACTTAGCTCACTCTACTCATTTGTAACCTCCAGATTGTATATATCTTTAAGCCAGATTGGTCAGAGACCCTATTCTGCATTTAGGCCATTATATAAACCACTCTTAGGTCTCTAGTCTTAGGTACTATACAAAGAATAAAATCATGCTCTCCTCCATCCCAAGGGAACTTCTTGTCAAAGGATTTAATGGATTTTGAAATAAATACCTAACATAAATGAGAGATTAGGAACCATTATTCTGAGCTTTATTTAAAGCAATGTATACTCCTTTAAATCAAGGCATTGTTTGAATGAAAACATATATATATGTGTTACTCACATATAAAGAAAAAGGACTATATTTACCAAATAAAGCAATGCAAAATGCTGTTTATCTTCATGCAAATATCAGCTTGTGATTGTATACATTTATTTTAACCGAGTGATATCCACTCATAAAAAAATTATATGTGGCGAATCCTACACTTTCAAAATAAGGTGATTTTGATTTAGGAATACTTACATCTTGAAATTTAGTTATCAAAAATTACTATGAACATTTTCTGATATAATTCCCTCTGATCTTGAAGTCAGAACGTATTTCTACATTAGAATTTTACTCCTCCTGTATGTCAAATAGTCCAAATAAACAAGAAGAAAGCCAAACAAACTAAAGGAAGGCTGAAATTTACAAAATAGTTGTATGTCCAATACATCAAGTGAAATAATACACAGAAGTAAAAAATACATCTTGAAACAATAGGATTTAAAAGAATCCAGCTTTAGCTGAGCTGTTAAATAGATACAACTCTTGTGAAACTCATCCTTTTCACATGATGGGACACTATTAAAGTGAATGATCTGATAGGAGTTTGTACAAGATACCATTCTCATGTATGTCTTATGTTGGATATGGCAGAGTAAATGGCATGGCTTTTGGATAGATTTCTTCGACGTCAATTTTGTAATGAGTGATATAATCCTTATCCATTGCACAACATGCAACCACCAACAATAGTCAATAGCTATAGGGGAAAAGTGAGCTTGGAAAAATATACCTTATTTTAATTACATCTCAATCCTTTTAGAGATTCATTTCTCCTTTTTTACACTAAGAAAATAGCTTTAGTATCAGTAATACTGTGACACTTGTTATTCAAGCCATTTGTAAAGAGAAAAGATAAAACAAAAGAAATGGTGACACATTTTAAACCCTGAAGATTATCCAACCTTTTTTATCTGAAAGGTGCTCTTTAAATCTGGAGCTCTTCTATTATCCCTCAGCCAAAAAGGTCACAGGTGAATGGCACGAGAGACTTGCTCATCCTCCAGGCAATGAACATATTACCTGCCTTTTTCTTCTAGCTTCTACACAGCAGAAAACAGATTACTAAACTTATTTTAAAGAGAAATATTTTTCTTGATCTACTTCTTGATTGTTTTGGTCATTCAGTGTAATTAATCCTACATTCTATCAGTACACCCTAGCAGAAATTCACAAAGAACTGCAAAATCTCAGGATATAGGGGTATGATGTATATACTAAAATTAAAATGATGACTGGAAGTTTTCATCTTCTAGTTGTAGAGATCTTTTTAATCAGTTAAGCATCTGTGTTTTCCAGATGGGTATATCAGATAACTCTATCATTATAAGGTGAACATAACAATGGATTAACTTCTTGTCCCTACCTTAACAAGTATGAAAAAAAAAATTAAACTCATTATTTCAACGGTCAGTATATCTAGTCTGAATTTGTATAGTCACAGTGTTCCCATAATCGAACTCTTATGAAAAGAGAGACTTTTGGAATCATTGAAGATATATTTAAGCAGTTCAATTGCTTATGTGAAGACTGTTATCTTAGTTTTGTTTTGTTTAATAGAGCTTTGGAGGTAAAAAAATGAAATTAAACAACTATAGTCTCGGAATTAAATAAAAGGAATGTGTTACATTAACAAAAAAAAAAAAAAAAAAAGATATGTTACCCTTTTCAGGCTGAACTCCTGGTTTTGGCAATACAAACTTTTAATTCTTGACATTCACCAACATATATTTATCAATCTGTGTCAATGGCTATTCATGGAATAATGTCTCCTCTTTGGCAGAGAAATTCAAAGTTGGCACACACACCATGCACATATACCGTACAGCAGACAACAACCCGTTTGACATGACTTCACAGAGAGGCAATCTCTCTCTTTAAATGCTTAGATTTTTCCAACAAGTAGTAAGACTTTCCTCACATTTCTCCAAGTTTGCCAAATAGCTAAATAAGAGAACTTTATTTTAAAGAGGAAACACTAAGGTAAAGTAATGTGAAATAGTTGCTCCCAGGTAACAGAAGCTATGTTTTCTATAACCTTAATTTCAAGTAAAGGAAGTGTGGGAATCTGATCAAAAGGCAGTACACTGATCCTGTTACCAATGTGTACTCTGATCATATTACTAGGACTGTGGTGTTCACCGCAAAATGTAGCATGCTTTGCAGCCTATACCCAGCCAAAGCAAGTTGATTCCTTTGGTCTTCTCAGATGCTTGTGTTCAGCTTACAAAACCTCTCCCTTACATACATCATCTTCATACCACGTATTGAATGACGATACTTATAATCTTTTTCACAACATTGAACCTATAGTGTAACTCTGTACCATACCATGAATCATTGTGCATAAAGTACTTCTGAAACACAAATCCACTTGTTGATAGATTGTGTAGCTGACTGTATGGTATTGTGCAGACATTCCCAGAAGCTGAGTCCTAGTTCATATCATGGAGCACTGGAAAAAAATATTTTTTCAGTGTCCCTACATTATGCATTCATGTAGAGTTGTCACAGTCATGTATAATAGTTGACAGTAATTATAATAGGGCAAATAGTTAAATATATCACTGTTATGTGTTGATAGACAGTTGAATTCTATTTCTCACTCTCTAAATGAACTGCATGCATAAGTTGATTTTATTTTTGTAACTTTAGATATACTTTAATAAATATTGCTATAAAAGCCAGAAATCTTCTCATTACGCTTAAATAATCTGTATAAGATTGTATATTTTTGTATAAGAAAGTATATTTTAGTGGTTTTAATTACTTTATGATAAATATAAAGATATATTGTAAGCATATAAGTTATTTTTAAAAGGTGATATTGTCTCAATAATACTGTATGTAAAATGCTAATAGCAAACAGATTCCACATATGGTTAGAATCAGATATGCTTTCATGCAATGTGTGAGGCTGTTTTTTTCTTTTCATTTTATCATACCTTGCAGAGAGTTTTAATAACAACCCTTTGGGATAATATGCAGTACAGCATTTAAAAATAGTTGCAATATGTCGTGTTGTCAAAAAGAAAAAGATGAAAGCTTTCTCTCATATAAATATCTATTCATAGGTCGCTGCTTGTGCAAGATAGGATTTACATATATACACCCTCTTTAGCCGAGAGGGTTAAGTTTTATTCACCAAGAAGGAATAGCACATACTTTATTGTGGGTTATAAATGTGTAAATGTTATTAATTTTTCAGTGAATTTTCTAGGCAATAATATATTCATAATCTTTTAAAAACTGTATTTTTGACCGTACACAGAATATTTTCTTCTTTATGTTTATTCCTGTAAGCCTTTCTTAGTTCAGGGTTCAATGAATATATGGGAAACATTAGGCCTGAAATTACCTAAAAATTATAGTTTATCTGTCTTAGAAATCTGCTTTCCATGAGAGATTGCCTGCTCACAAAACTGATTCCTATCATCCATCTATCATTGGTTTCAATCTTCCAATGGAATAGGCTAATTCATCACTATTATTTTGATGATATTCAGCTCTATCTATCTTTACCCTACTGATTCTATTGGGGCCAATATACTTCCTGAGGAGTATTCAGATTCAAAAAAATATCTTAAAACTAACATCTCCTCGACAGAGCTTCTGTCGATTGATTCTATTAGTTCCAGTACTATTGCTCCTTGTGTTATATATACCACCTCATAGGTGTTGTTAAACACTTAGCTACAGATACTGATCAGGGCTATCGTAAGACCTTATCCAAAGTTCAATGAAATAAAATAAACAGTGTATTTTGGAAAACAACTTCTTAATTTTATCGGCACGATTTCGCACTGCTAAGTGAGGTCTAAGCTTGTTTGAATCTAAGCATAACATATAAATTTCAAATAAATCTAAATATGGTCATGTTCTCAAAAAAAATTTTTTTACTTTTGAAAATAGTGTCATACAGTTATAGTAGAAGCTTCATATGAAATCTACATTCCTATCTTTCTCCAAACCTGTGTAGGAAATTAGTGTGAAATTTCACTGAGAATCAGGAGTTTTGGCAACTTGAATTTTCAGCAGAGTTTCTGTTTGTTTTCTCCCTTAAAATATATAATACTGAAAAAGTATTTTTAAGGTACATTGCTGTTATTGTTGTTGTCGTCACATTAATGCTGTAAATATGAAGCCGTGACAGTAATAACTTATCTGTACACATCTACCTATGGCCTATCTATGCTGAACTTTTTTATGCCTAGGCTAGATAGGCTAAAAACTGTCAGAAAGTTGTAACTTAATTTCAGTAACACTATGCAACTTCTCTTTTGTGCTCATATTTTTCTCTTGCAGTTTTACTTTTATTTGCTCACCTTATCTTTTTTAAAAGTCCTCAACATCAATATCTATCACCATAGAACCCCAAAACAAAAACCTCCAAAAAAAAGAAAGTTTTGCAGAGAGTGGCATGAGAATTCATATTACATTTAGACAAAATATTCTTATCAGCAACTGCTCTTCTCCTTCCTACGTATCTATCATTATCCATTCCTATATAAATCTTACTCTCCATTAAAAAAAAAAAGTGAACTACAGTTAGTCATAGAGGAATATACCTAACTCAAACCCAAGACAGTATGCACAAAATCAAGACATTTCTAGTTCATATCGCCCACTCCTTTTTTCCACAGGTGTAAACCAACATTACTACAAATATTACATAGCATACATCATACACACTATAGTCTTAATTCTTTCTTATATTAAGGTCTTTACCTACCAACACACCAGTTTTAACCTTTATAGTACTAATTCCTCACTGAACATTCACCTAAATGATACCTTTTTTGGAAATAAGCTAGGTAATACAAACGAATTTCTAGACTTTTAAATCCCATTCTAATAATTAATAGGCGATCTTCCCAGAACAACTCAAGGAGACTAAGCATGTTGAATTACTGTAGAATTGAGTTTAATGTTCAAATATAAAATAATCTACTAGACATGTGATGTAGAGTTAATCTGTGTACATACTGTAAATCCAACACAGTAAATTCACAAGTGATGTACCTGTATGTCATTGTTTAACCCGGCAGGCAGCTAAATACCACACCCCAGTGGGACGGGGGAGAGAATCAGAAGAAAGATAAAACTCGTGGGTTTAGATAGAGACAATTTAATAGGACAGAAAAGGAAGGGAAAATAATAATAAAGATAAAAGAATATACAAAACAAGTGATGCACAGTGCAATTGCTCACCACCTGCTGACGGATGCCCAGCCAGTTCCTGAGCAGCGGCCGGGCCCCCCCCAGCCAACTCCCCCCAGTTTTTTTTGTTCAGCATGGCGTCATATGGCATGGAATATCCCTTTGGCCAGTTTGGGTCAGCTGTCCTAGTTGTGTCCCCTCCCAGCTTCTTGCGCACCTCCAGCCTCCTCGCTGGCAGGGTAGTATGACAAGCTGAAAAGTCCTTGACTTAGTGTAAGCCCTGCTCAGCAACAACTAAAACATTAGTGTGTTATCAACATTATTCTCATCCTAAATCCAAAATACAGTACTATATCAACTGGTAGGAAAAAAAATTAACTCTATCCCAGCCGAAACAAGGACAGTACCCACCCCTTATTCTATACAATCTACGTCATGCCCAGGTCCCACACTTTCCAATGCATCCCAATTAATCACCACCACCTTTCTTGTCTTTTGATATATACATACAGATATCATTTGCTTAGTCTATGGGCCATGCCTTTAAAATGTCCGTTGAGTTCATTTAGTCCATGACTTTGGGCTCCATCTGTCATAACAGTTCTTCAGGGCAGGAGAGATGGTGTGTGGTGTTGGACTGTTGCTTCCTGAAGCCAGTTCTGGTTCCATCACTGCTACACTTTGCTCGTTACATCAAAATTCATTCTTCATTAATTTGGGTGATTCTTACTGCAGTACCATTGATATGGCATATAGTCACCATAGTAGTGATGACATACAGTATTATATAGCAGTTAACATCATACAATTCAAATCATTGGCTGTTCTCACTGAAAATCAAATCCCCTTGAGATACAGAATTCCCCATCCTTTTGCATTACCCACCAAGTGCACCCAGGTCCTTGAGCAAAAGCAATCCCACGGATGGGTTTTCCCTTGCCAGAGGCAGGAGTAACCCAGACTGTCTTCCCCAGCATATTTCTTATGTGCACGACAGGGATTTTATCTCCATCTACAGTACGTAAAAGTTTTGATTGGGCAGGACCAGCTCAATTGGCAGATCTCCTAGCGTTGACTAACCAGCTGGCTTTTGCTAAATGTGTATCCCAATGTCCCACCATCCATTGCTCTCAGATAGTCTTTAGCAGTCCATTGTATCATTCGATTTCTCAGACGCTGGTGCATGGTAGGGGATGTGATAGACCGACTCAATGCCATGCTCTTTGGCCCAGGTGTCTATGAGGGTGTTACAGAAATGAGTCCCATTGTCTGACTCAATTCTTTCTGGGGTGCCATGTCTCCATAAGACTTGCTTTTCAAGGCCCAGGATAGTGTTCTGGGCATGGGGCACGGGATATGTTTCTAGCCATCTGGTGGTTGCTTCCACCATTGTAAGAACATGACACTTGCCGTGGTGGGTTTGTGGGAGTGTGATATAATCAATCTGCCAGGCCTCCCCATATTTATATTTCAACCATCATCCCCCATACCAAAGAGGCTTTACTCGCTTGGCTTGTTTGATTGCAGTGCACGTTTCACGTTCATGGATAACCTGTGCAATAACGTACAATCAATCCCAGCCCTGGATCACGAGCCCATCTATATGTTACATCTCTTCCTTGATAGTCTGAGGCGTCATGGGCCCACCGAGCTTTAAATCATCCACCCTTATGTTACCAGTCCAGGTCCACCTGAGCCACTTCAATCCTAGCAGTCTGATCCACCTGCTGGTTGTTTTATTGTTCTTCAGTGGTCCTATTCTTGGGTACGTGAGCATCTACGTGACGTACTTTTACAACCAGGTTCTCTACTCGGGCAGCAGTATCTTGCCACAACACGGTAGCCCAGATGGGTTTACGTCTGCGCTGCCAGTTGTTCTGCTTCCACTGCTGCAACCACCCCCACAGGGCATTTGCCACCATCCATGAGTCAGTATAAAGATAAAGTACTGGCCATATTTCTCATTCAGCAATGTCCAAGGCCACCTGGGACCTTCACATCTGCAAACTGGCTCGATTCACCTTCTCCTTCAGCAGTTTCTGCGACTTGGCATATAGGACTCCACACAGCAGCTTTCCACCTCCGATGCTTTCCCACAAGGCGACAGGACCCATCAGTGAACAGGGCATATTGCTTCTCATTTTCTGGTAGTTTATTATACCGCGGGACCTCTTCAGCACGCGTCACCTCCTCCTCTGGGGATATTCCAAAATCTTTGCCTTCTGGCCAGTTCGTGATCACTTCCAAGATTCCTGGGTGACTGGGGTTTCCTATTCGGGCCCGTTGTGTGATCAGTGAGATCCACTTACTCCATGTAGCATTGGTTGCATGATGTGTAGAGGGGACCCTCCCTTTGAACTTCCAGCCCAGCACCGGCAGTTGGGGTGCCAGGAGGAGCTGTGCTTCACTACCAACCACTTCCGAAGCAGCTCGAATCCCTTCATATCTGCCAATATCTCCTTCTCGGTTAGAGTGTAGCGGGCCTCCGATCCTCTGTATCCCCGACTCCAGAACCCTAAGGGTCGACCTTGAGTCTCCCCTGGTGCTTTCTGCCAGAGGCTCCAGGTAGGGCCATTCTCCCCGGCTGCGGTGTAGAGCACATTCTTTACCTCTTGTCCTGCCCGGACTGGCCTAAGGGCTACTGCATGAACTATCTCCTGTTTAATTTGTTCAAATGCTTGTTGTTGTTCAGGACCCTATTTGAAATCATTCTTCCTGGTCACTTGATAGACAGGGCTTACAATCATGCTGTAATTTGGAATATGCATTCTCCAAAAGCCCACAACGCCTAAGAAAGCTTGTGTTTCCTTTTTGCTAGTTGGTGGAGACATGACTGTTATTTTGTTGATCACATCCATTGGGATCTGACGACGTCCATCTTGCCATTTTATTCCTAAAAACTGGATCTCCTGTGCAGGTCCCTTGACCTTACTTTGTTTTATGGCAAAACCGGCCTTCAGAAGGATTTGGAGTATTCTCTCCCCTTTCTCAAAAACTTCTTCTGCTGTGTTGCCCCATACGATGATGTCATCAATGCATTGCAGGTGTTCTGGAGCCTCACCCTGTTCCAGTGTGGTGTGGATCAGTCCATGGCAAATGGTAGGGTTGTGTCTCCACCCTTGGGGTAGTCGATTCCAAGTGTACTGGACTCCCCTCCAAGTGAAAGCAAACTGTGGCCTGCACACTGCCTTCAAAGGGATTGAGAAAAACACATTGGCAATGTCAATTGCAGCATACCACTTGGCTGCCTTCGACTCCAGTTCATATTTGAGTTCTAGCATGTCCAGCATGGCAGCACTCAGCAGCGGTATGACTTCGTTCAGGCCACAATAGTTCACTGTTAGTCTCCACTCTCCATGAGACTTTTGCACTGGTCATATGGGACTGTTAAAAGCGTGAGCGAGTCTTGCTGATCACTCTTTGGCTCTCCAGTCGACAAATCAGTTTATAGATGGGAATCAGGAAGTCTCAGTTGATGTGACACTTATGCTAGCAACCTCATTCCTCTAGCTTGTCTTCTGATAGAAGACAGAGCAAAAACAAAAGGTATGGTAGAGAGTTGCTTTTAGGTTAGCTTCTTCTGGAGAAAATATTTTAGTAATAATTATATTTTTCAAGTTGCTGAGACATTTGAGAAAAATTATTGGTTTACAAATCCAGGTAAAGAGGAGACAGTCGGTTCATGTCCAGCTTTTCATCCACCAGTACCCCCAAGTCCTTCTCGGCAGGGCTGCTCTCAATCCCTTCATCCCCCAGCCTCTATTGATACTGGGGGTTGCCCCAACCCAGGTGCAGGATCCTGCACTTGGCCTTGCTGAACCTCATGAGGTTCACATGGGCCCACTTTTCAAACTTGTCCAGGTCCCTCTGGATGGCATCCGGATGCAAACTTGCTGAGGGTGCACTCGATACCACTATGTCATTGATGAAGGTATTAAACCGTACCGGTCCCAATACGGACCCCTGCGGGACACAACTCATCACCGACCTCCATCTGGACATTGAGCCATTCAACACTACCCTCTGGATGCAACCATCCAACCAATTTCTCACCCACAGGACAGTCCACCCATCAAACCATATCTCTCCAGTTTAGAGAGAAGGGTGTTGTGGGGGACCATGTCAAAGACCTTACAGAGGTCCAGATAGATGACATCTGTAGCTCTTCCCATGTCCACTGATGTAGTCACTCCATCACAGAAGACCAATACGTTGGTCAGGCACCATGGCCCTTGGTGAAGCCATGCTGCCTGTCTTGAATCACCTCCCTGTCCTCCCTGTGCCTTAGCTTCCAGGAGGATCTGTTCCATGATCTTGCCAGGCACAGAGGTGAGACTGACCGGCCTGTAGTTTCCCGGGTCTTCTTTTTTTCCCTTTTTAAAAATGGGGGTTATGTTTCTCCTTTTCTACTCAGGACTTCACCAGGGTGCCACGACTTCTCAAATATGATGGATAGTGGCTTAGCAAGTTCATCCGCCCGTTCCTTCAGGACCTGTGGATGGATCTCATTGGGTCCCATGGACTTGTGCACCTTCAGCTTCCTCAGATGGTCTCAAATCTGATCTTCTCCTACAGTGGACAGCTCTTCATTCTCCTAGTCCCTGCCTTTGCCTTCTGCGGCTTGGGCAGTGAGGTTCGAGCACTTGGATATGAAGGCTGAGGCAAAAAAGTCATTGAGTACTTCATCCTTCTCCATATCCTGGGTAGCCAGGTCTCCCATTTCATTCTGGAGAGGGCCCACATTTCTGCTAGTCTTCCTTTTATCCCTGACGTACCTGTAGAAGTTTTTCTTGTTGCCCTTGACGTCCTTGGCCAGATTTAATTCTATCGGGGCTTTAGCTTTCCTAACCTGATCCTTGGCTGCTCGGGCAATTTCTCTGTATTCCTCCCAGGCTACCTGTCCTTGCTCCCACCCTCTGTAGACTTCCTTTTTGTATTTGAGCGTATGCAAGAGCTCCTTGTTCATCCATGCAGGCCTCCTGGGGTTTTGCAGGATGATGAATTAAAATTTAAAATTTAATACCTAACTGCACCTGAAAGCTTATTCTTCCTTTCTATCTTTTGTGTGCTTACCGTGAAATAAATTAACTAGTTTCACCTGTGCACAGTCTGGGCTTATAACTTCAAATCTCTTTCTTTTATTGACCTCAGAAGCCTATGGTTGAAGCGCACAATATGTAAAGCTGTACACATGCAAGTAGTTGCAGGACTAGAATTTAAATGTGTAAAATTGTTTAAAGACTCTAAATCTTTTAGTAGCAGAATATAACAAAATAGCTTTGGAAACTATGAAACTAAGAATGATAATTTTTTTCTTGAATTCTTCCATGTCACGCAACAATACCAGAAAATTAAAAAGCAGATTGATATTTTCATATATACAAAAAGACTAATAAAACATAAATGCCAAGAATTCTATTTCACTCTGTTTTCTTAAGGAGCTTGTCAAAAACCTTATAATCTTATTTCTTTGCATTAATCTCATGTAGTCATTTTAACTACATATTGTTTTTATTCAACCTGTATCGTAGTTTAATCACTTTCTTTAATTAGTTATAATTCTACAAGTTTTACAGTCATAGTCTTAGATTTTTCATTATATTGTTAGTGTTGTATATTGTATGAGAATTTTATTTTATGTTATATTCTAATTAAAAAATAATCATCATTCTAATTCATCATAATCAGGGACAACATTCTTGCAACATTTAAAATAAAGGAATAGTAATGTAGGAATAGGTAGAGGTCTTGGAATATAGACGTTGAATTATATGGAAATTCTCATGTCTTACTCTTCTGATCATTTATTTAGAGGAAAAAAAGAAAAGGAAAAAAGTGAAACAACTAAAATATATTTTAACCAGTGGCACAATTAACACCAATGACTAGATAATGAAGATATGCTTCCTTTTAATTGATACTGAAATGATTCTGAGAAACATTTTTTCCTAATAAGTGGAAAAAAAAAAATATAAAGAGATTATAAAACAAGAAAAATAGCCTTCAGTCTTCAGAGTAAACTGATCAGCCTCATGCTGAATGAGGTAGCTCAACTTCTCAGCTGAATAATTCTAGTTATTTCTTCACTTAAACCTGAGTTATAAAAGTAGAAGGAAATTCTGCTTTTGTGTTTTGCTTCTGTCTTATTTTAGTGTAATTTTAATTTTAATTATCAATGCAAATTATGAGAATTGGTAGATAGAATGAATCATTTAAAGTAAATACTAGGGAAAGATTAAGATATTTTTATAAGGATTTTATTTCTTTCTTGCTCCAGAGGCTTTCAGTAATGTATAGCATGATCTCTTATTTTTCTCTCTGACAAGTTTTTGCAAATTAATTTTCTGACATAAAAAGTGCTTCTTGAATGTTAATGGTGAGATTAGGGAAATTGTTACACAGCTCCCATAATATAGAAACAAGGAAAAAATGTGTTTTCAATTTTTTTTATATATAAACTACACATTTCTCTTTAAATTTCAGAAAATAAAATAGAGATAATGGTGTAAAGTTAAATTATACTTCAGCAGCAAATGATTTATATACCTTTAAACAAATAGAGATTTTAAGTGGGTTAGGAATCTGACAGGACAGAAGAGAAATTGATCCCTCCAGTTGCAATTAGTCAAGAAAAACCTCAAAACCTTTCAAAATCTGAAGAAAAGATTCACCTCTGGCCCCAGTATGGAATTCCTCAGTATCCCATCATAATATTTCTTACATTTTCACACAGTTGCTTTATTCTGCTTCCTTAAATTTCTTGCCTTCTTAATCCTAACAAGCTGAAACAATAAGGAATGAAAGGCAAAGAAGTAGAGATTAATTATTCCTCTTATGAGGGGTGGAAAACTAATGTAAGAGAGCCAAGAAGAATCCTGAAATGTCCATTTATATCCTGAGAGAGTTTTTAGCGCTGACATTATTAAATATACAACTTTACAAATTTTTAGTTATATTTCTCTTCTGAAGTGGTAGCTGAAAATATATATTTGGTTCAATTCCATCTCAGGTTGAGCAAAGACTTTAGGTTAAGAATCAATTCTAGCTCCAGAAAAAAAAAGAAAAAAAAAGAAAAAAAGAAGAAAAAATAACCCTCACCAAAACAGTTCTTGAAGTGATTAAAGATTACATTTCAATTCATTTTGCTGCATTATTCTTGTCCCTATTGGTTACCTTTGGGCAACGCCACAATCTGTGCATTGTTTGAAGGCTTCTCAGATGTTGACTCTTTTGAATCTAATTCTGAAGGGCCTAAATCTCCTCATGAATTGGGTATGGAAACCTAACACAGTACTTTACTTTAAGAACGAGACATGTAAAAGTGAGGATTCATAGTTCCCCTTTCCTAATCTGTTTTTGGGGTTTATCTTCAAGTTTTCATTAGAAGATACAGCTGATCAGATAAAGCAGTCATGACACCACAGTTCTGCTCTCTGCATAATAAACAGGTGTTCAAACAAGGTCCTTTTGCCTCACTCCCACTGAATTAAAATCTTTGAAACATTTTGATTGAATTTAAGAGGACAATAATAAGCTTTACTGTCCTTAAGTGAACAAAAGAACCCAGGACTCAAAGCATCTAGTAGAAATACCCACATATTCTTGAGTTTGCTGTATTACAGTCACTTGCAAGCCTTGGTCTTTTACTTTGTTCTTTTATAAGTAGAAATTCTGTGATCTGAGGGCAAAGGTTCTCTGGTTTCAGATATGACTGGGTAAAACTGGATATTAACTAGCTGCATCATATAAGCTTCCTATTGCTGGTGGGGAAAAAAAGGTGTGGGGAAACATACATATATTGCATTATTAAATACACCGGTCTTCCAGCTCTAGTTCTGATGGTCTTTTGGACTAGTTATTGAAACAGGTGATTGGGCAGAGAGGTTCCTCTTTTCTCTTACTAAATTATTATGATTTTGTTTTCATTCACTATTTTTTCATAAATCCCTTCTTTAGTCGTTTCAGTCCTGCTTGACTAAAGTACAGGAAATTCAGACGAGTGTTCCAAAAGCAAGGAGGGAGCCTCCGTTTTTTCTTCTTTACCTTAAGATCAATTAAGAAGCTCCTAAGTCTACACACAAGTACTAGAGAAAATTAATTTACAGAGACAAGGAGTTCACTTTTTTTCAACTGAGGTATTACTAGAGGATGTGTGTTACCTCGCTGAAGGTTATTTGGGATAAATGCAAGAAACAATTATGTTCCTTTATGGCACTCAGAAGCTGAAACTCGAATCTTTATTCTCTACATAACCTCATGTAAAAAAAAAGAAGCTATAAATCAGAAATTGAACTGTATGAGCAGAGAATTATGAGGAGAAGGAGCCTGAGGGGGCAGAAAGATCAGGACAGATGACAGAGAAGAGGGCATGAGCATAAGCAAGAACAGCATGATACCGTTATAAGCACCAACAAATGGAGGGGAGATCACTCACCTCCTTGGTAAAAAATGAAGGATAGTCACATGTGTTATGCACCTCCACACATATGTGTAAACTACAGTTTTTCTCAGGATACTATTGATAATGTAAAGCTGTTTGACAAATGGATGCATCTATTTAGAGGATTGAGAGCATAGGACAAAATTGCCAAGGGCAGTGAGGTTTGGCTGCTCCACAGGAGAAGGTAAGCTGGGAGATGAGCACAGTAGCAGGGCAGGAGGGAGCAATGGCTGCACCAACAAGGAGCAGGGATACAGAGCAGGAAGCCTGGGTCACGACCTGGTCCAGAAACAGGGATCAGATCAGACACAGTCCAGTGATCACCCAGCAAGGCTGCAGTGAAGAAGCAGGTCTGAGGGCAAGCCAGGAAGCCAAACCAGTGAGTCATAGTCAGGGTCAAGCATTAGGCACAGTTGTAACTGCAGTGTAGCACAGGCAGGGGCCAGCAGTACAATCTCAGTTTAAATGCAGCTCCCAAGGAAAGGAGGAGCTGGTTCTTGCTTCCAGCCCTCTTCACAACAGCTCTTGTCAGCGAAGGAGCTGACCTCAGCCAGTTGAACTCCATACCTTATCTCCTGGAGTGAGGATGTTCTCAGGGTCCTTGAATCTTTCTAGAGAAGAATTCCCAGGAAATAGTCTTAGTTTAAATAGTTTAAATAATAGTTTATATAGTTTAGTAACAGTTTAAATAATCAAGGAGCTGGCTATGGCTTTTTCTGTAAAGTGTTTAAATACATTGAAAAAATCCAGACAAACCCAAACCTCAAAATGGGTACAGAAACAGACTCATCAGAAGATGGATTAGTAGACTACTACCAGCTATTTCTTGTTAAATGATACATTGGTTTTCAGGCACTGTTTGGGGTATGTATTTCTGATACATATTTGCTACATATAGCAAATATATCATGACTTCAAATATAAGCTCTTTTTTGATTATTATTTCTCCTGAAATAGACTAAAAATTGGTGGTCATCATATATACAAAGCCTCAAAACTGAGAATGAGTTGACCCTCCATCAGCAAGGGTCAAGTAGTTACCATTCAATCCCTGTATTTATATGTGTGCATGTTATGTGTGTTCACAAACAGAGAAGGACTGGTGGGAGATGTGGTGGTTGGAGGCCGGCTTGGGCTTAGTGACCATGAAATGATAGAATTCTCAGTACTTGGTGAAGTAAGGAGAGGGGCCAGTAAAACCGCTACCATGGACTTCCAGAAGGCAGACTTTGGCCTGCTCAGGACACTGGTCGAGAGGGTCCCTTGGGAGACAGTCCTGAAGGGCTAAGGGGTCCAGGAAGGCTGGACATTCTTCAAGAAGGAAGTCTTAAAGGCGCAGGAGCGGGCTGTCCCCATGTGCCATAAGAAGAACGGGCAGGGAAGACGACCGGCCTGGCTGAACGGGGAGCTCTGGCTGGGACTCAGGAAAAAAAGGAGAGTTTACCACCTTTGGAAGAAGGGGCAGGCAACTCAAGAAGAGTACAGGGATCTCGTTAGGTCATGCAGAGTGGAAATTAAAAAGGCAAAATCCCAGCTAGAACTCAAGCTGGCCACTGTTGTGAGAGACAACAAAAAATGCTTTTACAAGTATATTAATGACAAAAGGAGAGCCAAGGAGAATCTCCATCCTCTATTGGATGTGGGTGGGAATGTTGCCACCAAGGACGAGGATAAGGCTGAGGTACTTAACGCCTTCTTTGCCTCAGTCTTTAATAGTCAGAGTGGTTATCCTCAGGGTACTCAGCCCCCTGAGCTGGAAAACAAGGACGACGAGCAGGATAAACCCCCCATAATTCAAGAGGAAGAAGTTAATGACCTGCTATGCCACCTGGACGCTCATGAGTCTATGGGGCCGGATGGGATCCACCCAAGGGTACTGAAGGAGCTGGCAGAGGAGCTTGCCAAGCCACTCTCCATCATTTACCAGCAGTCCTGGCTAACAGGGGAGGTCCCGGATGACTGGAGGCTTGCCAATGTGACGCCCATCTACAAGAAGGGCCGGAAGGAGGATCCGGGGAACTACAGGCCGGTCAGCCTGACCTCAGTGCCGGGGAACATTATGGAGCAGTTCGTTTTGAGGGCACTCATGAGCCATGTGCAGGACAACCAGGGGATCAGGCCCAGCCAGCACGGGTTCATGGAAGGCAGGTCCTGCTTGACCAACCTGATCTCCTTCTATGACCAGGTGACCCGCCTAGTGGATGAGGGAAAGGCAGTGCATGTGGTCTGCCTGGACTTCAGGAAAGCCTTTGACACTGTCTCCCACTGCATTCTCCTAGAGAAGCTGGCAGCTCATGGCTTAGACAGGTACACTCCTCGCTGGGTAAAAAACTGGCTGGATGGATGGGCCCAGAGAGTTGTGGTCAACGGAGTTAAATCCAGTTGGCGGCCGGTCACAAGCAGTATTCCCCAGGGCTCAGTTTTGGGGCCGGTCCTGTTCAATATCTTTATCAATGATCTGGATGAGGGGATTGAGTGCTCCCTCAGTAAGTTTGCAGATGACACCAAGTTGGGCGGAAGTGTTGGTCTGCTGGAAGGTAGGAAGGCTCTGCAGAGGGACCTGGACAGGCTGGATCAATGGGCTGAGGGCAACTGTATGAGGTTCAACAAGGCCAAGTGCTGGGTCCTGCACTTCGGCCACCACAACCCCATGCAACGCTACAGGCTTGGGGAAGAGTGGCTGGAAAGCTGCCCAGAGGAAAAGGACCTGGGGGTGCTGGTTGACAGCCGGCTGAACATGAGCCGGCAGTGTGCCCAGGTGGCCAAGAAGGCCAACGGCATCCTGGCCTGTATCGGAAATAGTGTGGCCAGCAGGAGTAGGGAAGTGATCGTGCCCCTGTACTCGGCACTGGTGAGGCCGCACCACGAATACTGTGTTCAGTTTTGGGCCCCTCACTCCAAGAAGGACATGGAGGTGCTGGAGCGTGTCCAGAGAAGGGCAACGAAGCTGGTGAAGGGCCTGGAGAACAAGTCTTATGAGGAGCGGCTGAGGGAACTGGGACTGTTTAGCCTGGAGAAGAGGAGGCTGAGGGGAGACCTCATCGTGCTCTACAACTACCTGAAAGGAGGTTGTAGCGAGGTGGGGGTTGGTCTCTTCTCCCAAGTAAATAGCAATAGGACGAGAGGAAATGGCCTCAAGTTGCGCCAAGGGAGGTTTAGGCTGGACATTAGGAGAAATTTCTTTACTGAAAGAGTGGTCAGGCCTTGGAACAGGCTGCCCAGGGAAGTGGTTGAGTCACCATCCCTGGAAGTATTTAAAAGATGTGTAGATGAGGCCCTTAGGGACATGGTGTAGTGGGCATGGTGGTGTTGAGTTGACGGTTGGACTTGATGATCTTAGAGGTCTTTTCCAACCTTAATGATTCTATAAGTGAATGGGGTGGAGGAGAGAAGAAAGCTGTGTGCAATTTAAATTTTACATAAGTAGAGAGGTTACGGGAGTGCTTCAGTTCCCATTTTCCTTCACCCAATGTATGTCATAATACAAGGTACCTATGCCAGCACCTATGCCAGCATGGGTGCTCTGTTGGGACATCAGCCAATTTCACTTACTTGAAACAGGAAGATGGTAGCAATCTGTCATTCTTTCTATATCTCTTTTCACCAACATACGTATCATAATATACGTAATGTCACAAACAAAGACACCTTGCTGGTCACAAACTCAATTCAATTTACAAGCAGTTAAATATTTAAATAACTGTTATCTAAATATTAAGTAATTCCTTAACTTTATAACCACGTGTCTACCTTACTCCACCATGCTAAAGCATTTGCGACTTTAAAGCACTGTGTTAACACCTTAATTGTAATTTCCTGGCAATTTCCTGGCTGGCATTGTGTAAAACATACAGAGAGCATCAGCCATGAACTTTTAACTGCCATGTTAATTCTTCTAATTATAACTGGCAGCATAATTAGCTAAAATATTGCCCCACAAAAGCGTCTTGTATTAGTATTATTGTCCCACCATAGTAAAGGTTTTTTTCATTCAGTTTAATCAGTAAAATGTATTCTTCAAGTTTCTCAGATAATACAGGTTTTTGTTATTCACTGTGCCACATTTAAGCCTCTTTTTACCATATTCCAATATGGTATATATTCCAATATCCCCATTTCCCCATTGCTGTCTTTTTAAAAACTAAAGAATTTCATAACTAAGAATAAACTAACATAAACATCCAAATTCAACACCAGCTTTAGCAAAAATGCTGTTTGGTTTAGCATTTATGCTAATTACATATTATCACTGTTTTCATTAATCAGAACAAGACAATGAAATTAATACATTTAGGTATTTTAAATTTAAGTTTAAGGACAGATGTAAATAAATTGAAACTTTAATTAGCTTCAGTAATTAAAAATCCTTACTACTGTGCCTGACTAACTAGTCTATGTGATGTAAAGACAGGAAATCTACCCCTTAGGACAGTGATTGCTCCGGATTTAGTTGTTCTTAAAGCATTAAAGTAGCTTTAGATTTAAAGCAGTCTCCATAGCTACAATATACCTGCAAAGTCCTTGTCTCTTTGCCAACCTCCTTTCTCTTCTGGAGTTTCATTATCCTTTACATCAGGATGAGCTCACTGTAAGCTCTGCCACCACATCTGCCAATTATGTGAAGCACTTTTAGCAGTTGTACTTCAAGATATTCCAGAACAATGATAAAATATGTCTATAGGAATGATATCCTTAATTTCTTACTCAGTTTTCACTCAACCTTTACTCAGTCAAACTCCTATAGGTTTGTAATCACTCTAGGATTTGGCCAAATGTGCAAACAACATAAGTTGGTTTGGTTCTTTTCTTCAAATGTTTACCTATCTTGATTAAAAATTGATCTTGCAGTATATAGCATAGCTTAGACTTTATAGATCTCCCTCTCATTATGGACAACATTTGAACTTCTATATCAGAAGAGATTTGAAGAATGAAGGATTTTAATATAAATTCTTTTTGATTGACAGTTTGACAAGAAATATCAGTAATTTGGAAATTTAAGAAAACTGTCATATAAGCTATCTTTCTGTCAAGATAAACAATGGTGATTTTAAAAAGAAGGTCACTGATGATTTTTTGAATTAAAACTCATCCAGCAGTGTACCTGATCCACCATGTATGGTGAAAGGAACTTATTGCTGCTTCTCAGTATTGAAAAAGAAAAAGTTCATGCTGTCATTGATTGACCTTTAAAAAGAAAAATGTAGCTGGCGTATGGGTAAAAGCATTTCTTCACCCCGCACTTTCTCCATTAGGGTTCATTGCATAGTTTCACAACACTTTTTAAAGTCTGCCAGCATAAATCAAATGTTCAGTTGTCACAAGAGCACAGTGATTTGATTGTATAAACCCTTGATTAACAGTAATGCTTCATAACCATTAATTTCAGATGAAGCAGTCAAGAAGTGTGGTAGCCTACAAACCATCTGTATTTTGTCTAAGTGATTCCAGGCATGGCTATGGAAGATTACTACGACAGCTAAGGTGCACATTCTTTCCTTTTTCTTTTTTTTTTCTTTTTTTCTTTTTCCTAACAATAAAATAAATCACCTATTACACTTTTAACAAGTTGTCAGTTTATTCCTGATCTTTCACTTGAGAAGGAAGCATACAGTATATTTTCTAGAAAATAAAGATTGAGTACCAGATTACCTGAAAAATGATCAAAGTCATAATTAATGTATCATTTCTAGTAGTGCATGATTACTTATTGAAAATCGACACCAACTTTTATTATTACTTCGTCTTCCACTTGGAAGCAGTATCTTTTCTATTTCACTTATGCTTTTCTGCGTCACCTGTGATGCTGTATTTTTACATTGAATTTCAGCAAAATAATGCAATGCACTTCAGGCATAGCAGTCTTTCTCTTTTTTTTGATTTGAATATAAATCAACCTGTCCTGAAGGCAAGAGGTATCTCTTTTACAGGAACACAGTGTTAATCAGTGAAATTCACTCTTTAGGTAGAAAAATACGCTGCAGGACAGGTAGAAATGTTAAAATGTCATGACAGTATATCTGCCATCCTATTCAATGAGAAACAGAGCAAAGATTATCATTAAATGAATTTTTAATTTTTTTTTTTTTTTTAATGAATAGAAAAGCAATTTTGGTTTTTTGCTAAATATGCAAAGTGTCTGTTTCCATATATTTCTTGGAATGTGTTGTCGTCAAAGATGATTGTACTGGAATCATTAGTGGAAAATTAATGGATAGATTGCTCTTCTGAAGACATAAAAAAAAGAGTATTCCTTCTAGAAACTTCTATTAATTAAATAGAAAACAATATCAGAACTGAATTTTGTGGAAATTACTTCTGTCTTGAACATAAAAATGTGTATCTGAAAAATAGTACACAAATTATAATTGTATTTGCCGAGTACAGGCCTGCACAAACAGGCCACAGTTCACCCAAAGTCAAAACAATTGTAAATAAGTTTTACAAATAAAATATAGTTCACAAATTCTAACATAGGAAAACAAGTATGAGAGAGAAAAGTTTTCTCTAACTACTAATTATATACTTTGGTAAACTTGATAGGTTGTGAATTTCCTGTAAAGCTGAGGCAGGTGAGGCAAAATCTGTTCCTATTATTATAATCTTTTTTTTTTTTTTTTATTCCTAGGGAAATGAAAACTTTTAAAAGTGCTACTTTTCTATGGCTTGCAAGACTCCACTTTATCATAACCAAGTGTGAGGTCAGCCAGGGGACCTTTTCTACTTAAAAGATTTTTCTCTGGTTCTTGATGGAAGTTGTGAACTAGGTTTATTGGCAAAGGTGGTAATATCTACAGTTCCACACAACTATTCTATAATTTCCACATAAACCCTGCTCAAAATTATCTTATTATTGTATGAAGTTATTCGTGTGGAATGTCTTCTAAAATGTTTCAAGAAATAAACTGTTCAGTATCCAATGTTTACTTATGTTTTCTGTTTCTGACAGTTCAAACTTCACAATGTTAATACTTGAAAAAGAAACAAAGATGGTCCTTTTTACATTTGGAATCAATTTTTTTTCCATGTTGTAAGGAAAATTTTATTCAGACTTTCAAACGTATTACTATCCAGAATATTTTAAAATAAATATTTTAATACAATAAGCTTTACGTGACTAATTTGAAAAATGTATGCAAGTAGAAAATTTATTTTTGTGAATGTAATGCTTTTATTTGTTTCATTAAATGCTTTGTTTTTATTTTTCTAGCATGCAAACTACACCTGGAACTACAAAGGCAATCTAATTTGTCCTGCTTCTGAATAATTATCAGTAATAAGGATTAGTTGGTTCTTGTTCTGTCCCCACAACATGTGTCAGATGTATTCTGCTTGCTATCATCATTTGCTGGTAATAAATAAGGAAATAATTTAAGAATGGACCTTGAAATTTCCATGATTGTTTTTTTTAAGCAATATTGTCAAGATTCCAGTAATTAATTTAAACATTATAAGTAATCTGAAGAAGAACTGCAGTGGACAGAGAAGATTACTGAATACATTGGTTCAATTTCCTGGTAGTTAGTAATTTGTTTTTACTGAAAATTAAGTTCAAATACATCTACAAATTTATAAAATTATCAGGTAAGTTGCTAGTATGTCTCAGTCAGAAATTACATATGTGAACGAAATTGAATTAGATTATCAAAACCATTTTATTTTAAAATTTATAGTAATATACATTATACTGAATTGCTCGTGTTTCAGTTCTTAGGTTATTTGGAGTCTAAATATTTGGGACAGAATTGCTTGGGTGTAATTTTAGTCGGTTACGTTTACTTTTCTCATGTTATTTTATTTGCTAGCATTTACAAGTAGAAAATAAATGAGTGTTTAAGACACTTGGAGAATAGTAACACCAAATACATTTTTTTCTAAATCAGAAGAAATTAATCAAGTGCAGAATGTTAAAAAAGGCTTGACAGTAGAGAGGATGTACAGCTATAGTATTTCTATGAAAGACATTGAGTTTCCAAATGCTCATCACATTGTGATAAATGTACTTTGGAACTACAAAGGAAGAAGATGGCCTCACAATGCTATTTAAATTAGGTGATTTGGATTTTTCCTTTTTTTGGTGTTTAATGGATTCCTGTATTCCACCTGAACTTTTACTTAAATAAATGTAATAACACACACTTCTTCGAAAGGTGGTCCAAAAATTTCTAACCAAGAAACTTTGTTTAAAGGATAGCTGTTCTTCCTCTAGACATTTAAATTTTATGTATGTACACACAGACACAAGCATATTTATATGCGAAGTTGGCCTCTCCTGGGAGAATTAATTGTCATCTAATGGTGAGGGCCTTGTACTGTAGAAAAATAAAAGACTGTATTAAAAAAAATCTGTATTAGTAGAGTGTGCACACTGCACATTCACTATTCTGCTACAGTTCAGATTTGTTTGGATATCTATACCTGGCTAGACTTGCTTAGACTTGCAAACGCTATACAAATGATCTTACTGCCTTACTTGTGGCAGTAGGTTAAGTATCTAAAGGTTGAAAGCATGCAAAGGATGAATTTGACCCTCACACTCAATATTGTTGTATATATACATACTTTAAAAGTCAATATGGCAAACAGAGAAGTCTTATGGCATCCCAGTGCACCAATTGCTAGTACAACGTTGTACACCAAGTGCTTCCCTTGTTCATATGCAGTTTTATAGATCACTTACTTCATAAATATGTTTAATCAACTTATTTTTTTATCTCATGAACTCTGGCTGGTAAAAATAAAAAGCACATCCTTTGCAATGGTTCAGGTCCCTGTAAAAAAACATGGAAGTGTCAATATAAATACATCTTATCAAACAAATAGCTTTACAGAACAGGTCTGTGGGTTAATTGCAGAGGACCAGGTGGAATGAACATTACTTCTACCAATGACCAAAAATATTCCAAGAACTCCAGTGGGAGGTATTCTGAGTAACTCTGTTTATTTAAATAAATATACGAGTTTGGTGTAAAGATTAAGATTATGATGTGGAACGGCAATTTTTTCCAAGAGTAATTACACTAAAATCAGTAAGAGTCAGACACCTGTTTTTCAACATAAGTATATCGGAAACTGGCCTCTGCAATCCATCATCTAGCATATTTTTTGCTATCCTACTACACTGTCTCAGACCTGGGTAAGCACTAGATACTCACGTCATATGAGATTTTCACTATGGAAATTAACTACTTGAATATGTATTTTTGAAATACAATTGCTAGTACAACATTGTAAACCAAGTGCATTTTCTTTCCATCAAATCTTTTCCTGTGTTTGTCAATAATTTTTCAAACCCATTTTGATTCTCCCACTCCAGCTCTGGAACTTTGTTTAATTTTTTCTGTCTGCACTTTCCCTGCAACTCTCTCTCTTGTTTTATTGTTTCTTCTGGCTCTGTTGATTTTATTTTGAGAAAATAATGTATCAGACTTACTGTGTATGCCTGTATGTTAGGGAAGATGTGAGTTGTGTACTGCCTAGGGCTGTGCAGCTAGCAATAAATAAATAAATAAAACTCAACAGATAAGTGAGATAAGTGTGAAGGTATTGCAACTTTTAGAAGTTGTAGTAGCTATTTTTGATCCTGATAGCAATTGTCTTTTGGGTTTAGGAGCATGACAGAGAAGTTATGTTCCTTGTAAGTTGTTTTTTCTCTGCCATATAGCCAGTAATAAAGGGAAGTTGTCCCTCCTTCAACATGTTAAAACATGATGTCTGAAAAACACACAGATGCATGCACATACATGTGAGTGGTTAGTCACCTTTAGATCCTTGGGTTGGAAATGTTTGGTTCAGTTACCTGAGCAGACTGCAACATTGGTTGCCAGGGCCCTAAGTGTGACTCCTCCAGAAAGCAACAGTTTACTAGCTGTGTTACAGTCACTTCAACGCACAGCAGTCACTGCTGCCTGTGTTATTTATTGTTCTTCTGGTGGAGCTGGCATTTCTGTGGTTATTGATATATGTTATTTTTAATTTCCTGAAAGAAAAAAAATTATTATAGTTCAGCACATTTTTCATGTAAAATACTGAATACTTAAAGATATTACATCTATTAATTACTAGGTTATTAAATGGATTATACCAAAAAACAAATTTACAGGTTGTTCTAAATTTTGTGAAAAAGGAAGTTATGTGAAAACTGATCAAACATCTGTGTTTTGTACTTTAGTGCTTATACCCAGCTGCAAAATAATGAAAGTAATAATAATAATAATAATAATAATAATAATAATAATAATAATAATAATAACTTTTCCAGGTTTGGAAACTAAACTAAAAAAGTAAAATCACTTCTGTATGGTGGGGCTACAAGATGTAGAACAAGATCTGCTTCGAGAGTATCTTATTCCATTGAGTACAGAGCAATAAAGTATTGGGAAACTACCTCCTGAGATTACTCTAGTGTAACTATCGATAAAAAATAAGGGTTCATCCCTAAATAGTCTCTTTGTTAACATATTATTCTAGTATTTTTATGGCGTACTTATGCTGAAATAAGCTATTGCAGTAGCTATTTCGTTCTGCCCTTGGTTTGCTTAGGTTAACCTAAAAATAACTTTATAAGGAAGTCATAATTCATGGTGTAAATTATCTGCTATAATTTATATCACGGCTTTCTTAGACAAACATATGTGAACAATTTAAATAATGAGTAATATCTACAGAAGAAAAGTTGTTCTAGCTGTACAATATGCCTGACTTTCTGTCCTGGTGTGAATACTTAGATATCAAAAAAGCAGTTTATTCCAGGACCACATCCATCAGTTCCAGCTAATTCAGATCTTAGGCTTGGATGTGTCTCCGTCCCAAATGATGCATTAAGTGCCATTGTTTGAGAATATGCACAGTTCTCCTTACTAGCTTGCACCCCCAAATAAATTAATTCTTCGAGTTTGACATTAGTGTACCTGAACATAGTGAGGTTCAAGTACAGTTTTAACCTAGAAAAGGAGCATAAAAGTTAGTCAATAAAACAGTACAACAATACTGAAAATTATTTAATGAAAGGCAAGACCTTGCAACAGCAGGAAAAGAGAATGGATGCATAGGTCGTATGCCTATATTGCCATCTCTGCTTGTACTGTGGCTCTATACTGTCTTTGGTAGTTACCTCAGGGATTGCCTTTTGTTCTTTTTTCAACTCATATGGGATTGACTCTTGTTCTTATTCCTAAAGTCTGCTATTTGGAAGGATTTTGGAAACAACAATTTTTGTCTAAATGATCATCCAACAGGAATAAACAACAGACTTCTCTAACACAGCCATATCACTCCAATTGTTCTGTTTCAAATTTAAATTGTGACCACGTTGAAAGGCTCTGGGTAAGTGCCCAGAGTTGGTACAATTCACCCACTCCTTTTTGCTCTTCGTACAATGAAAACATCTCTTTGCACTCAGTGAGCACTGCTGGTAATTCTGACAACGATCAAACTGCAGAGGCATTTACCTTATCTGGTAAAGAAATGAGATCTGCAAAAAGCTCTGTAGAGCTTGGATTCGTTGAACCTTTCTTCATCCTAGACAGTAAGGGAAGTGGAGAGGTCCAGCCGATGTGGTAGAAATTACCTATCCCATTTCTCCCAGGTGTTAGCTGGTCCAGAGTTAGGACTCTGGTCAGCTTTCTCCTCTTTGGATAACTGATTTTGCAGAAGGAGATGAGCACGTGCTCGTTGGATTTTATCATCCCTGTAGGCTCAGATGTTGGCCTACTTGGCATAAATGTTTGTGTTTGAGCCTGATTTTGAAAATGTTTACAGAAAAGCCCCACATATGAAAATGGAGAAGGATGTGACATAAAGAGTAGAATACAATTTTTTTTTTCTTTTTTTTCTGTCTCATATGAATTCAGTAGTTAGATAGCTACAATTTATGTTTAATAACTTCTTCAGCAAAATTAGGGAACAGCTTCAGGAAATGATATTACAAAGAGAGTTCAATGCATGTGTTCAGCTTTACAATAATTACTTTAATTAAAGAAACAAAAGGTAGCACCTCTGCCTTCATCTAAGTTCTGTAAAAAGACATTTTAATAAAGGAAACCTCTGTCCTCAGATCATGATCGTGGACAGAGAGGCCAGCTGGTCATAGTGACTGCACATACAGAGAGTAACCATTTGGATAATTTTCTCTTGTTTCTTGTTTAGATCTCATATTTATTTTGTAAATGACCATGAACCCTGAAACATGGCTTGAACAAGTCTCTCTAAACATTGAAATTCCTAATTGAATTAACATTGGTAGGCATATACTGAAAGCTCTTGAAATTAAGGATTAGTAGTCTTGCATTTGAAGGCCCGTGTGAAGAACCAGTGCCTGCTCTCCTGGGTAAGCAAACGACCTTCAGAAGCTTCATTGTAGCATTGGAGGGAAACACCATTGCTTTGTGGAGTTTGTAAACCATCACTTGATCTGCAATGATGTTAGGAGAAGCATGTACCTTTCAGGTCTGTTTATCTCTGAGGTGAGCAATACCATCCTCTAAGCCCTCTAGTCCTCCATGAGCTATACCTATGGTATTCTCTCTAGGCAGCCGAGTATGACTTTCCCGGCTGTATGGATAGTAAAGACTACTAAACAAGGCCATTAATTAGAGATTATATTACTCTCTGATCTTTTAGTTACTTCCCAACCACTGTGAGTTCCGCTGAAAATTGAGAAAAATCCCAACAGCTAAGCAATGCAAAAAACACAGGATGCTCCTCTGGAAAAACCCATATATCCCTTTCTTTGTGGGGAACGTGGACAAGGAAGGAGTCTGTACAAGCATGATTCCTTCATTTTGGTATGTCCTATGATGCTCATCTCTTGATCAGCAGAAACTGCTTGCTGCATTAGTCAACATGTGTTGCATGCTTAAACCTTTTCTCTTTTTCTTTCCCAGATCTCTCCCAACCACGTAAGCTACGTTCCTGCAGCATGCTGGAGGTGTACTCTGATGTTAGGTCCTTTTGGATTTTTTTCTGGGAGCTTTCCAGTGTCTGATGGTTAGTGTAAGTATTTGCCTGAGTAGCCAAAGAATACTAATACACAATGTCAGCCCTGATCTCACAGGGAGAAGGTCTCCCTCAAAGGTTTTGTGCAGCTTGACCTAGAACACACAGCTATGACTAACTGTAGCTGTGGGCTAGCTCCTGTCTCCCAAGCACATGCCTGTGACTTTATTTTTTTGCTTAGAAGCAATACACCTCACTGTATTTTTTGAAGTCTGCCTCTGCCACATCTTGTTATCTCACCTGCTGCTTCCTAGAAATCTACAAAGCTTATTAGCAAAGCACACATTTTGCATAGGTATTTACCAGATCCATGGTTTCCTCTGCTCGTAGATCCTCAGTCCACCAGATTTAACTTTGGGGCTTTTTGTAGTGACTGAAGTAAAATATATGGGCTTTAGACACAGCATTTAAGGTTAAGGAAGCTTCAGGATATGCCTTCTGGAGGACAAGGTGAGATAAGGAGAGATCTGGCACAGATTTTGTCCTCATTCATTTCACAAGTGAAACTCACCCTAGTTCTTTGTTTCTTAGTGAGGAAAATATTCAGTTTGCCCTTGAGTGAAACCCAGGGATGAATTAATATGGTAAAAATCTGGTCCTCAAGGACACTGGTCCAAAGGGCGAGTAGTTAACCACCTTCTGTAATATTTTTCCTGTATGAATAACTGAGTAACTGTCCCCTTCTGCTTTACTTTAGAAAAAAGGAGAAGCTCCTCCATTCCTTCAGTCAAAGGATTCTGTAGGGTCATAACAGAGATTGTCAACATGACCCCAAAACAGCTGGGTCATAACTGGTTTTGGAGGAATAAGAAAATTTAGATATTTTTCAGGAGCAACTCAAGACAACTGAGCTCATCTGATCAGCTGATGATATTTATGAAGAAAAAAGCAACAACCTGGGCAAGTATTTTCATTATCTGTGAAAAATTGGTCGCAACAATGGCTGATGATGCTGAAAATTGAATTCATCTGTGTAGATATGTAGAAGCGCAGTAGAGAAAACACTGTATGCACATCTCCAAGGTGGCTAATGTGTCTTTATCCTAACTTTGTGAATAATAAGCTGTACAGTCTTCATCATCTCCAAGTTTGTATTTACTGAAGCTGCAAATAAATTGATTGTCATTGATCATGACAGTTTTTCACAGACTTCATTTCAGGTAGGCAGGTGAAGAATATAATCGGATAGCTTTGATCTACAGAAGCTTGGATTTATTAATGTTCTGGGAACACTGACACACACACACACCTCCCCTCCTTTATTTCCCTTTTTTTCTTCAAATTGTTGGTGATGTGGCTAGAGTCTGGTATATTTGTAGGCAAACATTTATTTATGTCTTGGACTCTGTTTCCTATTTTAAGGGGAAATTGCCCAAAGCACTGGATCAATACCTACAATTCCCAGCTTTGAAGAAATAATTGTAAATAAATATTGAAACTGGAATAAGACCAAACTCCGTTCTAGACTGCCAAAGAGATATCAGAAGGTAATAATCTTCAGTCAATTAAAACTGTAAATCTAATTTACAGTAAGCTACATAAACAAGAAAGGTTAAGATGCTGCTTGCATTCTTACAAAATATTACAGTATTAAATTTCAGTAATACACATTATTAAATATCATGTTTTCCCAGTGCACAAAATTCTTTCCCATAAAATGCAATGAATATAAGAAACCAGAAGTCATTATACAGAGATAAGCAAGACTGTTACATTTACCAGAGAACTGAGGAGCAAAAAGCAGAAGATCTTCAGAGTCCTCAGTCTTTATCCTCTTGTAAGACAAACTTGCTTCTCACTTTAAGGTGAATGGCAGGTCCTTCAAAAGATCTTGTCCAAAAATGGTCATGACATATTTTAGCAGAAGCTTGGTGACAACAGTGTCATGGTTTAACCTGGCAGGCAGCCAAATACTATGCAGCTGCTCGCTCGCTCACTCCCCCCCCACCAGTGGGACGGGGAGACAATCGGAAGGGTAAGAGTGAGAAAACTCGTGGGTTGAGATAAAGACAGTTTAATAGAACAGAAGAGGGAAAATAATAATAATAGTAATAGAATATACAAAATGAGTGATTCAAAATGCAATTGCTCACCACCCGCGCTGACCAATAATCAAGTAGCAATCGCTACTTTCTGAAACACGCCTACCATTCATATACTGAGCATGACGTCACATGGTATGGAATACGCCATTGGCCAGCTGGGCTAGCTGATTATGTTCCCTCCCATCTTGTGCACCTAGCTCAGTCGGTAGGCACGGGAGCTGTCCTTGGACTAGGAGGGTACTTAGCAACAACTGAAAACATCAGTGTGTTATCAACATTCTTCTCAAACTAAATCCAAAACATAACACTAGCGCACGTTTCACATTCATGGATAACCTGTGCAATAACGTCCATGCTTAAGTCCACCCCTAGATCACCAGCCCATCTATATGTTGCATCTCTTCCTTGATGGCCTGAGGTGTCATGGACCCACCGAGCTATAAATAATTCTCCCTTATGTTGCCAGTCCAGATCCACCTGAGCCACTTCAGTCTTAGCAGCCTGGTCCACCTGCTGGTTGTTTTGATGTTCTTCAGTGTCCCGACTCTTGGGTACATGAGCATCTACGTGACGTACTTTTACAACCAGGTTCTCTACTCGGGCAGCAGTATCTTGCCACAACACGGTAGCCCAGATGGGTTTACGTCTGCGCTGCCAGTTGTTCTGCTTCCACTGCTGCAACCACCCCCAAAGGGCATTTGCCACCATCCATGAGTCAGTATAAAAATAAAGTACTGGCCCTATTTCTCATTCAGCAATGTCCAAGGCCACCTGGGACCTTCACATCTGCAAACGGGCTCGATTCAAGTTCTCCATCAGCAGTTTCTGCGACTTGGCATATAGGACTCCATACAGCAGCTTTCCACCTCCGATGCTTTCCCACAAGGCGACAGGACCCATCAGTGAACAGGGCATATTGCTTCTCGTTTTCTGGTAGTTTATTATACCGCGGGACCTCTTCAGCACGCGTCACCTCCTCCTCTGGGGATATTCCAAAATCTTTGCCTTCTGGCCAGTTCGTGATCACTTCCAAGATTCCTGGGTGACTGGGGTTTCCTATTCGGGCCCGTTGTGTGATCAGTGCGACCCACTTACTCCACGTAGCATCGGTTGCATGATGTGTAGAGGGGACCCTCCCTTTGAACATCCAGCCCAGCACCGGCAGTCGGGGTGCCAGGAGGAGCTGTGCTTCAGTACCAACCACTTCCGAAGCAGCTCGAATCCCTTCATATGCTGCCAATATCTCCTTCTCAGTTGGAGTGTAGCAGGCCTCAGTTCCTCTGTATCCCCGACTCCAGAACCCTAAGGGTCGACCTCGAGTCTCCCCTGGTGCTTTCTGCCAGAGGCTCCAGGTAGGGCCATTCTCCCCGGCTGCGGTGTAGAGCACATTCTTTACCTCTTGTCCTGCCCGGACTGGCCCAAGGGCTGCTGCATGATCTATCTCCCATTTAATTTGTTCAAAGCCTTGTTGTTGCTCAGGGCCCCATTTGAAGTCGTTCTTCTTCCTGGTCACTTGATAGAGAGGGCTTACGATCTGACTGTAATTTGGAATATGCATTCTCCAAAAGCCCACAACGCCTAAGAAAGCTTGTGTTTCCTTTTTGCTAGTTGGTGGGGACATGGCTGTTATTTTGTTGATCACATCCATTAGGAACTGACAACAACCATCTTGCCATTTTATTCCTAAAAACTGGATCTCTTGCGCAGGTCCCTTGACCTTGCTTTGTTTTATGGCAAAACCGGCCTTCAGAAGGATTTGGAGTATTCTCTCCCCTTTCTCAAAAACTTCTTCTGCTGTGTTGCCCCATACGATGATGTCATCAATGCATTGCAGGTGTTCTGGAGCCTCACCCTGTTCCAGTGCGGTGTGGATCAGTCCATGGCAAATGGTAGGGCTGTGTTTCCACCCCTGGGGCAGTCGATTCCAGATGTACTGGACGCCCCTCCAAGTGAAAGCAAACTGTGGCCTGCACTCTGCCGCCAAAGGGATTGAGAAGAACTCATTGGTTATACCAATTGTGGCGTACCACTTGGCTGTCTTTGACTCCAGTTCGTATTGAAGTTCCAGCATGTCCGGCATGGCAGCACTCAATGGCAGCGTGACTTCGTTCAGGCCACGATAGCCTACTGTTAGTCTCCACTCTCCATTAGACTTTCGCACTGGCCATATGAGACTGTTAAAGGGTGAGCGAGTCCTGCTGATCACTCTTTGGCTCTCCAGTTGACGAGTCAGCTCATGGATGGGAATCAGGGAATCTCGGTTGGTGCGATATTGCCGCCATTGCACTGCTTTGGTAATGATTAGTACCTGTTGTTCTTCCACCTTCAGCAACCCCACAACAAAAGAGTCCTCTCAAGAGACCAGGCAAGGCGGACAGCTGTTTAGTTTCCTCCGTCTCCAGGGCAGCTATACCAAAAGCCCACCAGTACCCTTTTGGGTCCTTGAAATACCCTCTCCTGAGGTAGTCTATGCCAAGGATGCACGGAGCCTCTGAGCCACTCATTCCCGGTTGGGCTCACTTCGGCCTCCATTACATTAACTCTTGGGATCCCCCTGTCACTCCAGAAATACAAATGGGTTCTGCACCTTTATAGCTTGATGGCATCAGAGTACACTGTGCACTGGTGTCTACTAGAGCCTTACACTTCTGTGGGTCTGATGTGCCAGGCCATCGAATCCACACAGTCCAGTAAACCGGATTGTTCCTTTCCTCCACCTGGCTGGAGGCAGGGGCCCTCTAGTTCTGGTCATAGTATCTCTCACTTCTTGCAAACGTGAGTCAAGAAATTCTTCATTACAATCCAAAGTAAGATCAGCCCTTCTACTCTGTCTGGGGAACTGTTCACTGGAAACTGGACTGTTATCAGACAGGTTTTTCCTGACAACTGGAGCAGCATTTTTCCTGGGAGAACCCCCTTGTGTCATTGTTTTTCCTTGACACCTGTGCCTCTAGGGTCAAGGTAGGTTTTCTATCCCACTGCCTCATGTCCTTTCTGTGGTCACGCAGGTAAAACCACAGGGTGCCCTGTGGTGTGTCCTTTCTATATCCTCTCTCTTGAGCAGAAGAACGCTGACTCCTAATGGTTGAGATATACTGGTCTGTACAGGTGGAGAATAGGATATATTGTCTTTGAGTTGCTGGACCTCCCAGGACAGTTTCTCCACAGCCGAGACAAGGGAGGAGGAGACAGTTTCTTCGAAATCCCGGAGTCTGCTAACAACATCATCTACTGTTGGGTGCTTCTTCCTCTTTCCAGCACAGTACTGCCAACGAATTTGCATATGATGCTGGTGCACTCCGTAACAACTTCCACCACATGGGTCGTGTGCACTGGACTTCATCTGGATCTTTGGGTGTTTGGTCGTTGTCCAGGTCACTATAAACCACCTCCAGCATGGCTAATTCTCTCAGGTACTAGATACCTCTCTCCATAGTGGTCCATTTGCCTGGGCGATATATAACATCTTCTTTGAAGGGATACCTTTCCTTCACGCCTGACAGCAGACGCCTCCAGAGGCTGAGGACCTGTGTCCTTTTTCCAATTGTTTTGTCAATGCCCCCTTCCCTAGCAAGGGATCCCAGCTCTTTGGCTTCCTTCCCCTCTAATTCCAGGCTACTGGCCCCATTATCCCAGCATCGGAGCAGCCAGGTAACAATATGCTCGCCTGGACATCGGCTGAAATCTTTCCGCATATCTCGCAGCTCATTCAGGGATAGGGATCGGGTGGTTTCTGTCTCGTTTATGAGTTCTTCCTCTTCCTCCTCCCCTCCTCGTGATGGCCCTGCTTTTCCATCATCCCTTTCTAAACGACCTGACTTCTGCTTCAAAGATTTCTTCTTCTGTACAGGGGTGACAGATATCAGCAAGGGTTGGTCCTCTGGTTCAGCTGTAGTGCCTGTTGCAGTGACTGTCATGGGAGTTGGATTAGTTGTAGTGACTGTTGCTGAAGTTTAAGTGGCTGCAGTGCCTGTCGCAGGGGTTGGAGCAACTGCGGTGACTGTTGCTGGGGTTTGAGTAGCCACAGTGCCTGTCGTGGGGGTTTGAGTAGCCACCGTGTCTGTTGCCGGGGTTGATTTCCCGCCGCTCGCCGCTCCTGACACCCACCGCTCTGCTCGCCCCAATGAGGCGCCGCCGTTCGCCCTCCCTCTTTTCTTGTTGCTGGGGTTGATCTCTGGACAGTATTCCTGAATAATTGTTTAACCTTAAACAAGGCCTGAACCACATTCAGGAGACATAGCAATATGAACATGCTTGTTTGAAAATCCCAAGGATATTCAAAATTCTCAGGGAATATTGTGGACGTCTTCATGAAGAGGATAGAAGAAAAAGGAGTTTCTGAAGATATGGAAGGCAAGATGAACAAGTGGGAGAACGTGTCCCGTCCTGTCTCCCCCCCCAAATTTATTCTCCGAACAGGAATGATGGCAGTGCTGAGTACAGTCTCCTGACCAATAATTTTATCATAACATAAATCAGTGTCACACAGTATAGCAAAGCAATGACCTTAATCCATTTCCCAGAGATGACCAACCCCACATAAAAACTGATAATCAGCAGTATAGACAGCCAGTAAGGTGCTATATACCACAACTCCAAGAACAGATCCAACAACTCTGAGAGCAAATAAAGCAGCATTGTGACCAGCGACTATTAAATTGATATAATGAATCCTTATAACAAATTTGCCTTAACCCATTCGGGTCAGATGTGCCGTTGTCTCAACCCTTTGAGCCTCATGTTGGGCACCAAAAAGGACTGTCGTGGTTTAACCTGGCAGGCAGCCAAATACCACGCAGCTGCTCGCTCACTCCCCACCTTCGGTGGAACGGGGAGACAGTCAGATAGGTAAGAGTGAGAAAAACTCGTGGGTTGAGATAAAGACAGTTTAATAGAACAGAAAAGGGAAAATAATAATAATAATAATAATAATAATAATAATAATAATAATAATAATAATAATGATGATAGAATATACAAAATGAGTGATGCACAGTGCAATTGCTCACCACCCACACTGACCGATAACCAAGCAGCAATCGCTACTTCCTGAAACACGCCTACCGTTCATATACTGAGCATGACGTCACATGGTATGGAATACGCCATTGGCCAGCTGGGCTAGCTGTCCTGATTATGTTCCCACCCATCTTGTGTACTTAGCTCAGTCAGGAGGCACGGGAGCTGTCCTTGGACTAGGAGGGCACTTAGCAACCACTGAAAACAGTGTGTTATCAACATTCTTCTCATACTAAATCCAAAAAACAGCACTAGGAAGAAATTTAACTCTATCCCAGCCAAAACCAGGACAATAAAATACGACTAATTTTGATTCCTTAACTGTTTTACAATGACTGTAAAAGCCTTATATGATGTATGGCTAAGTTTACTCTGTAGCAAGGACTATGGATTTGACTCCGCACTCAGTTTCATTGACATAAATCAGGAAAAATATCATTCAAGTTACATCAATTTCACTAGTCAGCCAGCACTGTGCATTCTGGATTAGCTCAAAAAGAGACTTCAGTTTTATAAATCATAACAGATTATAAAAGGTCCAGTAAGTGAATGGTCAATCTAGCAACATTACCTCTTACATGAAAAATACTCACAAAGCCAAATATTATTAGAGAGCAAGGCAGGTTCTAAATGTGAATTTTGCCTGTGATGAACAATGGAGGGATTTTCAGGGAGCTTTACTAATCTAGTGTTTCTATAAACATTCAGTACCTTATTGTTTTTAGTAATGTATTTGTGGTGTTAAACTTAACATTTGATCAATTCTTTCTTCCTCCATTCTTTAGCTTTCTCACTTCTCATTAAATAGTATTTGAATACCTCTCTTTTAGTATTTTCTTTTGCAAATAGTATGACACGATGTAGAACTTTCTTGGCATTCTAATCAATGAGATGCAGGGTATTTTACCAGCACAAAGAAAACCTACTTTAAATTGAGAATTATTGTTAGCCTCTTCATCCTTACTGTTGAACTATGCAGGCCCTTATCACATTAGTACCACACAGCCTAGAAGAAGGGTAATTGCATCATCAGTCTCTCTTGGTCTCTGCCTCAGCCCTTTTAACATGCTCATCCTTTCCATTACCTAATGATTTCATTTAATATTCTCCTGGGTTAGAATCATATCAGCAGCAAGAACATGCTGAATTAACAGTTTCTGTATGCTCTACTGTAGAATTCTTTTCCTGGGGATTAAAGGGCAATTGACATTTCTTAATAAACATTGTCCTTTTGAATATTTATGTCCAAATAGATAGATATTGAATTTTTATTTTAGAGTTGAATTTGAAATATAAACAGGTAACATAATCCTGTCTTTAATAAAATTACAAAGCATGACTGTCTATGTAGTATAATCCTTTAAGTATCTAGTGCTCTTGCATTCCCTTCAGAGCGTTAAAGCTGTCATGGTTTAACCTGGCAGGCAGCCAAATACCACGCAGCCGCTCGCTCACTCCCCCCGCCCCCCCAGCGGGACGGGGAGAGAATCGGAAGGGTAAGAGTGAGAAAACTTCGTGGGTTGAGATAAAGACAGTTTAATAGAACAGAAAAGGGAAAATAATGATAATAAATAATGATAGAATATACAAAATGAGTGATGCACAATGCAATTGCTCACCACCCGCACTGACCGATAACCAAGTAGCGATCCGTACTTCCTGGATCACGCCTACCATTTATATACTGAGCATGACGTCACATGGTATGGAATACCCCATTGGCCAGCTGGGCTAGCTGTCCTGATTATGTTCCCTCCCATCTTGCGTACCTAGCTCAGTCAGTAGGCACGGGAGCTGTCCTTGGACTAGGAGGGAACTTAGCAACAACTGGAAACATCAGTGTGTTATCAACATTCTTCTCGTACTAAATCCAAAACACAGCACTAGGAAGAAATTTAACCCTATCCCAGCCGAAACCAGGACAAAAGGCCTCAATATTGTGGCAGTTACATATATGCATGTCATATCTTCTTTATTTTCTTCCGTTACATTTTTTTTTTGAGTGGACAGATAATGCAGTTGCTGAAAACGAGAAATGCTGATTCTTGCTTCCAAATTTACATTGGCAACAGATGGAATCCCTGCTTTTCATATTTTCAAGGGGCACAGTACGTGTAAATGTAGGGAAGCATATTATTAATTGATGCAAATCTTCCCTTTTTAATTATATCAAGTCTATTTTCAGGTGTCTATGCCTGTGATAATAATAAAAAAATGGATACATAAAGAAAAAAAGATAAAATTGATTAAAAAAAGACATATGAGAGCTGACAGAGATCGCAAGTGATCTGCCATTTTTATCTCAAATATCTCTTGTTCCCTAATGGTGTATATGTGTCTCTGTATAGACAGACATAGATATTATATAAAACACAAAAGTTCTCTGTCTGTAGGTACAAAGCCTTACACAGGCACAGTCCCTTTGATAATTACAGGCATGAAAATGAACTTCCAGATCTTAATGATAAAAATAATACTTTCATTCAAGTCCTCTCAAAGGTCAAGATTCTGTCACTAGTATTCATAAAAAGTGTTTGAATAGTCTTATTTTAATAATCAGACTAATTACAGAGCTGAATACTGTCTGTAAGAGGGGAAGAAAAAAAGTCTAACTAAAAGATCTTTTAAAACGTTTGCTGTTGGGATAGTCCAGTTGTCTAATTTCATGACATTTGTCTGAACTTGGTACTCAGACGAGATGAAACTGATTCCTAAAAAGCCCAAACAATGTTTTAGGAAACAGTTCAGGTTCCTACTTTGTTTGGAATGCTATGTCTTTCTTTCACTACTCTGATGCTGCCCTTCCATGTTATAACTTGTAGGCAGCATTATTTCTTCAGAGAGTGATGGAGGGACAGGGATGGAGGTAGTAGCCAGACACTGGCTGCTGCATGAATCTTAAGGGAACACGTTACTTCAGGGAGGAATCCCCAAAGACCTAATGCTTCTGTAGGCAGCCTGGCTTTTTTTTCTTTAGCTTCACAATTTGTCTTTTGGGAGAAAGAGGGAATATGCAGCAGGAGGTAGTAGGACAATACTCTAAGGAACCATGTCACCCAGGAGAAAGCCAAGGAAAGGATAAATATGTTCTGAGTTGAGACTGATGGCAACTAATACAAATGATTTTCAGATCCATTTACTGACAAGCTGAATTTCTTTAAAGAGGAATGTGCATTGCAGTGGGGAGGAAAGATCTATAGAAGAAAACTTTATATTCATATTCACAAAGTAGTAATTTTTGTTTTCAGAGAATGACTATAAAATAACCAATTTAGTATCATTGGAACTACTTTATGTTCACATGAACACAACTAAGAATACAACAGATCCAGAATTTTTAAAGTGCATTCTCATTCTTTTCTTCAGCCATGTCTTTCATTTTACTGTATTTTACTTGGAGATAGTACTCTTAACCTTATTGCTTATTAACTGTGTAATTTTAAAATAGCTTAAAGATTACACAGAAAGATCTCTCTCAAAACCTAAATTTATATGATATTTTAAACCTATAAATTTGATGATTGAACTTCAACATTTTAGTTTAATACTAAATCAAACCAACTTAGATTTCACAAAACATCCTTCCAGCTATTTTATCAAGAAAATAAATTGATTGTAAAAATAAATTGATTGTAAAACTATGATTTTTTTAATCAAAGAACTATGAAGGTGAATAGTGCAAGAAGCTGCATTAACTGTAAGCTCATATGATCATTTCAGATTTTATGATCATTTTAAACTAGATAAAGTATTTAGATATGAGCTAACAATGTGTGCTTGCAGCCCAGAAAGCTAATAGTATCCTGGGCTGCATAAAAAGAACTGTGGCCAGCAGGTCGAGGGAGGTGATTCTTCCCCTCTACTTTGCTGTCATGAGACCCCACGTGGAGTACTGCGTCCAGCTCTGGAGTCCTCAGTATAAGAAAGGCATGGACTTGTTAGAGTGGCTCCATAGGAGGGCCATGAAAATGATCAGAGGGCTGGAACACCTCCCCTATGTAGGAAGGCTGAGAGAGTTGGGGTTGTTAGCCTGGAGAAGAGAAGGCTCTGGGGAGACCTTATTGCTCATAAGAAAGATGGAGAGAGAATTTTTATCAGGACCTGTTGTGATAGCAAAAGGAGTGATGGTTTTAAAAGAGGGTAGATTTAGATTGTATATAAGAATTTCTTTACAATGAGGGTGAGACACTGGAACAGGTTGCCCAGAGAAGTTGAGGATGCCCCGTCACTGGAAGTGTTCAAAGTCAGGTTGGATGGGGAGCAACCTGATCTAGTCGAAGGTATCCCTGCCCATGGCAGGGGGGTTGGAACTAGATGATCTTTAAAGGTTCCTTCTAATCCAAACCATTCTATGGTTCTATGGTTCTATGGTTCTATGACTACAGAATTATTCAAATTCCACATCTGCTATTATAAAATTTGACACCTTTATAGATCTTTTGCTGTATTGCTTTGTCAACTTGTGGGAACAGCAGAAATTGGTGGGGGAATTAAAAAAAAAAAGAAAGAAAACAAAAACGGATGAATGAATACAACAACTTTGATTCTGTAATGATTTAAGCTCCAATGTACAATTGAAGATGTGTCATGGTTTAACCCCAGCCAGTCACTAAGCACCACACAGCTGCTCGCTTACCCTCTCCCCCCCGCCCCCTGGTGGGATGGGGAAGAGAACTGGAAGAGGAAAAGTAAGAAATTTTGTGGGTTGAGATAAGAACAGTTTAATACTTGAAATATAATAACAATAACAATAACAACTATTATTAATATTAATATTAATACTAATATTGTAATGAAAAGTAAAACAACAAGAGAGAGAGGATGGGAACAAAACCCAGTGGAAAAAAAACAAGTGATGCAACCGGTTACCTGCCGACTGACGGCCAGCCAGTCCCCAAGCAACGATCTCTGCCCCCCAGCCAACTCCCCCCAGTTTATATACTGAGCATGACATCATATGGTATGGAATACCCCTTTGGTCTGTTTGGTCAGCTGTCCTGGCTATGCTCCCTCCCAGTTTCTTGTGCAACTGGCAGAGCATGGGAAGCTGAAAAGTACTGTGCTGAAAACACTACTTAACAACAACTAAAACATGTGTGTTATCAACATTCTTCTCATACTAAATCCAAAACACAGCACTATACCAGCCACTAGGAAGAAAATTAACTCTATCCCAGCCAAAAATGAGGACAAAATGGAAAGTCCTATCTTTTGGATAAACTGCAAGACAGAAAAGATCACACAGTATACGAACAACGAGTATCACTGGATCAGTCATAATTCTTTTGAGTTTTATCTTGTTTTTTTAATTTGTTGCTTGGCAGTAGCCTGAAAAATTCAGGAAGGTATAGCGATCTCTTGGAATAAACACTCAGGCTGATAAATTCCTTGTCCCAAGGAACATCGGAAACATCAGAAACAAATACCATAACTGAGGCAATATTAAAAACTCAAGGAATTGCTAATGTTGTCCATTTTAAGTTTTCTGTTATGTTTTTTTCCTCTCCATTCTGACCGTTATACATCTGAAGTATAATTTAAATTACTGTCAATTCATCTCACATGCCAAGGGAGTAATAAGAAACTCATTTTCTACATACAGAAAAATAAATCCAATAAACCACCTAAACAGCAGAAGTAAGTTATTTTTATTATATCTTTCCAAAGCAGAATTGCACTAAATAAATCATGGATGCACTGCAGGTGTGAAATCCATTGCTTTCTGCCTATATTTTTGTGCACTTTTAAATTCCCTTAAGTTATTAATAATAATTTCTAACCAATAACCTGTCTGTGGTTATAGGAAACCAAAAATGTAATGCCATTTTATGCTTTTCTCCTTGAATAAACATCTGCCTACACTATATTAGGAACTGTTGTTTTTATCATTGGAGAAATATTCCAGCGTTGTACTTAAAAACCATTCAATTTAATAAAAATAAATTTTAAAAAAATGACAGGTTTTTGACAAGTCTAAAACAAAATATTTGACAGCAGTATTGCAATTCTCAGTGACGTGGCCAAAAGTTAAAAAATATTCTGAATGTTGTAGGCTTTGAATTTACTAATATAATCAGTGATATTAATTTAAATTATAGTTATTTTGAAAAGTGTAGTTTCTCAGAGGCTGTAACAAATACTTGTCACACTTGTACAAGGTATAGGATCCTATTTATCATTTCTTATGCAAGAAAATCCTATTTTAGGTAAATAGTGGAAAATCTAAGGGAATATTAAAAACCCCACTGAGAATTTAAACATTTTATCACCAATCTGTTGGTTTGCCAAGGGCACAGGACTGCCAGCAGAAGTCTGTACCTTGAAACAAATTGCTTATATGCAGACATTTAAATATCAGAAAAACAGCTTTAAAATTTGAGGATCAGATCTCTTCAGTCAAGTAATAAATACATGTCAGGAAGGTGCAGATAAGAAGATCTAGGTGAAACACATTTAGCTGAAATTGCCATGTGAGCGGGGATTAAAAAAAAAAAAAAAACCCAAGAAGCATTTTGCTCAGCAGAAAGTATGTCTAAGAAAAGAACCAAATTTCAAGACATTATGTCCGAGCTAACAGTTCAGATAGAAAAGTCCTAATGTTATCATTGGAACTAACAAAACACACATTTTATAAGTACATAGTTAAGTGTATCCTGTACAGGGAAATCGGTGTCAATCACAGTGGAATAGCACCAACACAGCCAATATCGTACTAAAATGTGCCATTGGGACGCCGGGTTAAGATGAGGATACTGCAACAGAAGTACTTTCCTTGCTGTCCTGCATATGTGCTTTCAGATTTACTTTTACTCTTTCCTTTTAAAGACTTTACACTACGTCATACTAGCTATCAAAGGGTACCTAGCAAACACAGGAAGGAAGCAAAAGCAGATGTCAATCATCTTCTGATGCCCACGCAGATGGGAAGAACTGTTCTGATGTACTGCTAAGGACTGAATTATGAATGTGTGACATACCCTCCAACCTCTATCTCCGCACAACCAGATTTGAGAAATCCATGAAGTAGACAATATAACTACATTCTTACTATATTGCTCAGATATTTTGAAATTTCTACTACATATTTACAGGTTCAGAAATTCCCATTTAGTACTGTGCTTGATCTTGAGGCTATGATGCAAGGAGGACATGTATTTTTGTCCTTTAATAATAACGTCTTCACTCTGCACATATTTAGTCTGCTCCCCCTTCTCAATAGTCTACCAAAAAAAAAAAAAAAAAAGGCTGGGTGTCGCGAGAGAGTTAATTTTAATTAAATTCTTTTAATAGAGGTATAGGACCAATTTTTGTATTGCAGAATTTTCGGAGTTTAGTCTGAATATTTGGAAAAACTTCAAAAAGTGAAAATGATTGGATTTACATTATCTATGAGTTTCTGTAAAGAACTCATAGAAGATCCTATTTATTTCAGACATATAAAACTAAACTAAACAAAACGCAAATATATTACCAGAAACAAACTTTATGCAGTAGTAACACCAGCATAAACAACCTGTTCTCTTCCCCTCACATTTAGAAATTAATAAAACTATGGAGGATTCTATGGTAAGTTGCTCACTGTTCAGTTCTCTCCAAGGTTGACGCTGGAGCTGCAAATTTATTTCATGTCTTGTGCAGTATTAAAATGGATAGATAGATAGACAGATAAATAGATAGGTAGATGTCCAAAGTCACTAGAAAGTTTTACAAAACTAACAAAGATTTCAGTGGTACAAGACTAGGTCCTAATTTTTTAAATCCAGTATCACCAGCAAAAAAACCCACCTCTACTCTCACCTGTCTTGATAGCCTACCTATGCATAAATACTGACATGTATTTATTTATTTTCCTAATAATCCAGGTAATAAAGTAGGTAATATAGATTCTGAGAGTGGGTTTAATTCATAAAATGGTATATAAATTTGTCATTTTGCTATAAGCATTTTGAGATACATATAATGGAAGACTTTTGCTTTCATTTAAACCAACATTGCTGTACATATGTTAAATTTCTTATTACACTGATCAAATTTATTTACATTATATAATAAAAATGTTACACTAGGGAGGATGGAAACAATTTAAAATGGACTGCTGATTTCTAGCACAATATTTGCTAAAACTTATATTCAGTTCACACACAGAATTTTGGTTTGGGACAATCTAGAAAGATTTAAAATATAGGTGGCATTTTTATTTCTATATATTAGAATATATTTTAGGAATAAATATTTCCATCCTCTGGTTTTATAGAGGATGGAAAGAAAAATGGAAACCAAAAAAGACAAAAAGTTTTGGAATTATTGTTTTGTTGAGAGGTGGGTTTTTTTTTTAACCTTTGAATTTGTCTCAGAACTACTCATTCCAGAATGCTTGCTGGATCCGATACTGTAGACTAGGAAGGACTGAGTCAAAGTTAGCTAGATGGGACAGAGTTAAAAAATATTTTAAGTACACAAAAATGATGAAACTCTCAGTCACAGCTTATTAATTTAGACAATGGTTATACCATTGACTAAACAGCTCTTATTTGTCAGCTTCCCTGTCCTTCCTGTTCTAACTGCAACTCAAACAAACACCTTGAAAACTTGCAAATCTTTCAGTTCTCTTGTGCAGAAAAGAAAAATTCCTACTGGAGTCAAATCAGGCAATGCAAGTCAAAACATGAACACTGCCACCGTGGCTAAGGTGAAGAACAACAAAAAAAAGAGCAGGAAAAGAAGGTAAAAAGCATGAAGGAAGAAAACCGAAGATGTGAAGGAAGAATTACAATGAAGGGACAATATACAGAAAAAAAATAAGCTTGATATAGAATCATAGAATCATAGAATAATAGAATCATACAGGTTGGAAAAGACCTCTAAGATCATCGTGTCCAACCGTCAACCCAACACACCATGCCCACTACACCATGTCCCTAAGGGCCTCATCTACACGTCTTTTAAATACCTCCAGGGATGGTGACTCCACCACTTCCCTGGGCAGCCTGTTCCAAGGCCTGACCACTCTTTCAGTAAAGAAATTTTTCCTAATGTCCAATCTAAACCTCCCTTGGCGCAACTTGAGGCCATTTCCTTTTGTCCTATCGCTAGTTACTTGGCAGAAGAGACCAACACCCACCTCGCTACAACCTCCTTTCAGGTAGTTGTAGAGTGCGATGAGGTCTCCCCTCAGCCTCCTCTTCTCCAGGCTAAACAACCCCAGTTCCCTCAGCCGCTCCTCATAAGACTTGTGCTCCAGGCCCTTCACCAGCTTCGTTGCCCTCCTCTGGACACGCTCCAGCACCTCCATGTCCTTCTTGGAGTGAGGGGCCCAAAACTGAACACAGGATTCGAGGTGCGGCCTCACCAGTGCCGAGTACAGGGGCACGATCACCTCCCTGCTCCTGCTGGCCACGCTATTTCTGATACAGGCCAGGATGCCGTTGGCCTTCTTGGCCACCTGAGCACACTGCCGGCTCATGTTCAGCCGGCTGTCAACCAGTACCCCCAGGTCCTTTTCCTCTGGGCAGCTTTCCAGCCACTCTTCCCCAAGCCTGTAGCGTTGCATGGGGTTGTTGTGGCCGAAGTGCAGGACCTGGCACTTGGCCTTGTTGAATCTCATACAGTTGGCCTCGGCCCATCGATCCAGCCTGTCCAGGTCCCTCTGCAGAGCCTTCCTACCCTCCAGCAGATCAACACTCCCGCCCAACTTGGTGTCGTCTGCAAACTTACTGAGGGAGCACTCGATCCCCTCGTCCAGATCATTGATGAAGATATTGAACAGGACCGGCCCCAGAACTGAGCCCTGGGGAACACCGCTCGTGACCGGCCGCCAACTGGATTTAACTCCGTTCACCACAACTCTCTGGGCTCGGCCGTCCAGCCGATGCATATGGATATGCATCTCTTCTTCTACTGCTTGCTGAAAAACATATTTGTACATATCGAATGAAATGCAATTGTGGTATTTTCCACTTAAGCTTTTATTAAAGTTATCCCACTTAATGATGGTAACTTTTGTATTTGTGACATAAACTATCTCACTGACCATATGTTATTAATTTTACAAATAGGCTTATACCTAAAAAAATAAAAATAGATGTGTACATCTAAACTTATGTGTGTGTGTGTGGTGTGCAAATTACAAATCAAAAGTCCATTTTAGCACACAAAGATGCATATTATTTTATGGGTTCAAATTATCATTTGAATTTCTGTCAAGTGCCTATTAAAGTGAAGGTAAATGTTAATTAAACTCCCACTTTCTCCTACCAAGTATCCTTCAACTCACAAGTAAAAATCAATAGACTTTTTTGAGATTAAGAAGCCAAAGACCTACAAGTATTTTATAAATTGTTTACCAACAAATATTGTGACCATTATTCTTTTTGCTTGAAAACAAACAAAGAAAAGAGATTCATTTCATAGAAGTTTGAAACTATTGTAAAAAGCAGAGTGGCTTAGTGGGAGTATTAGCTGTACCAGGAATTGTTTTTGCTTTGTGCTTACAAGATTAAAATATTTCCAGGGATAAAAAGTTCAACACTAATTTGTATTTTTAATTTAAAGCATTTCTGGGTTTATTTCATCTTTTGATTTTTTTTTCTCTTATTTGTTCATTGTTTCCTTTTCTGATCTTTTTGGAGTGGTCCAGCAGTTACAGAAATGTATCAGCTGATAAAGAATGTGAGTCTATTACCCTGCATACATCTATGTCTGCTGGCAACAAGGTGACAAATGGACAGGAATTTAGCCTCTGAAAGTTCAATAAGCTGGTATTGTCCTGACATTGCAAACTGTTTACCACAAAAATCCTCTACATCTATCACCCGGACCCAGCCTTTGCCTCATTCTAATTCTACTGACATTGAAACCTGAAGCCCTTTGCGAGTCATTTATCACACTTATTAAAATGTTCCATTGTGGATTAGAATAGCAATTCACTAGTACTTCAAAATGCTGCCCAAGGGGTATTCTATGCAGGAAATTCTAATGCTTTATTGAAATAGTGGTTTGGTCTTAATAAAATGATTCTTTGCAAAGGTAGCATGCCTTAATTTGTGAAAAATTATGTTGGCATTTCAAAGCTGGCATCAGTGCCCAATATTATGCAAATCCCCTTACTTATTACTGCATTTAAATCTGGCCTAAATACTTCACACTTAATATTTTAACAAGTATATGTCAATTGGATTATATAGAAAAGTGTAAGTAAGGAATGGCTTTCTGCTTACTGAACTATAAACATGAGTCTAGTCGTTTGGAACATAAGATAAATGATACAATCTTAAATACTAAATATTATCCAAAGGGTTATTCTCCCCTCCCCCCCCCCCAAACTGACATAATCATTATTATTTTCCTAAACATCTTAATCTTGTTCTTCCCAAAACCAAAAACTCAATGGGAGTGAAGTAGGCCTGTGAAAGAAATTGTAATCTTAAGTGACTAATTCACTTCACAAATGTATGTATTAAAGTAACTATAGATCTATGTTTGACAAAAGGAGATGAATATTTAGATGGTTGGGTTATCTAAAATATGCTGTACATGATTGACCTTTATACATGTGAAGCATGTATAAAGCATGTGCATTCATTCAGCACAATGAATTTATTTATATACTTAACTGCATGACACCTGTTCCTTTTTGCAACTTTAAGTCCCCTGATGTATCTTACTGACACTGCTTGTGAGAGGCATTAAATGAAGTTGTGACCCTTTAAAGTATTATTCCTGTTTATATAGTACCTTTATTTAGAAAGGTACTTCAGCAGTCAGGGTGTTAGCCTCAGTTTTCAAACCCTGAAACTAATTTTTGTTCTGCCAGTCTCTCACTGCATCCATGACTGCGTCATTTAAACATAGATTTTCAAGACCACTTACCTAACTTTCATGTTCTACACAACAATCTCACTTTTGTGTCTTACTCTTCTCATTTTTTAAATGAGATTAGTAGCACTTCTCTATCTCACAAGACTGTTTCAAGAGTAATATTGTAAATGTTCTGAGGGTCTCAAACACTATATGTAAGAAGTATAAAAAACACCTAAGATCAGCAGATTCACAGTAACTTAGATGAGATTGCAGTCACTTAACCTCCTTCAAAAACATGTGAAAGAAAATATTCATAATTGTCATCATTCATCACCAGTATTTTTAAAAAGTGAAGATCATGGAAGAACAAAAAAAAAGGAATATGCCACTGCAATACGTTCACTGGGAAGAGTTCCAATGAACTTCTGGAGGAATTTTTATGCACAAATGACAACATTTCAATGACTGAAAAACAGAAGTCATATCCTCTGATAAAGATAGTAATGTAGAAATACATACAATATAAAAATATACATATTATGAATATATCTCATAATCAATATGTACTATGTATGGATATGTAGTCATAAATATATCTATTTTGTGGGTGATTTATTATTTTATTTGTCTTATTCATGGAAAATATTACTTTGCTCAATCAGAAATACATATCTGCAATGAAAACCTGTTATTTACTACAGTGCAAAGGTAGAATAAGAAAAAATACTGTTAGTTCCTAGATGCCTGTCCTTATGCCCTGACATCTGACTAAAAACTTGAATGTTTAAGGTGAGGGGAGTTAAAAAGCTGAGTAAGCAAGGCTATTAATTTTTTAAATAACATTACTTTTGAATAGCACAAACGAGAAGTGAAGAAATTATAAGTAGACTCTCAACTTCAATCCTTGCCTCATACTGTGGCTATGTCTTTTTTAACTTTTATGAAAACGTATATCATTCTTAAAATTTACCTTAAAAAATAACTGAAGTTGTCTACAGATCAAAAATATGATCCAGTTCCCACTGGAGCAAGTGCGAAGACTGTGCTGTCCTCAGCTTCCTTCCGATCAGGATTCAAACACTGACATTGTACACAAATGAATCGTGCCACAGGATTTTCACTAGGGTGAACCAGGCAGAGTAGTTCATGGGCTGTAAGTAGAGAGAAAAGCATTTGGTTTAACTACAAAGTGCCTCGGATACTGAGCTCTTGGGCAAATGTCACAAAAGAGGAGATGCTATGAGTATGAGTAATAAAAATCCAAGAGCTGGATCACAACAGGATGCATATTTAAGCAAATATGCACATATTTGGTATTATATGCCTCAGCTGAGAAGGAATACTGTATTTTGTTTAAGCAGACAACATTTTCCCAGGGCTGTGACTGGGCCAGCAGGAGAATTTCTGCTGCCACACATGTACTTAAACTCCCATGTAAGATATGAGGAGTTCTGGAACCACAGCTTGGGCACAGAGAAAAGCTGTGTACGTAGTAGCTTTTCAAACCCAAACATTTGCCTTAGCTTTGCACAAGAATGGTATCAAATGGTAGTCTTAGTAAAATTGCTGTTGGAAACATATTAAATATATTAATTTTGCACCTCTCTCTAAATGTTTGTGGTCTACGCCTGATTTTCAATACTGTTTGAATTATTATTGTGAAAATAATTTTGATTTTTGTTCTTAACTTACTTTAATTTTGTTTTAAATTTAAATGCCAAATAGTGAGAAAACTCTATGAGGTACCATTGTGAATAAGAGATGATACTTTCTTACATATGCTTTCCCAGTTTTACCAATGATTAGGAATATTGAACATTAACTGCCCTAATCGGGTCAGGTCAATGGTCTATGTCAGGCTCACACCCTCTTCTATATAATAGGATACTATATCTATGGCAAGAGGTGCTCTTTAGGAAGAGCAATTAAACCCAGCCATTTTCTGTAGCTCATTCTCCATGTGGTCCTCCAGGTGTTGTATCAGAGCTCTTAGTGAGTTATTTCTTATACCTAGTCTTTTTATTGTCAGTCAATGGAATTGTCCACTAATTTGTTTAGTCCTTCTGAACCTGCTGATAATCTTGGTCTCCACAACCTGTGGTGGAAGCAAGTTCCAAAATTCACTGCTATGTGTGGAAAGAAATACTTTACCTCTTCTGAAATTTAAAATGAGGAATCAAATAATGCTTCAGATAAGGATTTTGGCTCAAGATAGAAAATTCCAGGCTGGGCAAGTTATGACTGCTACATGCTAAAAGCAGACTTACTGGCTATGCTAACATATTCTATTTTAGCTACTTTTCTTCATCTTTTTCATCTAACCTCACTTTTATTTGTTTGCCTCATTCAGCTACTTGATTTCAAGATCAGGAACTGATATGTCTGTGATTAGAACACTTTAAACTTAACTTATAACTATATATTATTGCTACTAGCTGTACAGAGAGACAGCCCTTTCTGGTTTTAATAGAAGCCTAGGGAGTTGTTTTCCTCTTTAGTTTAACTCTGGGTTATATCTGACCTTGTTATTGGTTTTTCATTTTATCTTATCAGATCCTTTATACTTTTTTCACTGCTGACTGTTAGTAATTTGGTACTGTCCTGTGAAAAACCTTAACTGATTACCATTTTTTCTTTTATTTGTTTATTAGAAGGTGAGCTTTTTTAAAGTGGAATTATGGCTCCATTCGTAAGGTGAAATGTTAAATTATTTCTTTGAACCTTTCAAAAGAATGCTTCTAGAAAATACTTGCTCACAGAAGTGGGTAGGAAAATGCTGTCAGACCCATTTTCCTCTAGAAAATGAAGCTTGGTAAAATACTTCACATAATTGTATCAATTTTATTATTAAGTTTTGGAAGAAAACAAACTTAATGATGGTAAAATGCATCTAATGTTTCTGGTTTTGAAATTAAAGAGTTAAATTATCTCACTTTGAAATAATCATCCACATATTCACTGTAATAAGTTTTTATAATATTAAACTGAAACATGTAAAAAGAATCAAAGATGTTTTAGCTGGAGAAGGAAGGTGATGGGCATTTAGAATCTTGCTATAGATCAGACTTAAAATAGATATTGAAATCTTAAATTCCTTTCATTGGATGAAATTTATATGGTCTGTACAATTACATTCCGGTCAGAATTACTTTACCCTTACCTTGTCTTCCTTTACTTCCTCCCGTTTTTCTTTTTGCCTGCTACCTATCATCATGCAGTACAGCTCTCAGCTCCGTTAAAGGCAAATGCTTAATTAGATCTTCTGGTTTTCTTTGTAAACAAATAAATAATAATGGGTATAAAGGACAACTGTAAAATCTTTATTATTATTTATCATCCTCAGCAATGCCATGCATTTATAGTGAATATTTGAACTTTTGGAAGAAAAAAACAGTAAAGAGCTTAGCAAGATGAACCTTTTCTTCCTATGCCTATGCTTTCACTGACGTGCACAGCTCATTTTAGACAATGAATCCGTCTTTTCTTTGCTTCCTGTCATTGGTTAGATGCATCATTTAATAGTTTGTTTCAAAAATATATCTGTCTGCTTTCCCCTCCTTATATAGTGTAAGGGCTCATTAAAATTGGATTTGTCTGTGGGTTTTCTTATAAGTATCACAATACAGGACCTCATTTAAATTGAGATGTACACTACTTTCTTCCTAGACTCCCTTCCAAGACTTGATACTATATAATGACTGATTTTTTAAAGGGTAATCTTACCATTTTTAGCGTCTAATAGGACTACATTCTGAAACAAGGAAGAAACTGAAATAATTTGCTTCACCGCACACAAGGATGGCATACTGCAATAAAAATCTCTGTCTCTTCTCTTCCATTCTCCTTCCTATAGTATCATTGTTTTTTATATTAAAACTGTCTGCAAAAAGGCTCTGTCTCAGTGACAGTGTAAAGTAAATGTGATTAAAGGATGTTCTAATGAACACCCCCCCCTCCCCGCCTTGGTTGGGGAGTAGACTTATTATTCAGCTTTATATTTTCTTATGCTTTCCACTTTATTCAAATATCCTTTCAAGTGTCCAATAATGTCACAAACTTTCCTTATATTGCAATGTATAGCTGCTGATCCCTTATGTCCCAAACCAATATTTACAGGAATAATCATGAGCATATGGTATCACATGAATCTAAATTCATAACTCCTTGCACCATCTCAAGCTACCATCACTGTTCTGGGTTTTTTTTTCCACTGGTTGGGCAACTCACATTCCTATTTTCCTCTGATTCTTTGAAAAACATTGCAAAACTCCCACCTTTAAAATGAAAATTGCCATTAGAAAAATCTCACTTCAGAAATCTTGAAGCTGTTCTCTGAGATGTTGCTTGAGTCACTTTTCCAACGAACGCAGATTAAGATCACCCCTACTCCTTCCCTGATATTTATATCCTTTCTAAAGAGCTGTGGGCAGCTTTTGCATAAGCAAAAGGAATTATGCTCTGTTGCTATTGATAGGGCTGGATAGTTTTGAAATACTTTTGGAGAGTTTTCTACTGCATTCCAAATCCAGTTAATCAGGCAACTTAAATCCCAGGTAATACAAGATCTGTTTCATTATTATTCCCTGTTCTTGCTATTCACAACTGTGGAAGTAAAAAGGTCTGCTTTCCTTCTTTGTAGCTCCCTGAGAGACATTTAGCAGATTATCTGTCTGAAACAGGGAATTTCTACCTCAGCACAGGAGAAAAAAAAACACATGGATTGCTGAAGCAAATAGATCTGTGGGAGGGAAGGAAAATCTGTTAGCTCATAAGTTTAGGAAGTAGGGACTACGAATTAATAAGCTTAGGGGGTAAGAATATATCCTGGGAACAAACAGATTTATGAACATCGGCAATGGAAGGATTTGTGAAAGTGGATGAAACATAATTAAAAATTATGATGGATGCGGGGTGTGGTAGAGGCAGAACAATAGGGAAGAGCTTGAGTTCCTAACATGATATTTAAAGGTAAACCAATACATTTCAGTAAATGCATAAAGAAAGATGAAATGGATAAATATCACATAGGTGTATACACATACATATCAATAAACATGCATATACATACACAAAATATTATTGTGGGCAAAAAAGAATGCACCATATATACATGGAAATTAAAATTACTGGCTTAATTAAAACCTTAAGAGTCTAAACAGAATACTTCACAATTATCTCCAGTCCAGTTAAAGTAATACTACCACTCAGCACCCAAACTAATACAGAGGAGCTGCATTAATAGCACCTTCAAAGCTGTCATGAAAGAAAATTTTCTAGTATCTATCCCTTTTTCTTGATGGTATGCTGTCTTACCAGTATGGTTTTGAGTCCAAAGGTCAGTGGTGTCAGTCTTCCCATGAACTGGGGAGAAAGCTATCTACGGGAGCCATCAGCCAGGTCTGCAGAGAAGCATGATGCTGATGATGGGGCTCTCTGCCTCTCCAGGACTGGGATCCATTTATGGCTATTTTTATATCTTCTCAGATCATAGTCTGTCTCCATTGCATTGGTTCCCAGCTACAGATTGGAAATTACACAATAACCTCCTGAGCCACAACAATATAAAGAAATTTTGTTTGTTGTTCAGCATCTACATTGGTAGTATCTTTACAATAGGTTATATTCACAAAGTTTCATCTAAAACAGATGAAGCAGTGGTCACTTGGGCGCCAGTCAACTGTTTAACCAAATCAAAACCAGTTCAGGCCAAGGCAATCCCAAAGTAGCCCTAAGACTGTCCGTTTAATACAAAGTATGTGGCCTTTTACTAGTAATAGCCAAAGATCCTGTTTGTTAGGATACATTATACATAATAACATATGATGTGTATATTTGCATAGAAGGGATAAAACTTGAAAGTTAAAATGGATTGATGGCTCCTTAAAATATTTTATTTAGACTGTGTGAAATGACTTGTGTGATACTGAAATGAGGCTGAGACTGCAAGAAAATCAGGTGGGTAAACACAACAAGTTTTCAGCATGGTTTAAGCTTAAAGCTTTTACATGCTGTCTGTGTTCTCCCATATTTACTATTATTTTTCTTTATTCAAAGTTTAGAAATTTCAATTCTAATTTTATAGTCTTGTTGGCATCTTAAAAGGTATCGTATTTCCTCACAGCAACACAGTTTTATGCAGAGCTTGTAGGTAGAGTATATAGTGTCCCGTTAATTGTAGGAATCTTTTTATAGTAATAAGCTAATTGGTAAGATTTGTATCTTCCTTCAAGATGTTTACATTACTGTCCTGCTTTCGGCTGGGATAGAGTTAATTTTCTTCCTAGTGGCTGGTATAGTGCAGTGTTTTGGATTTAGTATGAGAAGAGTGTTGATAACACACTGATGTTTTAGTTGTTGCTAAGTAGTGTTTTCAGCACAGTACTTTTCAGCTTCCCATGCTCTGCCAGTTGCACAAGAAGCTGGGAGGGAGCATAGCCAGGACAGCTGACCAAACTGACCCAATTCCATACCATATGACATCATGTTCTCTCTCCCTCTCTCTCTCTCTCATTGTTTTCTTCTTCATTATGATTTATTATTGTTGTTGTTGTTATTATTATTATTACTTTATTTCAAGTATTAAACTGTTCTTATCTCAACCCACAAGTTTCCTTACTTCTGCTCTTCAGATTCTTTCTCCCATTCCACTGGCAAGGGTAGGGTGAGCGAGCAGCTGTGTGGTTCTTAATTGCCAACTGGGGTTAAACCACAACAATTACAAATTAAGATCACATTTTGAATAGGTTTTATTAACTCCTTCATTTCATTTTTGATTGTGAAAAAATTAAGCCAGAAAATTATTAGAGTTTAACGATCTAAGAAAAACATTGGGGACCAAGAATTATTTGGGAGTTCTAAATAGCCCTGTGCTTGGCTTGCAGTTCTGGCAATGTCATTTAAGGGGGTAAGAGAGGGAGGGGAAAGTACCATTTAAGAAATATGCGGTGGTAGGGAACATAGGGCTTCTGAACATACAATGTCCATATCACATACAAAAGAACTAGGAAAAGTACAAACTCATCAGTGTAGTACAATAGAAAAGCCTTGCTATATTATCATGAACAAGCACGATACACATGTGATTGTGCAGCTTTCAAGGCCAGACTGAATCCTTAAGCTCAGTTCTGTCTGCCTTTGTTCATGTAGACAAGTCCTAGGTGTCACTGAAGGTCTGTCAGATGAAGGGATATCAGCTTTGGGTGAGAGTGCAAGTAGAATGAGTGCTTCGGAAGAGATCCTTAAGCAACCTGTACAGGAAATAACTTACAGCCATCTCTAGTAGTTTTGAGCAATCTAGAAGGATGGTTAGAGGCAGATTTACTTTTGAGACAGAATCAGTTCTGAAACCTTCCAACAGCAATGCCCACAGGATAATACTTCTTATAGAGGCAGACAGTATTAGCTTTTCTCTTTTAAAATTTCTGTGGTGTTTCAATCTCCAGCAGATGATTTTCCAGGCATTAGAATACACATGCAAGAAGACAGAAAGACAAGTCTAACATCATCCTCAGCTTGTGGTGTTTCAAACATACTTTCCTTACCAGTCTAGATAGTTCTCTACCTTAATTATCACACTTTTCTCAACTAGTCCATCAGAATTTTTTTCTCCACTATTAAAGCTATGTGATTGCATAGAAAACAATCAAGACTTACTAACAAAGGAGAGGAAAAGAGAGCAGTGTGCTGGTTGAGAGGCTAACCTAGAGGTAGTTTTCCCATTACAGTTCTTCAGATAATGTTCCTGTATTTCTATTAAACATTTTTGAATAAAAAGGTCTGGGGCTATGACCCAGATACAATGTCACAAAAATCATCTTATGTGGCCATTGCCTGTGATAACTCTTCTTTTCCAACAAGTCTCAATTTACTTGTATTCCCCACAGCACAATTTTAACAGTGATAGAGAATATCTCCATTTCAGAACTGTCTGTAACACTGAGTTTGGAATAATCTCCAGGGAGGTGAAAGCTGTGGATTGGAATTGCCTTAGAAATAAGAAAGACCTGAAACTGCGAGAAAGAAAAATAGTGTTGCTAGCATTTATAAAAGGAGGGCACCCCTCACTTGGCTACTGTTTTAGAGGAAGTAAATATTGTGTTTTCATTTTGGAAGAAGCCTTAAATGGCTATCAAAAGTCAGATGTGATTTCAGAAGACCTGGGAGACCAAGTCCTGGAGGAAGCTCCTGTAGAGAAACACTTGTCTCAGGACTGTGTGCTCTGATCAGCTTAACCTGAGCCAACTTACTACTCTTCAAACTGGAATGATAGTCAGGTTGCCCAGAATAGCATAACTGGATTTGGCAAGGGGGCTCTGAATGTAAGATGAAGTGGCATATTCAGCAAATTCACATAAGTGAATAGTGTTTTTCAAGGTTACCACTTTGAGAACAGAAATTTAAATTCTGCCTGTGTCTCTTTTAGATATCTGCTTACGTTTCTGGACTTCGGTCTATTAGTCACTTAAATTGTTAGACTTCATTGTTAAAGCTTGGTTTAATGGCCATCTATGAAACTATGCTAATGATAAGTACGCCACAGAAGCAATAGGAAACATTGGCTTGAAATAGGCATTGAAAATTTAATCACATTAAAGTATATAAAATTAAGCATTATTACACAGGAAAAAATAGAGTTCACTGTTTTTAACCTGTTGCAGTTTACTTTTGCAGAAAAATCATAGAATTAAGGTTGGAAAAGACCTCTAAGATCATCAAGTCCAACCATCAACTCAACACCATCATGCCCACTAAACCATGTCCCTAAGCTCCTCATCTACACGTCTTTTAAATACTTCCAGGGGTGGTGACTCCACCACTTCCCTGGGCAGCCTGTTCCAAGGCCTGACCACTCTTTCAGTAGAGAAATTTCTCCTAATGTCCAGTCTAAGCCTCTCTTGGTGCAACTTGAGGCCATTTCCTCTCATCCTATCGCTAGTTACTTGGGAGAAGAGACCAACACCCACCTCGCTACAACCTCCTTTCAGGTAGTTGTAGAGTGCAATGAGGTCTCCCTTCAGCCTCCTCTTCTCCAGGCTAAACAACCCCAGTTCCCTCAGCCACTCCTCATAAGACTTGTTCTCCAGGCCCTTCACCAGCTTCGTTGCCCTCCTCTGGACACGCTCCAGCACCTCCATGTCCTTCTTGGAGTGAGGGGCCCAAAACTGAACACAGTATTCGAGGTGCGGCCTCACTAGTGCCGAGTACAGGGGCACGATCACTTCCCTCGTGCTGCTGGCCACACTATTTCTGATACAGGCCAGGATGCCGTTGGCCTTCTTGGCCACCTGGGCACACTGCCGGCTCATGTTCAGCCGGCTGTCAACCAGCACCCCCAGGTCTTTTTCCTCTGGGCAGCTTTCCAGCCACTCTTCCCCAAGCCTGTAGCGTTGCATGGGGTTGTTGTGACCCAAGTGCAGGTGCACTTGTTGAACCTCATACAGTTGGCCTCAGCCCATCGATCCAGCCTGTCCAGGTCCCTCTGCAGAGCCTTCCTACCCTCCAGCAGATCAACACTCCCACCCAACTTGGTGTCATCTGCAAACTTACTGAGGGAGCACTCGATCCCTTCATCCAGATCATTGATAAAGATATTGAACAGGACCGGTCCCAGTACTGCGCCCTGGGGAACACCGCTCGTGACCGGCTGCCAACTGGATTTAACTCCGTTCACCACAACTCTCTGGGCCGTCCAGCCAGTTTTTTACCCAGTGAAGAGTACACCTGTCTAAGCTGTGAGCCGCCAGCTTCTCTAGGAGAATGCAGTGGGAGACAGTGTCAAAGGCTTTACTGACATCCAGGTAGACCACATCCACAGCCTTTCCCTCATCCACTAGGCGTGTCACCTGGTCATAGAAGGAGATCAGGTTGGTCAAGCAGGACCTGCCTTCCATGAACCCGTGCTGGCTGGGCCTGATCCCCTGGTTGTCCTGCACATGGCTCATGAGTGCCCTCAAAACAAACTGCTCCATAACGTTCCCCGGCACTGAGGTCAGGCTGACCGGACTGTAGTTCCCCGGATCCTCCTTCCGGCCCTTCTTGTAAATGGGCATCACATTGGCAAGCCTCCAGTCGTCCGGGACCACCCCAGTTAACTAGGACTGCTGGTAAATGATGGAGAGCAGCTCGGCAAGCTCCTCTGCCAGCTCTCTCAGTACCCTTGGGTGGATCCCATCCGGCCCCATAGACTTGTGAACGTCCAGGTGGCACAGCAGGTCATTAATTTCTTCTTGGATTATGGGGGTAGTGAATGCAGAAAAGGATGACATGAAACTCTGTGAACTTTCCCCTCAATGAGATTTTAACGATTAATTTACTAATTGTACAGTTTATTCATACTACTTGCATTAAAATTCATTAATCATCAGAGTCATCTGTGCATTTGACAAATAAATGGAAGCTGTCTGGAATTAGATTTAGTGTAAATACTTTTTATTTGTTGAAAAGGTATGAGGTAGACAAAATTGTATAACAATCTAGCCAGCTTGTTTTCTCCTCTTGATGTTCTTGACAAGTTCCCAGGTGTGTCCCAACTGCAAAAAAGTAGAAGCCAGCTTCAGCTAATTACACTGAAATAAGTAAGTCCAGACAAAATGGAAGCTTTATATGGAGTTTTATTCTTTTCAGTTGTCCTCGTTTCGGCTAGGATAGGGTTAAATTTCTTCCTGGTGCTGTGTTTTGGATTTAGTATGAGAAGAATGTTGATAACACACTGATGTTTTCAGTTGTTGCTAAGTACCCTCCTAATCAAAGGACAGCTCCCATGCCCTACTGACTGAGCTAGGTACACAAGATGGGAGGGAACGTAATCAGGACAGCCAGCCCAGCGGCCAATGGGGTATTCCATACCATGTGACGTCATGTTCAGTATATGAATGGTAGGCATGATCCAGGAAGTACCGATCGCTACTTGGTTATCGGTCAGCGCGGGTGATGAGCAATTGCATTGTGCATCACTCATTTTGTATATTCTATCATTATTATTATTATTTTCTCTTTTCTGTTCTATTAAACTATCTTTATCTCAGCCCACGAGTTTTTCTCACTTTCACCCTTCCGATTCTCTCCCTGTCCCACTGGGGACAGAGAGTGAGCGAGCGGCTGCATGGGGTTTGGCTGCCTGCCAGATTAAACCACGACAGTCCTTTTTGGCACCTAACGTGGGGCTCGAAGGGTTGAGATAACAATAGATCTGACCAAAGAGTGTTAAGGCAAAATTGTTATAAGCATTCATCATATTGATTGGTCACAATGTTGATTTATTGGCTCTCAATGTCGTGGGGCTGGTTCTCAATGTTAGGTTTTGTAATACCTTGCTTACAGTATATGTTCCCTTTTGTGCTGTTTATCATTATTCGGAACTGGGCCAAGATTATAATTTTGCTTCTGTTTTATGAGGTGATAAGCTTATTGGTCGCAAGTCTGATCTGGTGTCTGCACTTAGCACTGCCGTCACCTCTGTACCTCAGGAACCGCCTCTTAGAAACTATTATTCTTCTCCTCGGAGAATGAATTTAGGAGGGAGACAGGACGGGACACTTTCTCCCACTTGTTCATCTTGCCTTCCATATCTTCAGAAACTCCCTTTTCTTCTTTCTTCATGAAGGTGTCCACAATATTCCCTGAGAATTTTGAATATGCTTGGGATTTTCAAACAAGCATGTTCATATTGCTATGTCTCCTGAATGTGGTTCAGGCCTTGTTTAAGGTTAAACAACTATTCAGGAATACTGTCCAGAGATCAACCCCAGCAACAAGAAAAGAGGGAGGGCGAACAGCGGTGCCTCATTGGGGCGGGCAGAGCGGTGGGTCTCGGGAGCGGCGAGCGGTGGGAAATCAACCCCGGCAACAGACACGGTGGCTGCTCAAACCCTACGACAGGCACTGTGGCTACTTCAATCCCCACGACAACCCCTGTGGCTACTCAAACCCCTGTAACAACCACTGTAGTTTCTCCAACCCCCGTGACAGGCACTGTGGCTACTCAAACCCCCGCGACAGGCACTGCAGCTACCCAAACCCCAGCAACAGGCACTACAGCTGAACCAGAGGACCAACCCTTGCTGGTATCCGTCACCCCTGTACAGAAGAAGAAATCTTTGAAGAGGAAGTCAGGTCGTTTAGAAAGGGATGATGGAAAAGCAGGGCCATCACGAGGAGGGAGGGAGGAAGAGGAAGAACTCATAAACGAGACAGAAACCACCCGATCCCTATCCCTGAATGAGCTGCGAGATATGCGGAAAGATTTCAGCCATCGACCAGGCGAGCATATTGTTACCTGGCTGCTCCGATGCTGGGATAATGGGGCCAGTAGCCTGGAATTAGAGGGGAAGGAAGCCAAAGAGCTGGGATCCCTTGCTAGGGAAGGGGGTATTGACAATATATTGGAAAAGGGACACAGGTCCTCAGCCTCTGGAGGTTCTGCTGTCAGGCATGAAGGAAAGGTATCCCTTCAAGGAAGATGTTATATATCGCCCAGGCAAATGGGCCACTATGGAGAGAGGTATCTAGTACCTGAGAGAATTAGCCATGCTGGAGGTGGTTTATAGTGACCTGGACAACGACCAAACACCCAAAGATCCAGATGAAGTCCAGTGCACATGACCCATGTGGCAGAAGTTGGTACGGAGGGCACCAGCATCATATGCCCGTTCATTGGCAGTACTGTGCTGTAAAGAGGAAGAAGCACCAACGGTGGATGACGTTGTTAGCAGATTCCGGGAATACGAAGAAACTGTCTCCTCCTCCCTTGTCTCGGCTGTGGAGAAACTGTCCCGGAAGGTTCAGGAACCTGAAGAGGATATGTCCTATACTCCACCTGTACAGACCAGTATCTCAGCCATTAGGAGTCAGCATTTTTTTCCTCAAGAGAGAGGATATAGAAAGTACACACCACGGGGCACCCTGTGGTTTTACCTGCGTGACCACGGAGAGGACATGAGGCAGTGGGATGGAAAACCTACCTTGACCCTAGAGACACAGGTGTGTGAGTGTCAAGGAAAAATAATGACACAAGGGGGTTCTCCCAGGAAAAATGCTGCTCCAGTTTTCAGGAAAAACCTGTCTGATGACAGTCCAGTTTCCAGTGAACAGTTCCCCAGACAGAGTAGAAGGGCTGATCTTACTTTGGATTGTAATGAAGAATTTCTTGACTCACGTTTGCAAGAAGTGAGAGATGGATACTATGACCAGAACTAGAGGGCCCCTGCCTCTGGCCAGGTGGAGGAAAGGGACAACCAGGTTTACTGGACTGTGTGGATTCGATGGCCTGGCACACCAGACCCACAGGAGTGTAAGGCTCTAGTAGACACTGGTGCATCAAGCTATAAAGGGGCAGAACCCATTTGTATTTCTGGAGTGACAGGGGTATCCCAAGAGTTAACTGTAATGGAGGCCGAAGTGAGCCCAACCGGGAATGAGTGGCAGAAGCACCCCACTGTGACTGGCCCAGAGGCTCCGTGCATCCTTGGCATAGACTACCTCAGGAGAGGGTATTTCAAGGACCCAAAAGGGTACTGGTGGGCTTTTGGTATAGCTGCCCTGGAGACAGAGGAAATTAAACAGTTGTCCACCTTGCCTGGTGTCACGAATGGGTGGTTTTAAAGCCGCGTAAAGAATCACTGACAAAGGTATTGGCAAAGGGTGATTTTAATAGAAATTTATAGAAATGTGACTTAACAGAATTTGATGGCAAGGTTCACTCTATTACTTATTACATGGATTAAGTTATACAGGGGAAAATCATATTAGAATTGTGTTGGAAAGATTTTTACAGAGATTAAGAGTAAAAGGTTTAAAAAGTAAAAGGGTAAAAAGGTAAAAGTTAAAAGGTAAAAGGTAAAAGGGGGACCCTCCCGTTGAGTCACAAGGTTTAGAAGAGATCCGCCTGGACCCAAGCTTAGTCTCAGACTTGGACAACAGTTTATGTCTAATACAGAAAGGGATAGGAAGGAACTCCCATTGGGTCATGAGGTTCAGAGTAGATCCCTTTGTTTTCTAAATTCCTTCTCAAAAAGGAGCCTAGGTGTGGCTGGATCTACCCTTAGTCTCAGACCTGGGCAACGGTTTATTACTAAAGGGTTAAGGGTTTTTTAGCAGCAACTTAGAGTCTTACAATGCTTAAACATTAATCAATTTGACAGTTTGCACAAAGAATTAGTCAAGATACTACAAAGTTTAAAACAACTTAACTACAGGTTATACTTGTTAGTAACTATATAGATAAGCACGTAAAAAGATCTAGATCAATTTATACATATATATATAACTACAGATTATAACTGTAAGCACGCAAAAAGATCTAGATCTATCAATACACATATATATATATATGCATATGAATATAGTACCAAAGCTAAATGAAAGGCCTAGAGTTAGTTAATTTATAAAGGTATACCTGTTAAAAATTCCCCTCGAGTCCCATGAAATACTCACGTTAAATGCTTTGGCATTTCCCAACGGGCGAAGAGTTGAGCCCCGAGGAGCGTCTCAGCCCAAAATCTTGGGGATCCTCCGAGTATCGCAAATTTGAGTTTGTGGACTCTGAGAAGCATCCCACTCAGAGGGAGATTCTGGATGCAGCCCGCTGCAGTCCAGGAGAGCTCAAAGGGTCTCACTTGGTACCGCTGTTTATAGGTTTGCAAGATGATTGGCTTTAGTCATCAGTAAATATCCATTTTGGCTACTATCCGAGGTGGTCCAGGGTAGTAATTATGGTATTGTTTCACGGTAAAAATGGTATTGTTCCACATGAGCTATGATCCAGGTAGGGAGAGCTTCAGAGCTTTCAGAGGTGATGATCTATCTCTTGTTTCTGTTCCCTATCTTGATCATGTAGCTAGCGTCCCTGGGATGATCAGTGTTGTTCCCCACCTTAGCCATGCAAGAGTGCTTGGTACGGCCAAGGGACGCTTAACTGCCCCACTCATACACAATGGCTAAAGCTTAACATAAGGTTCTGAGATCGTATCATAGCCCAGAGGAAAAGAAGGGGGGAGGAATGCACCACCACACCTGGTCTCTCGGAGGACCCTTCTGTTGTGGGGTTGCTGAGGGTTGAAGAATAGCAGGTACCAATTGCTACCACAGCAGTGCACCGGCGACAATATCGCACCAACTGAAATTCCCTGCTTCCCATCCATGAGCTGATTCGTGAACTGGAGAGCCAAGGAGTGATCAGTAAGACTCGCTCACCCTTTAACAGTCCCATATGGCCAGTCTAACGGAGAGTGGAGACTAACAGTAGACTATCGTGGCCTGAACGAAGTCACGCCGCCACTGGGTGCTGCCGTGCGAGACATGCTAGAACTTCAATACGAACTGGAGTCAAAGGCAGCCAAGTGGTACGCCACAATTGGTATCGCCAATGAGTTCTTCTCAATCCCTTTGGCAGCAGAGTGCAGGCCACAGTTTGCTTTCACTTGGAGGGGCGTCCAGTACATCTGGAACCAACTGCCCCAGGGGTGGAAACACAGCCCTACCATTTGCCATGGACTGATCCACACCGCACTGGAACAGCGTGAGGCTCCAGAACACCTGCAATGCATTGATGACATCATCGTATGGGGCAACACAGCTTTTTGAGAAAGGGGAGAGAATACTCCAAATCCTTCTGAAGGCCGGTTTTGCCATAAAACAAAGCAAGGTCAAGGGACCTGCGCAAGAGATCCAGTTTTTAGGAATAAAATGGCAAGATGGTTGTTGTCAGTTCCTAATGGATGTGATCAACAAAATAACAGCCATGTCCCCACCAACTAGCAAAAAGGAAACACAAGCTTTCTTAGGCGTTGTGGGCTTTTGGAGAATGCATATTCCAAATTACAGTCAGATCGTAAGCCCTCTCTATCAAGTGACCAGGAAGAAGAACGACTTCAAATGGGGCCCTGAGCAACAACAAGCATTTGAACAAATTAAATGGGAGATAGATCATGCAGCAGCCCTTGGGCCAGTCCGGGCAGGACAAGAGGTAAAGAATGTGCTCTACACCGCAGCCGGGGAGAATGGCCCTACCTGGAGCCTCTGGCAGAAAGCACCAGGGGAGACTCAAGGTCGACCCTTAGGGTTCTGGAGTCGGGGATACAGAGGAACTGAGGCCTGTTACACTCCAACTGAGAAAGAGATATTGGCAGCATATGAGGGGATTTGAGCTGCTTCGGAAGTGGTTGGTAGTGAAGCACAGCTCCTCCTGGCACCCCGACTGCCAGTGCTGGGCTGGAAGTTCAAAGGGAGGGTCCCCTCTACACATCGTGCAACCGATGGTACTTGGAGTAAGTGGGTCGCACTGATCACACAACGGGCCCGAATAGGAAACCCCAGTCACCCAGGAATCTTGGAAGTGATCATGAACTGGCCAGAAGGCAAAGATTTTGGAATATCCCCAGAGGAGCAGGTGACGCATGCTGAAGAGGCCCCACTGTATAATAACCTACCAGAAAATGAGAAGCAATATGCCCTGTTCACTGATGGGTCCTGTCGCCTTGTGGGAAAGCATCGGAGGTGGAAAGCTGCTGTATGGAGTCCTATACGCCAAGTCGCAGAAACTGCTGAAGGAGAAAGTGAATCGAGCCCGTTTGCAGAGGTGAAAGCCATCCAGCTGGCCTTGGACATTGCTGAATGAGAAATAGGGCCAGTACTTTATCTCTATACTGACTCATGGATGGTGGCAAATGCCCTGTGGGGGTGGTTGCAGCAATGGAAACACAACAACTGGCAGTACAGAGGTAAACCCATCTGGGCTGCCACGTTGTGGCAAGATACTGCTGCCCGAGTAGAGAACCTGGTTGTAAAAGTACGTCACGTAGATGCTCATGTACTCAAGAGTTGGGCTACTGAAGAATATCAAAACAACCAACAGGTGAACCAGGCTGCTAAGACTGAAGTGGCTCAGGTGGATCTGGACTGGCAACATAAGGGTGAATTATTTATAGCTCGGTGGGCCCATGACACCTCAGGCCATCAAGGAAGAGATGCAACATACAAATGGGCTCGTGATCGAGGGGTGGACTTAACCATGGACGCTATTGCACAGGTTATCCATGAATGTGAAACATGCGCTGCAATCAAACAAGCCAAGCGAGTAAGGCTTCTTTGGTATGGAGGACGATGGTTGAAGTATAAATATGGGGAGGCCTGGCAGATTGATTATATCACACTCCCACAAACCCGCCACGGCAAACGCTATGTGGTCACCATGGTGGAAGCAACCACTGGGTGGCTAGAAACATGTCCCGTGCCCCATGCCACCATCAGAAACACCATCCTGGGCCTTGAAAAGCAAGTCTTATGTCGACTTGGCACACCAGAAAGAATTGAGTCAGACAACGGGACTCACTTCCGAAACGCCCTCATAGACACCTGGGCCAAAGAGCATGGCATTGAGTGGGTCTATCACATCCCCTATTATGCACCAGCCTCCGGCAAAATCGAACGATACAATGGACTGCTAAAGACAACACTGAGGGCAATGTGTGGTGGGATATTCAAGCATTGGGACACACATTTAGCAAAAGCCAGCTGGTTCGTCAACACTAGGGGATCTGTTAATCGAGCTGACCCTTCCCAATCAAAACTCTTATGTTCTGTAGATGGAGATAAAGTCCCTGTCGTGCACATAAGAAATAGGCTGGGGAAGGCAGTCTGGGTTACTCTTGCCTCTGGCAAGGGAAAACCCATCCGTGGGATTGCTTTTGCTCAAGGACCTGGGTGCACTTGGTGGGTAATGCAAAAGGATGGGGAAGTCTGGTGTGTACCTCAAGGGGATTTGATTTTGGGTGAAAATAGCCAATGAACTGAATTGTATGATGTTAATTGTTACATGATATTGCATATCATCATTATTTCTATGGCTGCTATAGCAGTAAAATCACCCAGATTAATGAAGAATGAGCTAACTCCGATGAAACCGAGCAAAGTGTGACGACGATAGAACTGGCCGAGCGCAGCAATACTGGAAATCAGAACTGGCTTCAGGATGCAACAGTTCAACACCACACACCATCTCTCCTGCCCTGAAGGACTGTTATGATAGATGGAGCTCAAAGTTGTGGACTAAATGAACTCAATGGACATTTTAGAGGGATGGCCCATAGACTAAGGGAATGATATCTGTGTGTGTGTGTATATATATATATGAAAAGACAAAAAAATGGTGGTGATTAATTGGAATGTATTGAATAAAATGTGAGACCTAAGCATGACATAAATGGTATAGTATAAGGGGTGGATACTGTCCTGGTTTCAGCTGGGGTAGGGTTAAATTTCTTCCTAGTGCTGTGTTTTGGATTTGGTATGAGGAGAATGTTGCTAAGTACCCTCCTAATCAAAGGACAGCTCCCATGCCCTACCGACTGAGCTAGGTACGCAAGATGGGAGGGAACGTAATCAGGACAGCCAGCCCAGCTGACCAATGGGGTATTCCATACCATGTGACGTCATGCTCAGTATATAAATGGTAGGCGTGATCCAGGAAGTACCGATCGCTACTTGGTTATCGGTCAGCGCGGGTGATGAGCAATTGCATTGTGCATCACTCATTTTGTATATTCTATTATTATTATTATTATTTTCCCTTTTCTGTTCTATTAAACTATCTTTATCTCAGCCCATGAGATTTTCTCACTTTCACCCTTCCGATTCTCTCCCTGTCCCCACCGGGGACGGTGAGTGAGCGAGCGGCTGCATGGGGTTTGGCTGCCTGCCAGGTTAAACCACGACATCAGTAAATGACAATTCTTCCACAGAGGTTGTTTTCTAAAGGTATATATATATAAAAGTGTTTGGTAACGAGGCATGTGCGCTATTTTAAATGACTCAGGTTGAACTTTATAGTGGTGGTAGGGAGTGATTATTTTTTTCCAATACTTCCTTCCCCATTAACAATCATTATATTTGTGCTGCAAACTAAAGGCCAAAAGTCATGGGCATGAAGAGGCTGTAGCTAGAGCTGTGTGAGATACAAGGGCACAATTTTTATTGCAGTCAAGAAGCAAAACCCAGTGCCTTTAATTTGCAATATTAATAATTGAATCCCATGAGCTTCAGAATTACTTGGCACTAAAAACATTAGCATTCCAGCTAATTCCTATGCAGGTTTGTAGAATTCTACCTGAAATTGATTAAACGTATACAATTGCAACCATATACTTGCCTTTGTGTCTCTTTTTAACAGACCACATACAAACACCTTTTTCTCTATTATAAATCACCTTACAAACTAAATACCTTTTGTTGAAACAAATTTTTCTGAAGCAAATTCAGGAGTTCACTGTCTCTTCACCTATGACTAAACTGAGTCCTGATGGAGTTTCAGGATGAATGAAAAACTTACAATACTTTAAATCTGGAAATGTTCATTTCACTTTTTTAAGCAGATGTTTCAAAATCAAAACTTAAGCTGATGAAACCTTGAATTTTATAAAAAATAGCACTCATATATTTCTCTGTGTCTCTGGGGTTTAGAGCAAATTAGAACAAAATATGAGATCTGAAAAAACTCAAACTTGTGCATAGATATCCATGAGTTTAAGGGTAAATTTCCACCCTTACTTAGGGATCTCTTTTTGAGATCAGTATCAACCAGAGATTCTGCCATTTTCTGCCACAGTGCTCCCCAGATTTCAATATACTGCAGTACTACTCTCATATATCGTGCTATAAAATGTTACATTTGATCCATAATGAAGGTAATGTACCTAAAGTTATGATAGAAACTTCTGTCAAGCTTAATGAGCCCAGGAATGGCAACAGATGCAGTACTTGTCTGTTTCAGAACATCTTGAAAGTAGAATATCTCATAAATGTATTTTTAATGACTCTTAGTTTGCGGTTAGCATTATGGGTTACTGCTGAATACTCCCTTCTATGTATTTGATATAGTGTGAGATTGTCAATTACCATTCAAATTTTCTATTAAATTTTGCTGCATTTACCCTTTCTCAGTTCTCTACTAAAACATCAGGAACAGAAAAGGGCAGAATACTATTTCTGTTCCCCAAGTAACTTGGACTAGTATTACTCAAGATTAATATACTGTTGGAAATATAGTGGCTTATTTGGTAGTAAAATGAATCCAAATTAGTATGGTCTTTCTTAAAATTTACATCTTGGTTTTAATAACCTCTTAAATATACCTGAAAGATAAAAAACAGGATGGTAGATTTTAGTGCAATTTTGAAGTGGAGGACTATGTCAAGTCATGTCTTCCCCTTCTTAGTAGAATTTATTTTGGAAGTGTAGGAGTTCATATACTGGGTTCTCTTGGATTTGCACAGTTAGGTATGTAAAAGCTTTGGTAACAAGGAAATTGAATGTGCAGTAGTATATTTAGATGCTTGTTTGTAATAACCTCATATCTGCTGTGTGCACAAAGTTTCTATTTTTCTAATTGAAAGTATAGATACATCAGATCTTGAAGAAATATGTTGTTTATGACTGTAAAACTAACATAAAGTATCACTAGCTCTTTGTAAATTTTATGTTTTCTGCAACTTATGCACAAGGAAGCACAATATTACCATGTATTATTAAACACAATACAAAAAAGTCTAAACATAATTCTCAACCTTGCAATTCTTTTGAACCATTTTAAAAAACTTAGCAGAAAAGGTTAGTACTCCAGTGTCCTGATCTGCAAAGCACAGACATGTACATAGTAAAAAGAATAACAAATTCTTTTATCAGATACATTGAAATTATATTTTCTCAAAACTTAAAAGTCACTGAACCAAACTCTTTCAAATATAGTGTATCCCTTCATTTAAGTGCAACCTACACAACAAACCAAGCCTGAAGAAATTGCTTATAGTGCAACTGCATCTTTCATCAACAATACTTCTGACAGACACACAAGAAAGGAGATTTACATTCTGACCTGCTCTGAAACAGAGAAAAGGGAATTTTAGTGAAGAAACAGACTGTTTCTCATTGTAAAAAAAACCCCTCATTGTATTCATAATCATCTTTATTTACAAAAACAGAAAGAAGAATCTTGTAAAACTTGAAACAAATAAGAACACCCTCTAAAACAATTGTAATTGTTGTTGTGGGAGCCGGCTGCACAGAAGCCACCCATCGCATATAAGGACATTTGCAACCTCCTCACCCACAAAGCACAAGCAGAGCGCATATTTTGAGTGTAACATCCAGGGATGAAACCAGCATTTACATCTGTCAGGGGAAAAGGGCATTCACTTCAGAAAAATATGACCTGTCTTTATTAAGGTAGTTATGGCAGAGTGTGTTTTGCCTTCCACAAAGTAGTAAGTATGAAAACTGCACAAAGAACCCTTTTTGCTGACTCAACCTCCTGAATTGCAATACATAACTACCATGTGAAATTTGACACCTGCTGGTATTTCTGGTGGAAATCTTCTCAAAGGAGATGGAGACAGATGAGGCTAAGGTTCTCACTGGTTTTTTTCCTTACACTAGTGGTCAGTTGTAATCCTTCATCAGTGGAAATTACACAACATCAGACAAAAATGTAGCTACTGTCATAGAATTGTTTTCTAATTACGTATCTATGCTTATCACCTTAACACCTTGTCACCACAGATCCTTCTCCTGAAGCTCTAAGGAATTATGGCCAAAATAGCTAGGAATGTTAGACTTATCCTTTTCCATTTCAGTCCTTTTTCTTCTCTCTCTCCCTCCCTGCCTCTCTCTCACACACCTTCCCCCACATATGCTCAGTAAAGTTATTCTGACATTACAGCATTGTTGGTTTGTATTTACTTTTCTTTTAATTGCCACATATTTTGCCCATACATTTTTTTTCCCCTCAATCATCCTTTTCTCTGACTCCTTTTGATTGTGGATGAAACGTGAAATAGAAATTTATTTTGAAAGAGTTAGCAAAACTATCTCAGGCGTTTCTGAGCTAAAAATTAAACGAGCTCTGGAAATGGAGAAAAACAACTCCTTCGCTAGCTGTAGTGAAGGTAATAAAACCTCTGTATTTTTACATTTTTTCATTCTTAATGAAATAAGCATATCCAGATATTATGCTGACATTTCTTAGGTTAGAAAGTCACAAAATTGTTACACTATTTTTATCTTCTTCACCATAGTAAGTGTAAACACTTCACTAGCAACAACAGCTGAGTAAAAATATATTCTGTTCCAGGCAAGTAAAAGCCTGATTAGGTTCCTAGATGGCAAATTAAATATTTATTTAAAGTAAGCAAGGCTTGAGGGAAGTTGTATCTTTTATTAAACTATAACTGTTGTACCTGGAAAATAGAGATGCTTTTGAGTATACAAGCACTTCTTAAACTTGTTGAGCAATTAAGCTATTTTTAGTTTTTGCTTCTTCCTCTGATTATATCATCTGGTCTTAGAAAACATTACTTTTCCTATGAACCAATAACCTGTTTCATGATTGTCTGAGATATTAATTTAAAAAATCACTACTTTATGTAAACTGTATTATAATTTTACATCTCTTACCTCAGCTGTGGAATCATGGCAAATCTAAATTTATTTCTGTCCATCTGACTGTCCATCTGTCCTTCCTTCCTTCCTTCTTTCCTTCCTTCCTTCCTTCTTCCCTCCCTCCCTTCCTCCATCCTTCCTTCCCCACACAGGAATATTTGTCAACTTCCTTATCCGGTACTTAGGCTACATTTCATGCTTAGATCAGCTTATCATTTCACCAACTGCTTCATCAAAGATATACTTTTATGAAAAAAGAACATTTGCCTTCCTTAAGTAAAGAAAGTAAGTAATAAAGAACCTGTCATCATGGAGGTCATTCATCAACGTTTGGAGTAGCAAGGAATTACATTTAATCCTTCCCAATTCATTTGAGACTACTTTAAAATTACCAATATAATAAGAAATTAACCTCAAGTTGTAGGATTTTTTCCTATTAGCCTTCAAATCTTGGCTTTTACACAAATTATAATTATTAACTGAGCTTAGATAGTATTTACTAATAATCAGTAATCAAAAAGACAGGAGAAAAAGTTTTCATGAGCAGATGATATATCCCAAAATACTTTTTTTTTCTCCCATACTATTGAGTATAGAAATAAATATTTATGATTTAAATTTTTAAGGCTGTGGAGGTTCCTTCATTTTGTCATCCCCCCCCCCAAAAAAAAAAAAAAAAATTTCTCTGAGCCACTGCTATTGAATTAACATTAAAACAATACCAGGTATACATTTAAGAAGACAACATAAGATGATAAGTAGAGTATGGGAAGGAAATGTGCTATAGCAAAAACTATTCCAATTAAAGAATTCAGATTCTTAGTGCTGTGAAATACAAAACTTAGAGGTTTTTTTTCTTATTAAATTATGCATTAATATATTTAAAGGTAACATTAATCTCTGAAATTGTTTTAACCATAACTTGGTGGTTGCAGATCAGTTTTCATTCTGGGGTAGAATGGAATAAGGTATTTAGGAAGACTGGGAAAATGTGGGCCCTCTCCAGAATGAAATGGGAGACCTGGTTACCCGGGATACAGAGAAGGTGGAGGTACTCAATGACTTTTTTGCCTCAATCTTCACCAGCAAGTGCTCAAGCCTCACTGCCCAACCCACAGAAGGCAAAGGCAGGGACTGGGAGAATGAAGAGCCGCCCCACTGTAGGAGAAGATCAGGTTCGAGACCATCTAAGGAACCTGAAGGTGCACAAGTCCATGGGACCCGATGAGATCCATCCACGGATCCTGAAGGAACTGGAGGATGAAGTTGCTAAGCCGCTATCCATCATATTTGAGAAGTTCTGGCAGTCTGGTGAAGTTCCTGCTTACTGGAAAAGAGGAAACATAACCCCCATTTTTAAAAAGGGAAAAAAGGAAGACCCAGGAAACTACAGGCTGGTCAGTCTCACCTCTGTGCCTGGGAAGATCATGGAACAGATCCTCCTGGAAGCTATGCTAAGGCACATGGAGGACAGGGAGGTGATTCAAAACAGACAGCATGGGCAAGTCCTGCCTGACCAACCTAGTGGTCTTCTATGGTGGAGTGACTACATCAGTGGACATGGGAAGAGCTATAGATGTCATCTATCTGGACCTCTGTAAGGTCTTTGACACGGTCCCCCACAACATCCTTCTCTCTAAACTGGAGAGATATGGTTTGATGGGTGGACTGTCCGGTGGGTGAGGAATTGGTTGGATGGTCGCATCCAGAGGGTAGTGTTAAATGGCTCAATGTCCAGATGGAGATCGGTGATGAGTGGTCACTCAGGGGTCCTTATTGGGACCGGTACTGTTTAATATCTTCATCAATGACATAGACAGTGGGATCAAGTGCACCCTCAGCAAGTTTGCAGACGACACCAAGCTGAGTGGTGTGGTCGACACACCTGAGGGACGGGATGCCATCCAGAGGGACTGTTCTGGTTTTGGCTAGGATAGAGTTAATTTTCTTCCTAGTAGTTGGTATAGTGCTGTGTTTTGGATTTAGTATGAGAATAATGTTGATAACACATTGATGTTTTCGTTGTTATTAAGTAATGTTTACACTAGTCAAGGACTTTTCAGTTTCCCATGCTCTGCCAGGTGCATAAGAAGCTGGGAGGGAGCATAGCCAGGACAGCTAACCCAACTGACCAATGGGGTATCCCATACCATATGACATCATGCTCAGTATATAAAGCAGGGGGAAGAAGAAGGAAGGGAGAGATGTTCGGAGTGATGGTGTTTGTTTTCCCAAGTAACCGTTAGGTGTGATGGAGCCCTGCTTTCCTGGAGATGGCTGAACACCTGCCTGCCGATGGGAAGGAGTGAATGAATTCCTTGTTTTGCTTTGCTTGCGTGCGTGGCTTTTGCTTTACCTGTTAAACCGTCTTTATCTCAATCCACGAGTTTTCTCACTTTTACCCTTCTGATTCTCTCCCCCATCCCACCAGGGGGGAGTGAGCAAGTGGCTGTGTGGTGCTTAGCTCTTGGCTGGGGTTAAACCACGACAGGGACCTGGACAAGCTCGAGAATTGGGCCCCTGCGAACCTCATGAGATTCAACAAGGCCAAGTGCAAGGTCCTGCACCTGGGTCGGGGCAACCCCCGGTATCAATACAGGCTGGGGGATGAAAGGATTGAGAGCAGTCCTGCCGAGAAGGACTTGGGGGTACTGGTGGTTGAAAAGCTGGACATGAGACAATGTGCACTTGCAGCCCAGAAGGCCAACCGTATCCTGGGCTGCATCAAAAGAAGCGTGAGTGTGGCCAGCAGGGCGAGGGAGGTAATTCTGCCCCTCTACTCTACTCTGGTGAGACCCCACCTGCAGTACCACGTCCAGCTCTGGAGCCCTCCGCACAAGAAAGACTTGGACCTGTTGGAGCAGGTCCAGAGGAGGGCCACAAAAATGATCAGGGAAGTGGAACACCCCTCCTATGAAGAAAAGCTGAGAGAGTTGGGGTTATTCAGCCTGGAGAAGAGAAGGCTCCAGAAAGATCTTGTAGCAGCCTTCCAGTACATAAAGGGGCCTTATAAAAAAGATGGGGACAAACTTTTTAACAGGGCCTACTGTGACAGGACAAGGGGGAATGTTTTTAAACTAAAAGAGGTTAGATTCAGACTCGATATAAGGAAGAAATTTTTTACAATGAGGGTGGTGGAACACTGGAACCGATTGCCCAGAGAGGTGGTAGATGCCCATCCCTGGCAACATTCAAGGTCAGGTTGGACAGTGCTCTGAGCAACCTGATCTAGTTGAAGAAGTCCCTGCCCACGGCAGGGTGGTTGGGCTAGATGACGTTTAAAGGTCCCTTCCAACCCAAACTATTCTATAATTCTATGATTCTATGATTTTCTTCACTTAATTTCTGTTGCATATCCTCTTGATTCCCTGAAATTAGTACAGATCCGTAACTCTCAGGAAGCTTCATTCTGCTAGAACCACCTTTTCAAATCTGCATGGAAATACATATAGCATAACATGGAGCAAATAGATATGACCAACAACAGAAAAGGCCAGTAATACCCTAGGGAATAGTAACTCTCTTGTATGGGTATGGGTTATGATTTGAACTAACTATGCTTCATAGCTTTTCTGTGCCCTTTGTCAATATTAAAAAGTAATATAGCATGAGTGCTGAATTCTTCCCATATTGAAAACTAACCAGTGCAGACACCTCCTCTCCCTTTCTGTATTGTTACAGAAATTACCTTTAGGTATTGCAGATAATTTTAGAGTGAATTTTTTTTTTTTTAAAAGAAGAAAGTAATATCATTAATATTTGACTTCATGTGGTATAGCAAGCATATGCTTTCTGATATTCCATACTATTGTAGTCTATGTTCAAAGAATAATTATTAGTAGGACTAATAATAAATATCATCCTGTTTAAAACAAACGTAAACTCTTACACGGTCTTGGAAGTCACCTAATGCATCAGTTTTCTAAATTAATTATATATACATGTAGAAGTACAATTTAAATGCTAGTCCCTTAAACTTTGTGTCCAGAGAAGAAAAAGGTTTACGTGAGACTATCACTTCATCTACACAAACCTTCATTTGTGTATGTTTGTCTTATTTAGTTATTTCACTAGCTTATTCTACATCCGTATTCCACAAGGGAGAAACAAGCACATTCTAAGAATTTTGACATTTTTAGTTAAGGAAAAGTCTTCAAACAGAAGGAAAGAAAGCAAGAAGGACTTTTGCAAGGAGAAAACTCGCTGTCACTTTAGAAATATACCTAGTGTATCTGCTAGAAGGAGAATAGAACTATGACAATGACACACAATACCATGAATGTAACAGTGGCTTGAAAATAAAATGCATACCACAAGCAAGACTATCTCCAATAATTTCATTGAATTAAATACTAAAATGTGCACATTCTTAAAGAAAAAAAAATATTGGATATTTCTCAACTACATGAGTTTTTCTTTTACTGATAATGAATCTTAATGTACTCATGAAGCAACTTGAAAGTGACCCCTCTGGTCTTCTGAATTTTGACTATCATCAATCATGTTAGAATTCAGTCAGGCTTATGTGGCAGTTTTAACACTGAGTAAAGGATATTTTCAATTTACAAAACAAATATAAGATCCCATATCCTCAAGCTTAATCCTCAAGTATTCTCAAGCTTAATCCAAAAGTCTGCACCAGTGACTAAATAATTAAAACATCATTTAGAGAACTGAAACATTTCAAAATTATGAGAAACAACAAAAAAATCCCACACTGAAACCATAAATCCAGACAACTAACCTGTTTCCACTGTTGTCCCATTAAGTTGAGTTTCAAGGCTATGCAAATAATTTGTACATATATGATTGAGAAAGTGCTTATAGGAGCAACTTAGGTGCTTCAGATGTTTAGTGGCAGAAATTAAGAGTTGCCCAAATAAAATCAGTGGAACTACGCTAATGATACCACATCAAATAATGGACTGTCTTTCTATTTTGTAAAAGTCTGCTTATCTTTTCCCTTTACATTTCTAATGTTTAAAAATTACAGAAATTCCTACTCCTATGAACAAGCAAAGAAAGAATCTCTGATGCATGTAACATCATTTTTGGGAGCAATGAATTCACTATTGCAAAACCTCAACATACCAAAAGTCTGACTTACCACATCACATAAAATATTTTGACAGTCTGTTCTTGTTAAATGCCAATGAAGCATGAAGAACACTAAGTTGAATGGTAAAGCTAGTCTGAAAGTAGATTCAGTTGCTGCTTGGTATTCACACCTTTATTATCTGTCCTGGAGTCCAAAAATTACTTGTCTACCTACTCTTTATGCTTGAAACATGAACAAGGATATATTATAAATAAGCTATTCATAAGAAATTATAAAACTAGGAAGTTACCACTCCTCTAAAGTGTCACCACCTTTTCCTGTCAGTGTTCTTCACTACTTAATAAGGACTGGCAAAAGACCAGCTTATTAAAATTCTAAAGGCTGTAAGCTGCAGACAGTTTGCTAGCTTTTCATCACATCCCATAATTGATTCTTTCAAAATATAAATATAATTAAACAATTTTAGAAAATTCATGTACAGTCAAAGACTTAGTGTTAAGAAAATAAATTTATGAAGTGTCAATATTTGCCAAATATCAGAGTACTTAAAAGCCTGAAAATATAGTTAAGCACAAAATAATTATATTTTAGAAAGATAATTACAGAAATTAATCAGATTAAATATGATCACGAATTTATTACCCCAAGGTGTACTTGCAAGTGACATTTTTGTTCTTTGAAGTAAAATATATACTTTTTCTAAAAGAAAGAAAGAAAGAAAGAAAAAGAAAAGATACTAACATAACCAAAATAACACCTCAGATTATGGAAACTGTTCTTTGAATATTCACAAGCTATTAATGTTGTAAAATCCAGACCGATTTATCACAAATTGTTTATTATTTTAATTTTTATTAACGTATCAATTGGAGGCTGCAGATAAAACCATAGCCAGTATGCACTACAAGTTATACACATAATAAGCAATGGTGTTTGGAAACTTACTCTGAAAGTCCAATTGGAAAAATTCAACTACACGAGTTGTGGTCACAGGATCCAAGTAGAAGTGTTTTGGTTTTTTTTTTATTTTTTTTGCTTTCTCCCATTATAACTTTTCACTGTGCTCTACACAAAGCCAGAATCTTGTTTCAGGAATAAATGGGGCAAAAAAAAAAGCTTTTTATTCTACTGGTATTTTTCACATATGGCAAGTAATAGAGCGTGCATGGAGAGCAAAATTCATTATAAAATTCAAAGATATGTTTGCAAATATTTTTCCCTTTTATAATTCACATACCTTCAATTATAAGTAAGAAAATTACCAGCTAGTGCTCTAAATTTGGACATCTTCCAGGTACTATTTATCCTCACAGAACTATTTAAGCTACAGTTGAGAATGTTCTTAACACTGTGTTAACCAGCGTAGCCCATCTCCATGTGTAAATGGAGAATTTAAAAAAATTCTTCAAAAATTCACGGAAGTAAGCACCACAAGCAAACAGCAGCTACATTCAGTAAGAAACTCTATGTATAATCTAACATATATAGTTTATGTATCTAGTATAAATCTTGCATCCATTCACCTCTCGCCATCAATTTTGCAGAGTTTTCTGGGTAAGATAATGGCATAATATCACAAAGATAACAAATGTGTTTTATCAAGTCTGTTTCCACTGGGAATAATCATCAATGAGAGTCATGCTTTATTTATAAATATTGCTGTTGAAATTGTCTAACAATACCTATGACTTCTTATTATAGATCAAAACATTATGCTATATGCTGTCCTGAGTAAGAAGATGCATTGGGTTTATTGGTGAGGCTTGGAGGGGGGGGGGCTGCAGGGGTGGCTTCTGTAAGAAGACACAAGGAGCTGCCCCCATGTCAGACAACCAGTTCCAGCTGGCTCCAAGATGGACCTGTGACGTTGGTAGCATCTCTCTGACAACATATTTAAGAAAGGGTAAAAAAAGCTGTGCGGCAGCTGGGAGGGAGGAGTGAGAGAAACAAGATCAGTGAAGGAAGAGGGGGAGGAGGTGCTCCAGCCTCCAGAACAGAAATCGCCCTGCAGCCCATGGTAAAGACCATAGTGACGCAGGCTGCAGCCCATGGAGATCTACGGTTGAACAGATATCCACCCTGCAGCCTGTGGAGGACCCCACACCAGAGCAAGTGGATATGTGCTGAAAGAAGCTGAAGCCCATGGACAACCCACACAGGAGCAGACTTCTGGCAGGAACTGTGGTCTGTGGAGAGGTCCCCCATGCTGGAGCAGGTTTTCTGGCAGGAATTGTGACCCATGGAGGACCCATGCTGGAGCAGTCTGTTACTGAAGGATTGCACCCTATGGAAAGGAGTCATGCTGGAGCAGTTCTTGAAGAACTGCAGCCATAGGAAGGATGCACACTGAAGAAGTTCATGAAGGACTGTCTCCTGTGGGTGGGGTACCACAATGGAGCAGGGGAAGAGCATGGAAAGGAAGGACTAGCAGAGACGTCTTGTTATGAACTGACTGCAACCACTATTCCCCATCTCCCTGTGCTGTTCTGGGGGGAGGAGGTAGAAGAGTTGGGAGTGAAGTTGAGCCTGAGAAGAAAGGGTGATTGGGGAGAAGGTGTTTTCAGTTTTGTTTTTATTCCTGTGATGGTAATTGGTAAATCATCACCCTGTCCTTATCTCCACTCAAGAGCTTTTTGTTGTATATTCTCCCCCTGTCCTGTTGAGGAGGAGGAGTGACAGAGTGGTTTGGTAGGCACCTGGCCATCAGCCAAGGTCAACCTACCACAGAAGACTGTCGTGGTTTAACCCCAGCAGGCAACCAAGCACCACACAGCTGTTTGCTCACTCCCCACCCCGGTGGGATGGGGGAGAGAATCGGAAGGGTAAGAAAACTCGTGGGTTGAGATAAAGACACTTTAATAAGTAAAGCAAAAGCTGTGCACACAATCAAAGCAAAACAAGGAATTCATTCACTACTTCCCATCAGCAGGCAGGTGTTCAGCCATCTCCGGGAAAGCAGGGCTCCATCACGCATAACGGTTACTTGGGAATATAAAACACCATAACTCCGAACGTCCCCCACTTCCTTCTTCTTCCATCAGCTGTATATGCTGAGCATGATGTCATATGGTATGGAATATCCCTTTGGTCAGTTGGAGTCAACTGTCCCAGCTGTGTCCCCTCCCAACTTCTTGTGCACCCCCAGCCTACTCGCTGGTGGGGTGGGGTGAGAAGCAGAAAAGGCCTTGACTCTGTGTAAGCACTGCTCAGCGGTAACGAAAACATGCCTGTATTATCAACACTGTTTCCAGCACAAATCCAAAAAATAGCCCCATACTATCTACTATGAAGAAAATTAACTCTATCCCAGCAAAACCAGCACAAAGACTAATCATGCCTTCTAGAAGAAATAGAAAATAGATACAGAGAATGCTAGAGGAGATGCATTAATACTAAACAAACAAAAAAACTCTTGAAGACCTTTCAGCAGATGTAAAATGTTTGATAAGTTACAAGGAGCAATGTCAAGGGAAGAAAAATCAAGATAAATTGTCCCTTGTTGCAGCTTGTCCCAGGTGAAAAGCTATAGAAGGAGAAAATTTTCACCCTCAGAGTAAGAACTAGTCATAAAATAAGGTCAGACAGATTCAGATTACTAAATAAAAACAAAACAGGAAACATTGCCTAATTATAACTTTTAATAATCTAATTAGATTACAAATATAGACCAAAGCCTAGAACAATCTGCTTTGTAACAAGTCAAGTCCATCTATGTGTCATATTTATAATAGCACAGCTTTGTAACACTGATTAGTTATTAGTAGATTTGTTACTGCTGATGTTCATGTTCTTACGGAGCTTCACCCATGAGGCGGCAATGAGACCCTTGAACCTACCATCTGATACCTGGAAAAAAGAATTGTTAATAATCTGTGCAATTATTATTTTTTATTAGCATCTTTACATTTTTATAGTATTTTTACAGCAATTTAAATTTCTCATTATTAATATGCTTTTCCTTATGTTACATTTATATAAATATTATGAGATTTATAGTCATTAATGGAGTACTAATTATTATTTTTAATTCGTGTTCTTCATTCCAAACCAATATGAAATACAATTTCTGAAGTATTTTTTTGTTCTGAATTTGATTACTTGGTTTCTCTTGGGTCCAAGCTCATGTCTTGGGTTCCAAACTAAGCTATGAAAAACCCTATATATACACCAATCATATAATCCCAATGCCTATAGAAATTAAAAGTTGTTGAAAATTTTCTGACAAGACCTCCACCAACAAATTCATTAGTATCAAAATGGTCCATGAGAACTTTTCTTTCCAAGATGTTCAGTCTGTCCAAGATTTCTCAGCAAGTGACTCCTTGAATGGCCCAGTGCTTTAGATGGCTCAGTCCCTCACACTCCCACCTGCAGAACAAGTGGTTGGCTCTACACACACTTCTGAGGAAAGTTGGTGCCTCACTTGTAAAAAAAATTGTCATTCTTTGACCTCCATTGTCTGATGAGTATGAAAAAATGACCTGTGGGTCATTGGAGAAAAACAATTCTCAAAGAGCAGGAGTGCACCCCATTAATACACACAATGAATATTAAAACAGAGATCTTGAAATAGACTACATACCCATACAGCAGTCAGGAGGAACAGCAAATCTTTGAGCTTTCAGTGCTAAACTTATAATAAGCTATGCTGCTAAGCAAATATACAGCTATGCTTCATGCTACATGTTGTCTTCTTTGCATCACTAGCCTTCATCCTCAGGCATCTAGCCTGTTCCCTTATCTTGAAATGGCGACTTCATTTCTAGTATAATTGCTTGCAATAGTCACATCTAGATATTATGCACATAGAGCAAATAACAGGAAAATCTGTATTTGTAATGATGCACTACTCTGACTGCATACGATTGCATATGATCTGTGATCAAAAAGAGTGTTGGGTTTATTTTTAATCCTCTGCTATATCACAGATTCATAAAGTTGTTGAAGGTGGAAGGGATCTCTGGAAGTCATCTGATCCAACCCCCCTTGTTCAAGTAGGGTCATCTACAGCAGATTGCCCAGGGCTGTGTCAAGGCAACTTTTGAATATCTCCAAGGAGGGAGACTCCACAACCTCCCTGGGCAACCTGTGCCAGTGCTCAGTCACCTCTACAATGAAAAAGGGTTTCCTGATGTTCAGATGGAACCTCCTGTGTTTCAGTTTGTGTCCATTCCCTCTGATCCTGTCACGGGGCATCACTGTAAAGAGCCTGGCTTCACGTTCTTTGCACCCTCCCTTCAAGTATTTACATGCATTGATAAGATCTCCCTGAGCCTTCTCTTCTCCAAGCTGAACAATCCCAGCTCTCTCAGTCTTTCTTTATATGAGAGATGCTCCAGTCCCTTAATCATCTTTGTGGCCCTGTGCTGGACTCTCTCCAGCCATGTCTCTCTTGTATTGGGGAGTCCGGAACTAGAGCTAGCACTCCAGATGTGTCTCACCAGTGCTGAATAGAGAGGAAGGACCATCTCCTTTGACCTGCTGGTGACACTCCTCTTAATGCAGCCCAGGAAAACCTTAGCCTTTTTGTTGCAAGGGTGCATTGTTGGCTCATGTTCAACTTGCTGTCCACCAGGACCCCCTACTTTATAGGAGGTAAATGTTTAATTTCTGGTGTTCAGATGATTGTGTATGCTAAGTATTCTATTTTTTACCAAGAAAGCATCATATAGCTAAGAAAACACAAAAATAAGAAGTCCAAGTTAAAAGGTGGAGTTCAAAGCTATTTGATTTCACGGTTTCCAGCATCCAACATCTAGAATTTCAGAAGGCAAATGGAATACAGTCCTTTTGCAAGACACAAACCAGCAAGGTTTGATAGCAAAGATGTGGAGTATAGTGGTAGTAGATTCCGAGGTAATCTCATGAGTAAAAAGAATATCCATTGAAACCTCAGCTGAAATGATGCAGTAGATGATGAGTTCAGGAGTAATTAAGAGAGAAGTAAGGAGAGACAGAAAAATAAAGTAATGGAAAAGTATGAATGCGACATAGCAGCAGAGAATACAGCAATAGACACAAAGCTGAGTGAGGGGTGGCAAAGAAAAATGTATGACGGAAAAACAAGGAATACAAGAAAGTGGCAATATTTCTTAATAACAGATACTTATGAGACTGTACTATCTCCTTCTGTCTAGCCATCTCTATCTTTATATGACATTTTATGAAATTGCATACTTTCTTTCCTTTTCCCTATTGGCTACACTCCAGCTATTTCTGCTCCTTCTTCTATTCTGACTGTTTTTGTCAGACAAGAGCTCAAATGAGATGCCTACATTCGAGTATTACACAAAACTAGAAATATTCTATATGAAAAAGTACTTTTTAAAGGTCTGTAATACACTGTATGTGCACTATTTGAGACATGTTATGAAAATTCCATTTCATAATTTTTTGCGTTTTCTGTTCAGAAAGTCAAATGTATAGACATGGCAGTGATCACTACTGTTAAGGCTGCACAACAGTTATGGATCGAAATTATCTATTTTCATTTGCTGTAACTTCTGAAATTTTAAACTTACAGTTTTCTGTGATTTGTCTTTGCCTGGAGCAGAATTTTTTGGGGAAGAGACATCAACAAAGCTTCAGAGTTCTTCTGTCTCTAAAGACAACAAAATATATTTTTCCATTAGAAAAAAATAAAGTAAAATCTAAGCAAGCACTTTATGAACAGCTCTAGAACTAAAACAGCTCTAGAACTAAAACAGCTGGGGTTAGGAAATTAAATTTGTTTTTAAGTAGAAGACATTTGAGGAATCAAAACTGACTTTGATTCAACAGACTCCTTGCCACAGTACACTATGCTTGTGCATTTCACTTTATATGAGATTTTTCTATTAAATTGTAACATGTTCCCATGAAAAAAGATATGAAGCAAATTTATAGTCTGATACAAAACGTAGGATAAGCAAAGCAAATATACTATAAAAGGTTTAAAAATCCTTGCATATACTATAGTTCATAAATACCATCACAATCTACCCTGGAGTCTTAGCACTTGGCAGATATGAAAGTATCTGCTGATGGCACTGTAATTAACAGTTAATCCAACACATATGCTGAGATGCACTTTTTGAGAAATAGAATGTAAACAAAAGGTATAATTGGTACAGCATAGACATTGCTATTTGTTATATATGACTACACAATAATTTCAAATATTATTATTCGTCGGTTACACTGTCCTAAAAACATGTTGACTTGTGGAAACCGGACTCCACAATCTATGAGATTATAAAGTAGGTATTCAGCGCTGGGCAGCACGGGAGGTAGTCTCACCAAAGTCGTGCGTGCCTCAACGCGGCACTTATCATAAATATATACAGTAAAACCTTACATATTCATAGAGTTTCGTAATATGCCTATACATATGCATGACCTGTCCCCGCTTTGTATTAAAATGAGTTCCAAGAAGTCATTTCCATAGACCCCTCGTATCTGCGCTTGCGCATTGCCTGCTAGTGGTGGTCGTCAGGGGTCGTGGGGATGAAGGCTGATAGTTCCTCTTCGTCACCGCTATTAACCTTTTGTTCTTGCGCAGGCTCAGTTGTCCTCTTACTTTTGGCCAAACCACAGGGTCGATTTTAGCTGGTTTCTTAAGGCAAGTTCTTAGTTCTTATCAGGAACTGTCCTTGTGAGGTGCCTCGGTTAATTTACACAACAAAGTATCAGGCTAATCCTTTAACTACTATCAATCACTCTACTACCTTAACCCCTTCTCTCAATGTTATAAAACAGGATAGACAACTTCATGAAAATAGTGACAAAACTTGATATCCTATGAAGTTCACTTCACTTATAAAGACTAGGAAATTATTATTGCAAGAAGATAAAATAAATATTCATACTGTGAGTGGCACAGGACTATTCATGTTAATTGATAATATGTTTAATTGGACGTTTTAAACATTCTAATTTTAACTGAAATCAACTGATAAACTCTTCTAGTACTTCATAGTATACAACTCTCACTCAGCACTGGACGAAATTTTAAATTGTCCAGGACTTCTTAAAATGTCTAAAATCAAGATTAAGAGCAAGAACAAGGTAAACTGTGTCAGGACTGAAATAATAACCCCAGATAGAAAGGTGACACTGATACCAACTTGCAAGGGAGAAAAGGACCCATTTCTGAAAAAAGACTGAACTTTACGATGACAGATGCTTAGAAGCACTGGACGAGGTACTGGAAAGTGCCTGACACATTTTCTAAATCTAAGAGACAGTAATAGTCTACTGACTTCAATATCAAAATGCTTTAAACCTCCATTAGCCTGCATTCCAGTGGACACATTCAAAACAAATCTTATAGCAATTTTTTAAGCCATTGGTATGTTTAAGGCACAACTACTGCATACCACTGAAAAAGGCGGGCTAAAAGCATAGGTCAAGATTTTTGATAACTTGTTCTTGCACAAGTTAACATGTTAATGTATTTGTGAAAAACAGTCCATATTACATTTCAGCTACATCTTGGCATCCCCTTAGGTAATGAATGATCTTGCTCAGTTGTCACAGTGACATAGTAGAAAAACACGGATAAAGCAACGTTGCTGCTTGAATAACAAGCTGTAGTTCATTCACATGGTAGAATGTCAGCTCAAGAGTATTCTGGCACGAAAGGACATACAGTCATGCTGAATCCTCTGTGTGCAAATCCAGTTTTATCCTTTATCACTTTATAAGCAGCCTAGAAACCAGTCAGGTTCTTCTCATATTGAAGAAATGGCAATTGAGACATTAACTTTTCAACTTTCATTCTCACCTTTGTCACAGGCATGTCTTCAAAAATCATAACTTTCCATGCCTTGAGCTGTTATGTGCAGCTAGGGTAATACTTTCAGTGACCTCTTGTATTCAAAGCTTAAGCAAAGTCAGCTGGTCACTAATTCTATAGTTGAACAAATAACATGATTTATTTATCACTTAGAAAACACATAGTCCTATTCCTTGCCAAAATAAACTGTGCTGATAACTTTTCTTGAACTATTGTAGGTTTTTTCCTACTGGAAGGTTTTGGGGGTTTGTTTTGTTTTGTTTTGTTGGGGTTTTTTAGAGCTGAAAGACTTTCAAAACTTACGGGAATATGTATCAGGCATTACTTAATGTTACCTACAAATATTACTAGAGACTGAAACCTTTTTCCCTCCTTTATTTTTCTTTAGGTAAATTGTCTTCAAATGAGTTTGAAGTGTATAACCATGTAACACTTAACAAGCATTATCAATTTCCTTTCTAAAGACTCATAAATTCAGTCCTTGTTAAATAAATATGGTTAATTTTTTTTATTTTTATGTTCAATTGCCAGTAGTTATTACTACTATTACTAGACATTCCAAGACAACATTTGTGGGAAAAAAAAAAAATTCTGGATATGGAAAAAAATTTGAAAGTTTCAAAAGAAAAGAGAAATTAGCTTTTTAAAACCTAGGCTTTCCTAAAAGATGATTGAATTTCTTAGTGACACACAAAGTCCACTCTACTGACTTTCTGAATTCTTGTTATATGAGTCTTTGTGGAACTATTAGTGTGCAAATGCATATACTTGTCAGGAAAAATATTGTCCTCTCTTAGCAGTTCTTTTAGGCTACATAAACAACCTTCGAAGTCTGTCATTAAAACAGGATCTGGGAATAAGCACTGGAAATTGCTTCGTAGTTGATTACATGAATATTACTTGAAGTGCTGGACAGCTCAATAATAGCTCTAAAAATAATTTAGATCCAGAAATTACTCCTCAGTTGTCTGTGGTCTACCGTCTCACACTGAAATACTAAGATTAAATTAGTGGTCAATGACTAACAAAATTACTGTCACAAATGGTAAAATCACTGGCTTTTGAGAGGACTGTAAGTAGGTTTATTATGTTGTAGTAGTGGGTAAACAGCATGATATTTATATTTTGTTGCTTATGCATTTGGGAAAGTATCAGGGAAATATAAAAATAATTAGAATGAATTCATTATTTTCTAGGTAATGAGAACAAGAACAAAGCAGAAATAGTAACAATAGAAGTGTATTAAAAAAAGAAGCTTTTGATGTGATATTAGATTCTAAATGCCTTCTTTCACTAATTCAACAATCAGTCATAATAACTGCGAAAAAAAAAACAAATGGAAAAATGGGAATAATAAACTTGAATCTAAAAAGTTAGTGATATCTCAGTCTCATAACTCAAGTTGAAAATAACAAATTATATGCAAAGGAAGTAAACATTATCCAAAGTGAATTAATTCAGTGCAGTAGAAAAACCACAAGTAGAATGATATGATTTATTGTTTCTGCTTACATGTTTTGGGCAGTTAATATTAATTGTGTTCAAGAATGCATGTCTCCTCTATGTTGCCATTACATCAAGAGTTACTTCTGTAAGTGTTTAACATAATTCTTATGAAATACTTGAGGTATATAACAATAAGATAATTTCAACCTATTATTTCTTCTTTGCCCACTCTCAGGTGATGTTTACAAAATCATTTCCTTTTTTTTCCAATGGCTCACTGTGCTGGTTTTGGCTGGGATAGGGTTAATTTTCTTCATAATAGCTAGTATAGGGCTATTTTTTTGGATTTGTGTTGAAAACAGCATTGATAATACAGAGATGTTTTTGTTACCGCTGAGCAGTGCTTACACAGAGTCAAGGCCTTTTCTGCTTCTCACCCCACCCCACCAGCGAGTAGGCTGGGGGTGCACAAGAGGTTGGGAGGGGACACAGCTGGGACAGTTGACCCCAACTGACTAAAGGGATATTCCATACCATATGATGTCATGTTGAGCATATAAAACTGGTGGAAGAAGAAGGAAGTGGGGGACGTTCGGAGTTACGGTGTTTTATCTTCCCAAGTAACCATTATGAGTGATGGAGCCCTGCTTTCCTGGAGATGGCTGAACATCTGCTGCTGGGTTACACCACAACGCTCCTAGACCAAGGAAATTCCAAGAAATACACAAAGAATTAATATTAGTCATCGGTATTTGAAAGGTTGTCAACTTTTGCTTTTAGTCTGTTCACATTTGCAAATATGCTTCTCTATAGCACATTGAAAAAAGTTGTAGGTTCATGTGAAATATTCAATTAAGATTTTTTTCTTATGTTTGTACTTAGCATGATTAATTGTCATTATTTCCTTCTTTTAAATCACCAATGATCCATCAAGTGGCTTGTACCGTATTTACACCTATTATAATTCAAATTTTTCCAGTGATCCTCCAGATAATCTTTAGATATATGTTTCTCATTGCTAAAATGAATTTTTTACTTTTCCCATACAAACATACCCAGTTGTCGAGGTATAGGCTTTTAGGCTTTACTGCTGTTTTATGATCAGAGTAATGTTATGTTACTTTTGTTTTCGTAATGGCAGATTAGTTTTATACATATTAATCTGTATTTTGCCTAGAGTGCAAACTCTATAAAATAATAATAAAAAAAAGCATATGAAGAAAATAGAAGAATATAGTATGATGGATCCATGAATACAGGAAAATAAGGAACTGATGACTGTGTTGTCATCAAGACAGGTGGTTAATTAGCATCTAAAGAGTTAGTTCCAACATGTTATCTGTCAGAAGATAGAGAAATACAAATGCACACTGAGAAGACAGCTGAAATGTGAACACAAATTTAATAAAAGTCTGAAGATAAAGGTAGCAGAAGAAATAAAATGTCATGTTGATTTGTAAAGTTGCATAACAGGATAACTTTAATTAAATATTTAGCAATGAGAGCCAATAATCTTCTCACAGAATGTTTCTGTGTAAACAATTTTGAGATTGTCAAATATTATAGTGATCAGGTTAGGAACTCTTCAAGTGAAAAAGTAATAAATTTAAATTAAGGGGTTATTTAAGACTGGACAAACTGGAAAGTTGCTGGAAGTTTTGAGAGACAAGAGAGAAGTGATTCCTTTAGTACTTATGCTCCTCCCACTTCCTGATCAATCTTGTTTTAAATTAAAGGAGTCATGCAAACAGGCACATTTTAATTTCTGAAGTGAAAGTGAAGACATGGGCCATGGTGCTTCAGGTTCTTCATCAAAATAACTTTTAAAAAGTGGAAATCTTGTCATATAAGAAGTGTCATTTTTAAAGTTGCACTACAAAACCAAGTATAGTAAGTGTATATAGACCAATGGTAAATGTACATAGAAAGAACCACAGTAAGTGGCAGAAATATAAGCATATGTCATTAATTTACTATTCCCTGTCAGTATGTCTATGCAGACTCTCCCAAGACCTTAAGGAGACCTCAGTATGTCATCCTAGTTTATTGTTTACTCCAAAGGTCAGGTTTCTACTCTCACTGCTTTGTGTTATTCTTCTTTAAAAGACTGTACATGTATGTCTACATTTACACAGAACACAGTCATGGGATACCTATGGCTCTATGTAGTGATCCTGAAGCCCTAATTTTATTTCTTGAATATTCTATTAATTTCAAAAAGAATGATTTTTTTTTCCTAGTAGTTTGACTTTTCATTCTCATTTAATATTGTTAATTACATCCATGTTTACTTCCTTGGAATAGTGATATCAGGAGCATAGTGACTTCTTATTAGACATAACACATACTTTTCTTACTACATTTTTCACAAAAAAAATAAATAGTAGTAAAAAAGAAGTTTATATTTTTCTATTTATAAGGGGAAAGAATAGTCCTTTTGAAAAGCAAAAGGACTCGGGCCGGAGGGAGGATCCGGGGAACTACAGACCGGTCAGCCTGACCTCGGTGCTGGGGAAGATCATGGAGTGGTTGGTTTTGAGGGTGCTCACGAGCCATGTCTGGGACAACCAGGGGATCAGGCCCAGCCAGCATGGGTTCATGGAAGGCAGGTCCTGCTTGACCAACCTGATCTCCTTCTATGACCAGGTGACCCGCCTAGTGGATGAGGGAAAGGCAGTGCATGTGGTCTACTTGGACTTCAGTAAAGCCTTTGACACTGTCTCCCACTGCATTCTCCTAGAGAAGCTGGCGGCTCACGGCCTAGACAGGTACACTCTTCGCTGGGTAAAAAACTGGCTGGACGACCGAGCCCAGAGAGTTGTGGTGAACGGAGTTAAATCCAGTTGGCGGCCGGTCATGAGCGGTGTTCCCCAGGGCTCAGTACTGGGGCTGGTCCTGTTTAATATCTTCATCAATGATCTGGACGAGGGGATCGAGTGCTCCCTCAGTAAGTTTGCAGACGACACCAAGTTGGGTGGGAGTGTTGATCTGCTGGAGGGTAGGAAGGCTCTGCAGAGGGACCTGGACAGGCTGGATCGATGGGCCGAGGCCAACTGTATGAGGTTCAACAAGGCCAAGTGTCGGGTCCTGCACTTCGGCCACAACAACCCCAGGCAACGCTACAGGCTTGGGGAAGAGTGGCTGGAAAGCTGCCCAGAGGAAAAGAACCTGGGGGTGCTGGTCGACAGCCGGCTGAACATGAGCCAGCAGTGTGCTCAGGTGGCCAAGAAGGCCAACGGCATCCTGGCCTGTATCAGAAATAGTGTGGCCAGCAGGAGTAGGGAGGTGATCGTGCCCCTGTACTCGGCACTGGTGAGGCCGCACCTCGAATCCTGTGTTCAGTTTTGGGCCCCTCACTCCAAGAAGGACATGGAGGTGCTGGAGCGTGTCCAGAGGAGGGCAACGAAGCTGGTGAAGGGCCTGGAGCACAAGTCTTATGAGGAGCGGCTGAGGGAACTGGGGTTGTTTAGTCTGGAGAAGAGGAGGCTGAGGGGAGATCTCATCGCGCTCTACAACTACCTGAAAGGAGGTTGTAGCGAGGTGGGTGTTGGTCTCTTCTCCCAAGTAACTAGCGATAGGATGAGAGGAAATGGCCTCAAGTTGCACCAAGAGAGGCTTAGACTGGACATTAGGAGAAATTTCTCTACTGAAAGAGTGGTCAGGCCTTGGAACAGGCTGCCCAGGGAAGTGGTGGAGTCACCACCCCTGGAGGTATTTAAAAGACGTGTAGATGAGGCCCTTAGGGACATGGTGTAGTGGGCATGGTGGTGTTGGGTTGACGGTTGGACACGATGATCTTAGAGGTCTTTTCCAACCTGTATGATTCTATGATTCTATGATTCTAATGAGCAGATTATTAGAGCAATCTTCAGATATGCCAATATGCAGTAAACAAGTAGTTAGTTAACTCTTTAGAAAGGATGCTTTTTAACTTTGTACTAGTTAGCCAGAGATTTACTGATATTTTTTTCTTTGCCTATTTTATCCTGTAGTAAGCCATCCTGTAGTGCAGGGGAAACCACTTGTTCTCACTTGCTTAGCTGTATGTTTGTAGCTAGTATGCGGCCAATATTATTTGGTTTCATGTTTTGGTATCTCAACCAGAACTTTTCTGATAGAAAATGTCAGTTTTCTACATTTTTGGCTTTTTGTGTAAGCATGAAAGGCTATTTATCCTTCTGCATTATGGGGCATATATTTGCCTTCAACCCTACAGTGTTTACAATTAAGTTCAAACTTTGAGTTAGTTACTAAAAACTGTGCAACTGTACAGGCCAAAAATGTACAACTCTGTGGGTCCTTTAGTGGAAATAGAAACTGCATTACAAATACATTCTTTGAATTACTCAGGAAAGAAATTTAAATCTGCGTCTCTGATATCCCAGAGAAGTGTCCTAATTGCAGGTCTTCAGGCTGTAAGGCAGCTGTTCCTAATGATTTGCTTTGTTATGGTTTAAGCTGGTGTGCAAATCCCATTATTAGCTTTTGTTTTTATTAGGAAGTGTTCTCAAATAAATACTCTATTTGGGATTTATTTTATCATTTAAATGAGTACAGTCATCATCACTTTCTATCCTTTTCTTTTTAATTTAGTAATGTATGTATTCTTGTTCTTTCTTATATTCTTCCCTAGGAATACGCTTTCAGCAACTTTTCTGAGAGAAGGGATGCAAAGCTTTGTGTCCAGATGCACCTTCACTCTGACTGGATCTGACTTTTATATCTTTTCATGATTCCCCACAACATAATAAAGACTGAGAAAACTAGTACATTCCTCATTTTACTACAGTTATTTTAACTCTTATGGTATATATGATACCGTTTAGATATTATCAAAGCATAAGATATTTAAAGAAAATACTGTTTTAGAGTAACTGTAGATTGTCTAAACTGTTGTATTTCACTTTCTCGAGTTTGACAACTAATGAGCTCAGTTGCAGAAACTGCCCATGAATTTGTACAGGTGGCGATATTTTGTCTCAGAGTAGCCTAGACCAAGCTGTATGGAAGTGCTTGGTGCACCCAAAAATAATCACTCTAAGCCTTTTATTTGAATAATGTGGATAGATTTCTCCACTGTGAAATAGTTTCACTATTTTCTTATCATGTCCTTAGTCTTGAGAGGGCACAAATATTTAAGAGTTAACTGTCATTTGTGGTGTTTTAATCCTCTGTGAGCAGGCCATCCAATAAACCAAAACCCTCCTACAGCATTCTTTCTCTGTTTTGCAATCTTGTACAATGGCAGGTTTTGAACTAGCTGTATAAGAAAAGGTCAGTATTTAATAAAATGCCATATAATCATGAATATTGTATGACGTAAACTAAAGGAACACTACCCTGTGTCTGCTTTAGCAAATGATGCAAATCAAAATGAGCAGATCTTTAAAGCAAAAGAGGTGCTGTTGAGAATCTGATAATGGGATGACATTTCAGGTTTTTCTTGGGGTGGAGTTGTTTTGGTTTTGTTTTTTTTCTTAAATCTTTAGACTATCTCTGATGAGGTCCTATGGTCTGAATGCCCATTTGTGGCTGGACTGCATTAGGTGTGCTTCTGGGAACACATTTTCCAGTTTAGTTTCATTCAAGAGGAATCCAGTGCATGCACTCAGACTGTTTGGTTCTCACCATCAAAGCACAGTAAGTAGAGATATTAGGAGGACTGTTTCAAAAACACATTTCTGATCCAAACTAAAACACTAATATAGAACAACTCTGAGTCCTCTCAGTCCCAGTTCAACTTTGTAGTTACTTTAAAATCTGTTTTGAAGTGGTAGCCAAATTCCTGGGAACTGTTACAAAGGAATCCGTACACTTTGAATTTAATTTCAGTTGTCTGGATGTAAGAAGTTGTGAGGTATCAGGCACATATTAAGGAGCTTGAATGAAGACACACCAAAAATAAGAATCCTTAATCTAAACACTGAATCATGTGAAAAAATGCTACTGTCTAATGTTACAAATGCCACAGCAACGAAGGCATAATATCTGACACAGCTTAACCTTGTAGTAGTGAGTTTTGAATGACTTCATTCTGCATTACGGGGAAGCCATGACAGGCAGCTGAAAAAAAGATAAGGAAGACTACTGAAAAACATTTAACTGGATAAAATAATAAACACTTTTAATATCCAAAGTTCTCAATTTCAAATTTCATTTTTAAGTCATAAGTTGTATTGTATTTTAAATTAATCTTGTACCAATGCAGATTTTTATCTACTGACATTTTAATTTGACAGTATTCCATAAGCATTTTCCTCCATTTGCCCAATACTCCATCACTTTAGACTGGATATCATTTATTTATAAAACTAGAAAATCATATCCTAAGGCAATGCACTACAGGAACCTTTCATGTTTAAATGACAGCTATTGAAGGAACAAGACATGCTACAAAAATAATGCTAGTGAATAAGAGCTTCCATTATAAGTATACATTAAACTGATGCATTACCAAATGTCTTTGATGTTCTGTATCATTTATCAACATTAAGAATATGAAAATTTTATTCAGAATGACTGGTTTATTAAATCTGTTTTTTAACGTTTCACATAAAGTATTAAAGATAAAAATAATACTTAGACTTTTTTTTTAAATTCCATAACTTTTTCATTACAACAGAGTAAATATAATGTTTCTTCTAAGTATAAGTTAGCCTGTTTGTTAGTTAGACTGATAGCTAAGATTAACCAATGTTAACAGCATAAAGACTGACTTCCTAGCACAAGAAAGAACATGTCTTTCCACAGCAGAGTTCATAAAAATCAAATCTATTTCAAGTCTATAAAAAAGGGAATGATTTAGCAGGTGAATGTGAAATAATATTTTAATAAAGACCAAAGTATTCCAAGATAAGAAAACTGCAACTGTTAAAATGGTTAAAAGCCTTGGTGATCTCAAATCTTAACGGCCTCTTGGTCTCAGTGCTTACTTTTTTTATTCTTTCGCCTTAAATTTTTTCCTTCCTTCTTCACATTCTTGTATTGCTACAATAACATTAACATTCACATTGTGTCAACAGATGATTCTGTTAAATAAATTCATATTGGTATTTCAAGGAAAGTTCTTTCAAAAGAATATAGTAGGCGTTTATGGTACCTTTACATTTTAGTGCGGAGTTTGGTAGCATAATCATAGACTGTTGTTTTGGGCCAGCAATCTTAAAAGATGAATCTAAAGATGAATGCTAAAGACAAGTTAGTAATGATGCAGAAACACAATGACAGAGAAAGGCAAAACATCAGCTCCACCTGCCCAAAAGGATATAATAAACAGACATTCTGCAGAGGTCAATAATAAACCACACATTTTGGTTCCTTTACTCTTCCAGACAGTTAAAGAGGGCTGAATTTTAGCAACAACCCTGCCATTTCCACTGTCTTCCCTTCAGATACATTGCTAGGACATCGAATAAGACCCCAAATGTGAAGCATTTATAAACAGTGTTAATGATTCTGGCTGGCATCTAACATAACAAAACTGGTATCATGATTTGTCCAAGAAAATCTTAGAAACATTCTAAACTTGTGACAGTATTTTCCAAATCTCTATTTGTTTTCATATTTCAAAGGACTTTCAACTTTACTCACATCAAATCAAATTTATTATGGTAAAACTATCTACTGTTTTTGGATCATTATGCTTTTATCTTATAAAGGTAAGTCAACAGCAATATTTTCTAAACTACAGAATCATGAAAGAATGAATAAGGCTGGTAGCTTTGGAAATGCTAAAATGACTAATTTGTGTGAGAGATTCTGTGTTTCTGTATGCAAAAGGGCTCATAACTGAGTAGCTGGTGGTACTGGGATGACAGTTGGCTATTTCAGCTGTTAATATTATTGAAAGATTGAAGTGGAAGTGCACAAGAAATGTTAGAATATGATTTTTCATTTAGGGTTTAAATGTATGCATATGATTATTCTGCTTCTGCTTTAGTAAATGGATTTTTTCTTAAAAGAAAACTTTTCTAAGTCCTTTAGGGGTTGCAGATTTTTGTTGGTTTGTGTTTAATTAATAGCATTCAAATGCAAGACAATTCTACATAGTCAGAAATCAAAAGGTATTTGATTGTAAATCCAGTCCTTGCTTAGTAATAGAAAAAGTATACTTTTTTGGTTTAATGCTTAATTCCTAATGCCATCCATAAGGAATTTATTAAACAAACAAACAAAAAAATCCTCCAGGAATAATAGACACTGAATTTGTATTCAGTGCAAACGACAGGATTCTCTCTGGTATATCAAGCACAAACGGGATGGGATGAAGATGAAGGAGTATTGAAATAGTAAACCTTGATAGACAGTAGGAGAATACCCACAGGTATGATTTCCTTACAGTTGCCTGTCATACCATGATATTTGAAAATAAAATAAGTGTGTCCTCAATTATGAAACTATATCGAAAAGAACCCTGGAGATTTTCAGTGACTTTAATGATATGACTAAACTAAAACCAGCCCATAGAACCACAAATAAAATTGTCCATTCTGTCAATTTAATGTGAGGTAATCAATACAGATGTTGAGATGTCGAAAAAACATGGGGAACTTATCTGTCTCCTAAATTGGAACCATCACTGTGGAACTCAATATGGCAACACTCCAGAATTGGTACCAGCTTCCTCCCATGCTTCAGAGCAGACTGGTTTTTCTCCCCGCTCTGCATTACACGCTTGTCGTGGTTTAACCTGGCAGGCAGCCAAATACCACGCAGCCGCTCACTCACTCCCCCCACCCCCAGCGGGACGGGGAGAGAATCGGAAGGGTAAGAGTGAGAAAAAACTCGTGGGTTGAGATAAAGACAGTTTAATAGAACAGGGAAAAAAAAGGAAAATAATAATGATAATGATAAAACATACAAAATTAGTGATGCACAATGCAATTGCTCACCACCCGCACTGACCGATAACCAAGTAGCAATCCGTACTTCCTGGATCACGCCTACCCTTCATATACTGAGCATGACGTCACATGGTATGGAATACCCCATTAGCCAGCTGGGCTGGCTGTCCTGATTATGTTCCCTCCCATCTTGTGTACCTAGCTCAGTCAGTAGGCACGGGAGCTGTCCTTGGACTAGGAGGGCACTTAGCAACAACTGAAAACATCAGTGTGTTATCAACATTCTCCTCGTACTAAATCCAAAACACAGCACTAGGAAGAAATTTAACCCTATCCCAGCCGAAACCAGGACAACGCTTCATAGTGATGAAGTTCTAACATTTTTCTTTCCAATAGGCACTGACCTTGCCACGGACATGACACCATATTTAATGTTTTAAATGTATTTTAAAATGTACAGCTCAGAAAGATTAAATTTACAGGAAGAAACCTAAGAAACACTATCACAACTTTATCCCTGAAGAGGACTGCAGAAAAAACCTTTCTGAAGAGTGTGGCTGCATACCTAACACAAGAATCTGAAGGAGAACAATGAATGAAGGAGAAGCTTTTCTCTAATTAAAAAAAAAAAAAAAAAAAGAAAAAAAGAAAAAAAGAAAAGAAAAAAGGGGAAAAAAAGAAAAATAGTTTATTCTGTTTAATGAGAGGATGATAGTACTGTCATAGCAGAGCATGTTCTTAGATGTATCCCGAGGTCTTCATGAATCTGCCTGCTTGGGATAACCAAACTCTCTCAGGCGCTGCTAAATTTTCTTTTTAATTCAAGAAAAAAAAAATCTTCAAGACCTTTTATATCTTTCTTTCTCTCCACTAAATCTCATTTGATAAAAACTTTAAATAAACAGCTGTTCATAAATTAATGTGTTCTTAAGACTACTGAGTAGCACCCTTGGTACAGTTTTTGAGATTCCATACAGAAACCATCTGGTATTTAACAAAAAACATCATTCAAAAGCCAGTTAGTGATGTCTATACAAATCCAGTATTACCCACTCTCCTAATTTTGTCCCTGGAATATCTGATTTCCTTAAGTGTTTTAAAACATAACACTGTTAACAGAACTAGACTGAAAATTAATATATCTTGGTACCAATAAATTATTTTTAATACATAAAATGAAAAAGGTTTTTTGGTTGGTACCCCCACAACAGAAGGGCAAAGTAATTTCCATTACTAGATTTCCATTAAGAATTTGCAAAGAGAGAGAGCGCTTTTAATCATTAAAACTCCTTCAACAGTGACAAGTAATTCAGTGACTACCTTGGACCCTCTTATTAATTTGAACTGCATGCTTTCTTGGCAAAGGAAACATGGCTGCTGATTTCTATCATTTCTAAAAAAAAAACCTCTTTATGGACCCTAAACCTGGGAATTCGCTAGTACAATCTGGTATCAAGCACACAGTGTGCAAATGTACAATGTGGGAAGCATTGGAGAATGGGTCTCAAGTGGCCTGAGTTGAAGGGACTTCAAATCAACCATCCAGTGTGTGCTAACTCTTTCACACTGCATTCATAAAACTGAAAGGATATTTTATATCAGTAAGCCTCTCTTCTACCTGGTTTGTACAAACAATCAAGGTAATTAGGTGTGCTTTTATGTGTCTAAGTATTGCCAACTGTGCCCACAAATAATTGTATGTTGAAAAATAAAACATTCATTTCAAAAAATAAAGATCATGTAGTTATGTTGCATAGCCTATATAGAGTATTTTTTTTTTTTTAAGAATGAATCACAGTTTTTGTATAATAAAAAGAAAGAACATGGATTTCTACTGAATGCAAAGGCATGTGAGCAGGAAAATTCACCATATAAGGTGTCTGAGCAAATCCAGGGGGAACTAATGATCTGCTCTATTCAAGAACATCTAAAAAACAATGCCATCTGGTGTTAAGCAGAATTCTAGCCAAGAGCTGGCAGCAAAACAGGCTTGACAACCTTGACATAAAACCTACTTATTCTCAGTGCCAGTTATGCTTTCCCTGCCAGTTCAAAAGCATATCTTTCCAAGAATGGCATTTAGCCCCTACTGGCATCTGAAACACCACACAATCTTTACACCTCAGAGATTAAAGTAAAAACACTTATGCAAACCACCAAACAGAAATAACAGAATAATCTGGATAAACACACCAAATACTAAGTCACAGTTCATTATGTTTAGAACAGTTAAGAACTGACATCTCACCAAATAGTAAAAAAGAAACAATGGTCATAGAATAGAATAGAATAGAATAGAATAGAATAGAATAGAACAGAACAGAACAGAGCAGAACAGAACAGAATATTTCAGTTGGAAGGGACCTACAATGATCACCTAGTCCAACTGCCTGATCAATTCAGGGCTGACTAAAAGTTAAAGCATGGTATTATGGGCATTGCCCAAGTGCCTCTTAATCACTGACAGACATGGGGCATCGATGACCTTTCTAGGAAGTCTGTTCCAGTGTTTGACCACCCTCTCAGTAAAGAATTCCTCCTAATGTCCAATCTAAACATCTCCTGGTGCAGCTTTGAAGCATTCCCATGCATCCTATCACTGGATATCAGGGAGAAAAGATCAGCACCTCCCTTTCCACTTCCCCTCCTCAGGAAGCTGTAGAGAGCAATGAGGTTGCCCCTCAGCCTCCTTTTCTCCAAACTAGACACACCCAAAGTCTTTAGCCATTCCTCATAGGACATGCCTTCCAGCCCTTCCGCCAGTTTTGTTGCCCTCCTCTGGATGCATTCAAGTACCTGAACATCCTTCTTCAATTGTGGGGCGCAGAACTGCAAGCAGTATTCAAGGTGAGGCTGCACCAACGCTAAATACAGAGGGATAATCACCTCTTTTGACTGGCTGGTCATGCTGCATTTGATGCACCCCAGGATGCAGTTTGCCCTCTTGGCTGCCAGGGCACATTGCTGACTTGTATTGAGCTTGCTGTTGACCAGCAACCCCAGATCCCTTTCTATAGGGCTCCTCTCCCAGTTTATACTTGTGCCCAGCGTTACTCTGTCCCAGATGCAGCATCTGGCATTTGGACTTGTTAAATTTCATCCCATTAATCATTGCGCAAAAGTCATTGCTCTAGCTTGTAACTTTGCAATATAGTTTGTTTTACTGATCCTAATAATTTTCTAAGTCAAAATTCTGTTTTCTCCTTTCTTTTGAAAGTGTCCTTGTTGATCCTTGCTTTCCCTACAGAAATGGAATTTTCTCTCAGCTATATATGCCTTACCAAATGCATTTTCCTAGGTTAGTGACATAGAAGCAGATAAAACTGAGACCAGCTTCTTTCACAGTGTTAATTGTCTTCACTATTAAAAGCCAAAAATGTACTCTGCTCAGTTTTCAGGTACTGTTTAATTGATTTCAGATAGGTATAATCGCTTGAATCAGTTGCCTTTTTTTGCTTCCAAGGCAAAGCTAAGACAAAAACATGACCTTAATTTATCTGTTATCAAGTCTTAAAGCTTCTGTGGCTGGCCAAAACTAATAGACAAAGCTTCTCTTCCTTTAAGTGCAAGAACTCTATTTCAGTAAGTGGCACTGAAGAATGGCTGTGCCATCTATACTCTATAATACAAAAGTGATTTAAGAAGAAAGAATAGGATTTCAGGGAGGCAGCAATGATCACCTTCCAATTTAAGAAATCTCTATGTTAATCTGAAAAGAAGCCTTTTTTTTTTTTTTTAAATTCTCAGAGATAACAACATAAAGGGTTAAAACTTTTTAGAAGTAACATATAACAATTCTCAAGCAATGGTTTTCCATCTCTAAAAGGTTAAAACAATTATATAGGACTCACTTTTCTGATTGGTTTAAAATCATACAGTGTGTTATTGGAGGTGTTATCATATAAAGTACACAGCATTGGTGCATGCAAAATTTTATCATGTAATTTGTAGTAGCCACAGACATTGCCAGATGGATTCTTCATGCTCAGTTATTTTTCTTTCATTGTTACTAAAAATTTACACCAATTTCCTAGTGAGAAATCTAAGAAAATATGTTGTATATTCAGAGGAAAAAGAAATATGTCATTTGAATTTTTAACCTGTATAGAATATCTGTGTCCTAAGAATAAGTACTTGCTTTAAATGGACACAGGTAGTGTAAAGTAGTCACCCATTGACAGTAAATATGAAAAATTATTCCTCTTTTTAAATTTGAGTACACTGAAATGGTAATGATATTTGCATCATATTCCAAATGACCTTATATAACATAAATTGTCCCCCGGCTCTTTCGCATTCTCTGGTTCTAGACTTTTTTAGAAGTGCAGCATCATTAGCTCTTTCAGAACGAAAGCATGAAAGAATACGGGAAAAGCAATGTGGCTATGCGTAACTATATTATAAAAGAGTAGGAATAAACACCTCTATCATCTACATATATTGCTGTAAACAGCTTCTGCTCATATGCATTTGATAATTCATAAGACTGTAAAAATGGTTCAAAAATATGCAAAGCTTTAAAAAGGTGTCGGAAATAAAAAATAAAGGAGAATACAAAATCTGAACTGATTTGTGACCTTTGATCTGACTTACAGACCTGAACTGAATTACAAATATGACAGTAGCTTATTAAAATTTTACTTTGGCTGCTTCAATATCACTGAATCAGCAAACTAAGAATATTAAGTCAGACAGAGGACATAAGACTCTGTATATTTTAAATTGTATTCAAAAATTGATGTGTGTAATTCTTTATATTCCACAGATTATATATTTAGTTAGGTGTGAATGAATATGATTTTTCAGTCACTTCTGTCAAACACAACATTTAAAGAAGCCAATAACAACGTGCTGTTAATGCTTCCGGTCAGAAGATTATGGTTCCGGGTTTCCTGTGATTTCATGTAGCACTAAGGAAAAGAGATGATAAAAAAAAAAAAAGAAGAATTGATAAATAATGCTTAATTCAGAATGAACACTCAATTTCCAAGCAGCAATTAAGATAAAGCATCAGCAAAGTATATAGAGTTGATGGAACTTACTGACATTTTGTAACTATATATTCATATAGCACATTGTTTCAATATTTCATGTTGGTTCATAATGAACCTCATCCGGTTCCCATTAAATTATTGATATTATGATTTTAATGAGAATTTGATCTTAATCAATGCCTGCAAGTAAAATGTAAATGCCATTGACACGTTCCCCCAAAATTAGGCCTTTTGGTATTGCTTAACAGTATCACTAGTAAAGCAAAAATCATAAGGTTCAACCCTGCTTTACAGCTTCCTGGAAAAAAACCCAAAATGTAAATGAAATATGGCTACATAAACATTACAGATGTTTAGACATTCCATGACTCTGTTCTACTTTATGGACTGGGCTCTCCAACCAGGCCATCTTCTACATGCTAAAATCACAGAACACCTTTGATGCAATATGTCCCTTCCAAAAAGAACCATGCAACTAGATAGAGGTACTTCATCCAGGTTAATTACCCTAAAGAAAGGGTGAGTTGTGAAAGGTACTAACAAATTTTGGCTGACTTGGCCAATCATCCCCCCCCCCCCAGTATATTTCTGAATGTATTTATTAATCATGCAGAAATGTCTCAGTGATGTTTTCTAGATACTTTCAGGACCTTCAGCCTCTAAGTTATGAATTCCATGCTACTCAGCTTAGTGATATAAGTGAAAAAATGAAATGGTTTGGAAGAATTACAGCAATTATTCAATATCTGCAAGCCTTCCCTTCAGCAGAAACTAAACAACCTCAATTTATTATTTTCTTTAAATTAAATTAATTTATTAAATTCTGTACCTGCTGTCATGGAAAGTTGAATTCTGACAGAGTAGGGACCTTGCTGCCAAAGTACAAGAAAAAGTAGGGAGAAATCTGGAAAAAAAATCCCCACAAATATCCTCAGTGGATATAATTAGCTATAGGAATATCTTTAAGGATGTGATAGAAACTCTGTCAATTGAAGTCTTTGTTTCACAATTAAAGTAGAACATATGTATTAAAAATTACAATCAAGCAGAAGTTTGGGGTTTGATGCAGACATTACCAAATAAAACATTATAACATGTTATCCAGCAGGAAAAATTAAATGACGACAACTGTTCCTTCCAGCCTTAAAAATCTAGGAATGTTGTATATTTAAAAAGTGGTAGTTAAATTTATAACAATGATCTTGAAATGACAAAAAAAAAAGATGCAGTTTGTGTAGAAAAACACATGTATAGGAATTGGCATTTTCATGTACATTTAAAAGAGAGAGATGCAAAACACTAGAACTAGTATAAAAGAGCAAATGTGTCTAGAGCAGTATTGTGGATAATTTATGAGTACCTTATTCTAGCTCTATTAGAATAATATCTAATAATATAGTATTTTGGAATGAATGAAAAAATCTGTGTGTAAATGTCTAAAAGTGTTAAGTTTTACAGTTCCTGTAACTCTCAAAACCTTGTTTTATCCCAAACATGGCATTGTGAATAGTATTTACGAAAAACAAGGACCGCCTTAGTCTTCTGATGATAAAGATGAACAAATATATACACTACAAAATTTTGAGGTTTTTTTTATTTCCACAAGCCAGATAAAGTTGCATGCCATTTTACTCTTACTCAGCAATGAGTTAAATGAAGAAATTCTCAAAAAACCCAGATGGCACTCATGCTTAAGAAGAAGATGCAATGTGTCATGCTATTCATGAAAAGAATTTAATTCACAAAATCTTGTCTATAATAAACAATTCATATACTTAGAGTATGCTCACCAATACTCAGTATTGAAATAAAAACTTAAATTAAAAATAAAAATAGGAAAAAATATTTAAGACTTAAATTTGTTTCTGGAGAAAAAAAATCATATTTACCATATAGAAGACTTAGTCAAAGTGCAAAAGATTATGGGATGTTCAAAATCTGGACTTAGAAACTCTTTTTAGCCTGTTTGTTTGGATTATGTTCAGGGACAAGGAGGGATGAAAAGGGTGGGGAGAAGAAAAAGAAAAAAATAGTCTCAGACTTGTCTCATTTACCTTTATAAAAGAATCCTTTATTCACAGTCAGCATTTTTAACTTCTATTAGGGGGACAGCAAAAATACCAGATTATATCTTAAAACAGTTTAGGGTGAATCCTGCATATATTTTGACCTATTAAAACCAGCACTATTTTAGCCAGAGTTTAGCATGGAATTTTTCTGAAAGCATCACATAGCAAGCAGCAGTAATTTATATGATTGAAGCAAATCTCAGCATATTCATTCAATATCTGACATCAAACCAAGTGGTTTCATTCTGAAATGCAAATAATTAAAATAACTAAACCTGAAAATTATTCTGACCATATAAATGTTATAAACATTTGGTAATGGAGAGGGGAAAATCATTGGCAAAGAGACATTAATACATTTCAATATTTGAATGTCCAATAACTCTGAAAACGGACAAAAGAGCAATTTAACCTTCCAAAGGCTCTCTCCTCGGTAGCTAAAGGAGGCACTTACACCTTCTTTGAGAAAATCTGTGAGAAATAATTAGAAATATTTCCTCTCTGATGCTTAGAATAAATTTAAAATATTCAGTAGTAAATCTTCATGTGTCACAGCTAAACTATGAGAAGCTCATTAGTATTGAAAGAAGTAACCATAGAAGGAAGTTACATACAGCCTTCATCACAGAGGGGTTGCCCACCTCACAGTTCCAACCTAATTTCTACCTGCTCTATTTATTAAAAAGCACCATACAAAATGCCTCACAAAAGATAATACAGATTGAGTTTCTCACCAATATATAATAGACATAATTATCTCTTGGTTGGGTGAGATTTTCCTTCCTAATTAAATCTTCACAGTGTTTATTCCCCAATTTCACTTCTCCCCCCTCTTTGTTTGAATGTAATCTTCAATTGCATTTACTCAAATGCAAACTGACTTTTTCATGAATCATTAATATATTTAGTGACTTTTTAAAGCTGTAACCTTGCAGTTGAGGATGGTTTTTTTTATGAAACTCAGAACAAAGCCAGTTTTGATCGGTTTTATATTTTCCTTATGAATCCGTTTTTTTTCTACTAATAACTACTATTAATCATTGATTTTCTGGAAATGATGAAATGTATGTTTATTTGAAATATCAAAGCAAGTTATCTGCATTAAACAGCTGGTATAACAAGTCAGTAATTAAAACAGAATATGTTGAGGGATTTTATATATAGTATTGATTTCTACATGAGGGAGAGCACAAATCTATGGTTTATAAAATACCATGGTAAAGGATCATTCATTAGCATATTTTCTGAGCAACAAATGCAAAGTTTAGTGAAGGGGAAAAATGTATAATGTAAATGCCATGTTTGCAAGACATTATTAAGAAAAGGAACAATGACTCGCTTGAGTTTATTATAAGAAACTGACCTGCAGTTTATCAAATTCAGGGTATTGTAAGCTTACACATTAAGCATGGAAGTGCTGAAATGCCATATCAATATAATGTTTTCAACAAAAATAACTACACCAAGTAGAGTCTTCCCACTCTCTCCATATGTAGCACAAAATTAACATTTAAAGTCTTTAGGATATCTACATTTGTGCAAATCAAGTTGTTACTTATGTATTCTGCTCCTTTAAACTAGGTGTTAGTAGGACAAAGAAAAAACTCCTACCAAAGCTGACAAGCTGCAGTTAATCAAATATGTAGAAAAGAGAGGCAGGTGTGATGGGCTTGTATACAGACAAAAACCCCTCAAACTTTTTCTTTAGAAAAAGGAAAAATCCAATAAAACCACATCTTATGTGCTTTGTATTTGTTTCATTTTAAAACATTCACCAGATTTACAGGTGGAAATGCTAGTTCTGTTGCAAAATTTCATGTTATGTGAACTGCTATAAGCAGAAATTTGTCCTGTAGCTTTGGTATGCAATCAACATTTCTTCAGCCAATGTTACAATGCAGGGAATTTACATTTCATTGAGGCCCAATGTCCTAGATAACTGTTTGCTTGATTTGTCATTCTCATGCTCCAGTGTTTTGTGGTAGGAGTCACAAATGGCTTCAACAGAATGAAGTTTAAAACTTTATTTGAAAAAGTAGATGAATTGTTAGTCCCAGTTTTGACCAAGCAGCAGATGAAGTTCTGTTTAAACAGGAAATCTTTACCGACAGTTTCCCCTAATTCTTTGCAAAAAATATCATATTTGAAACAGGGCTCTTTGCTTATCCAAACCACAAAGAATTCACTGAACATTTCATGTTATAGCATACTACAGGAATAACTGTCTTACAAGAATTGGAAAACTGATGGGACTTACTTAAAATGAAATTTTTATGCAATTAACCAAGAAAACCTTTAACACAAACATCTGGATATTAGAAGATGACATATCAATGGACTAGAGAAATTTCAGTAAAAGTTTGTATTTTTGTACATCTCAAGTTCATAAAAAGTAATTTTAAGCAGTTAAAATTTATTTATGTCTCAAATTGCAATTTGTTGCAAAAACTAATTGTACAGCAATATTTCTTCAGAGTCTGCAAGAACCTTTATCATTATACGTCAGAGTACTCTGAGTACTCTAAAGAAGCAGTTAGGTCTATTACCCTCATTTTTACATACGGGTAAATTAAGTAGAGAAATTAAAATAGCAACCAATTAAAAAATTAGGTGTACATTTTCACACCTCATGTTCTGGGCTATTGTTCTCATATCTCTGAGCACTTGCTATTTCAGTGTAACTTCAGCTGCTTCTTACACCTGAAAAATCTGATTAACGGACCGAGCCAAAACACATTTAAAATCAATGTCTATCAATCCTGGTGGCTGATATCATAAGGATCCTGGAGCTCTTTACCATCAATTATAATTCACAGCTCTAAATACCTAAATACCTTGGGAACCTTCCTAGAGCTCATGGAAGCCAGGTTTGAGTAAATGCTACCCAATGTAGCCAAAGGAAACAAGAAGATGAGAAGTGTAACTAGAGTCTTGCTTGCTTCTCTCAAACTATGAGGCAAACAGTCTTAGACAGAAGTCCTTCCCTAGAATTAGATTCCTAAGTCCTCCCACCAAATCCTGGGAAGAATCACACTATTTGAAAACAAGGGGTGTGATAGTGCCCATTCCTTCTAACATTCTCCTTTTCACATATGGAAGTTTAAAGTGTCCTTTCCACACTGTGTCCCACTGTCTAATTAACACTATCCATCCAAAGAAGGATTTTAGATGGAGGAAAAGGAAAGTTCTTCTATGTTTTACAACTTTCTTCCTCAGTTTCATTTAATTTTCTCACTTCTGTAGTAGTTATCCTTCGTGAGAGCAGAAGGACTTGAAATGGTTTTCTGTAATCTGTTGTTCATAGATCACTGCATAATGGAACAGTTTATCTATAATGGATATAGTGAGTGTATACATCTCAGACATTTTTTGGGCTTCAGATAATTTTATTTCTGGAGGTTTTGAAGTCTTTGCAATATAGACACTTCACTATGTAACCATATCTTTTATAAACTATGGAGAAGGAAGACCATTTCCTTCAATAATAATGGAAGAAATCATGACATTCATTAACTCCTTCACATGGTTTCTTCCATGAAAGAGAGCTATTTCTCAAAAGTTAAAAGGGTGCTATCATAGCATACTTGATATACTTGTGGCACCAGCTGCAGGCCACATGGGGATATGGAGTTTCTAACTAAGTATTGTGAGAGACTGGTACCCCAACAGATACTGAACTCATGAACTCTAAGCATATTACTACGGGAGAAATAGTCACTCCTGATGATTGAAAAAAGCACAAATACAGCTTCATGGAGACCTTAATCAAACTGGTGGATGAACCAGCTTTTTTAGTTTAAGCAGATGATGAAAAAAATTTCAGGATCAAGACCTGAAAGAACTCCCTTAGGGTGAAAATAGATCTAAAACCTAGACCATGCAGTTTGTCTCGTAATACGAGGAGGAAAACACATGCTGTAGGAAAACACCTTCACAAATAAAAAATACCCAACATTCAACTTGTCAAACAAGTCAAACTGTCTTTACTCATGGATCTACTAGAAAGGAAGGATTCAAGGGAATTTTCAAAGTTACAGGGGGTCCTGAAATGACCTTGTTTTGTCCACACATGAGAAGCAGATCCATGAGAGATTCCTATTCAACCTCATCTTCGAGGTCTAGTAGACAATAAACTCAGCTTTTTGCTGGATGCATAGTTGAATAACTTCACCTCGGGAGTCCCTCCAGACCTTGAGAACTATATCAACTGTTTCTAGGCACTAGTGATCTTCTAGCTGTAATAACCAAAATCAGTTAACTGTTCAGCATTGCCACAAGATGGGCAATGGACAGTTGAATATATTAACAGATACATCAGCCTCCTCATAAAGGACATGGGATCTCATACAGTTGGCAACAGACGTTGTGCAGTTTGTATGCAAAGGTCTACATTTTGGGATTCCAATTTGAAATTCTGCAGTTCAGGCCATAATTTAAACCACAAGAATGAGGAATATTACAGACTTTAAAAGAACTTTTAGCCCTACAATTTCAAAGTACATTTTCAAATATTAAACAAACCCTGGGAGCCAGGTATTCTCATTAGAGTGTGACCCATGGTTTCATCTTTTCATCATTCTTTTAACCTACAGGTTCAATCAACTGAAGGTTAGGAATGAACCTATCTGCCAAAGGCCCATCCTTCTAATACATATGATGCTTCTTGAATGAGTACTAACACAAATACTTTTAAAAACAGTACAATCAACTGTAGATCATAACTTTGCCTTAAAAATAGAGTGACACTTCCCTAATTAACTTTTTGGTTCTCAGGCATTTTGACTTAAGTGTCAGGGTAGTGAGAATAGAGGTAGGATTAAAACTGTACACTACTGTTTTACTGTAGTGAAACAACTTATTAATGAAATAGTAATAGGACAATTAGAGGACAACGTTTTTCTGTTTATACAACATTTAAGGCAAATATATTTTTGCAAGGTAGTGAAGCAAAACTAGTGTAATACATATCATGTTCATGCCAGCCAAGAAGTACTTTCTTATTAATATATAATGATATATATTTTGTTTATACATTTTTTTCCATAAATAGGCTGTTTTAAAACAGCTATTGTAAAACAGCTGTTGTAAAACAGGCTACTTGAACTATGAATAGATGAGAAACATTTATGTTCAGATAGAAGCTGCAGAATTTAGAATATGTATTCCACACATACTGAAAAAAGTTGAGATGACACTCTTTCTATTCAGTAGGTACTTCAGAAAGTTTTCATTCACAGACTCCAAGGGTCTGAAGTGAAACCACTTAGAAGACGACTGTATTTTGTAACTTCTAACATATTGCATCACTGTGACAACGTGAGAAACATTAAGCAGATTACACAGAGAGTGTGTAACAGGTTACACACACAGAGTGGACACGGAGGGAAAACTTTAATCAAAGGCAAGAATGAAAACAGCCACCCTTTAGCAGAATAACATCAGCATCTTCTAATGAGATTTCTAATGCTTGTATAGATAGATTCCCTTTTTTAAGGCCAAGTTAGGCAGATTCTGAATGCTTACTTGGCGCTTTGTTGTTGTTTTTTGGGTGTTTCTCTTCTACCCTACCCCCTCAATCAAAACAAAATCCTGGCATTATTTTCCCTCAGGATCCTAAAAAAATTCCCATATGCAAGCCATCTGTTAAGCCACTACTCCTGTGAGAGGAAGATATCTATCTTTAGGTTCTACTGCTAATTCCCCAGATTTCTTTCAGTGGACCACAGTACACCTTTTATCCAATCTGAAGCTGTAAACTTTCTGGATTGTGTTTAACCTGTAAGAAGACAGAACATACATAGGGCAAAGAGATAGAACAGTGTACATAGTCAAACACTTCATTTCTTACCATAAAGCACATGAAGATACTACTCTTTAGAGAAATGCAGACACTCTGCATATAAAACCCCTCAATCTAACTCTCATTTCTCTTTAAAAAGTTGTATGTTCTGATGACTCCTGTGGGACACAGCTTAAAACTTGTCTTCTCTGCCCTTTATTAGCCATACCACTAAGCTGCTACAAAAGCCTATTCCCATTCTTCCTCTGTTCACCTCTCCTTATGCCGAAAGCAAGCTACTGAAGGATGTTCTCCTGCCCTTTGTCAGGTACCTCCTTCATCAGTCTTAACAGCTGATCACAAGGCTCTGCTGCTTAGCTCTATAGCTAAAACAATTCTTTTAACAAGCTACTTGTTTTTTGAATGTTTGTGTTTTATAAAGGACAACTTTTAGTTAATGCTCACTATTCAGCAGCTCTATAATTTCTTATTCACCTCAAAAATATTAATGGTAGGCAAAGACCATTTATTCTCAAATTTTAGTTTTATATAGTCATACATACAGTTTAAAATATCAATCAGAACCTCAAGAGTTTATGAACAATTCAATTTCTTATATAATCACATTCTGTAATTTTTTTTTAGTTAAGGAGAGTAATTTTTTTTCAGTTAAGGAAGGTTTAAAACAGAAGAAAAAATGCAAAAGATAAATTAAGACAATGAAGGGCTCAATCTAGTCTTGCACATCACTGATGTTCCTTTTTTTTTTCCATTCATTGACAAAAAGATAGAATGTGAGAGAAAAGAAGACAGGAAAATTAATGACTAAATAAGTATTTTCTAAAAAGTTTTAGCTTTCAAAATAAAGGAAATAAAATAAAGTCAAAACAAAATATGCATTTTATTTAAAATCCAACTGAAAAACAGTATAAACCCAGTCTCATTTTGTGAAGATCTAGTTTTCTGTGGAAAACATTGGTTAGTAGGTTTTTATATAAATTCTAAAATAATAAACATTCTGTCAGAAAAAAACTTTACCTGCCACTAATATGTTACCACCTCCTTTTTAGAATTTATTATCTGTTTATATCTAGAAAATATACCTACAAATGAACAGAAGAAGCTTCATCATTCCAGCGTGTCAGCTTTGCTTTGTATCACGGCCATTTATTTGCATAAAATTTTCAATTCACTTCCCAGTTTTTTATAAAGAAAGAGAAGAAATTTAATTGCTCACTGGACCAGCAAGTGTAAAATTCATGTTCCACAGACTTTGCAGAAGAAATTGTTTATATGTAAAGAAGACACACACACACGTGCACTCTCAAAAGTCCTGAAATAATTGGTAAGGTAGTTCTCCAAAGGCATTTTCATTTTCATGTTGTTACTGCTCTAAGTATTATTTTCATTTACCATTTCCTTGATGATGTTGTTTTGTAAATCCTGGATGTATTCCAGCTTTCTTAGCAAATGCATTGCATTCTCTTAAGAGTATGTTTATAAAGTAAAATTGCATAAGGGAAGCTTTAAAGCCTTAAAATTCAGGTCAATTTATAGAGCTTTCCCTCTTCCTCCTCCCCTTTCATGTTTACTAAAGCAAAAGGGAATTTTTATATTGCTTTTTTTATTTTGTCACTGCTAATATAAGAGAAAAATGTTTTTTCAAAGGAGAAATATTATTTTTTGTGTGTATTAACCCCACTGTGCAAGTAACTGCTATATAATTCCTCTTGGCTATACCAACAGCTTCTGCAGATGTATATATTTGATTAATGTTAACCTAAGTCATTGCAGAATTTGGCTCATAGTTTATGATAGAAACATTGTCAGATCTTTTAAGTGTTAGACCTCAGCACACGTGTCAGTAAATGAAAGGAAATTTCGTATAATCTGCACATGTATTCATGGAAAAATGCATCTTAAAAATATAACAATACAGTTCAAAGATTTTAAACAGGCTTGAGTTACATAATAATAGTTATAATAATTATGATAATTTTACATGTAGTCCACATTTCCCATTATACGGTTGGGTATTTTGCAAATATTAATTGTATAAAGTTCTTTGATTCTGCAAAATCAGTTTGGTTATCTGTTTCTCTCCTGTTATATCTTTAATGCCAAATAGCTCCTTGGGCAAAAGATTTTATGACCTGTTACAGTTTAGAAATGTGTTAAACTAACAAAAAATAATCTGAACAGCTGGTAGATTGCGATGTCTGCTGGTTTACAAACACTGTGGGCCATTCTATGTTTTCTCTCTTTCTGTCCACACAATAAAGCCTTATTGGATACTAAATATCTAAATAATCTCACTTTCCAAACCAGTAAAATAAAACTGGCAGAACACATTGTTAGAGGTCTGGGATTCCAGGTGCTATTCAATTACTTCTAGGAACTTCTTCCTCATTATCTTTAATTTTACATTAAATGATAAAGTATATATACAGTATATTTAATTCTAATTCTGAAATAGCTATGAAAAATAATGTTTTATTTCAAAAACTTTTACAGTAAAATCTTTTACAGTAAAATCTTTTCCAAAGTTTTTATTCCAGTTATCAGAGAACAAGGTTTGCATTCATCCCTGTTTTCCACCATGGTCTCATTTTCCCCTTTATCAAACACGTGCATTCACTTTGCCACACTCCTCTGTGAAGCAACTGCTGACAAGTTTCTTACACAGTTTCTTTAGAAGGTTTAAAACACAGATCTCCGTTATTTCAATTAAAGCATAGTGGCTTGGGCTTGTGAGAGTATTTGGACACCTTAACTTTCCTTTATGCCAACAAAGAGAGGACAAAACAGTATTTTATCTGAGTCTCTGTCTCTCTCTACTGCCTACCACACTACTCAGGAACATGAAAGATTCATTACATTACAATGCCATAGACTATATCACTCCTCACTCCTCTACCAGCATCTGGTCCAGATTTAGATCCTTAGCCATGAGCATCCCTCCCTCAGATCTCTTTTGAATCACAACATAAATCTTTATCAGTCAATGGTGTTGCTATTCTTATACCACTCCCAATCACTTCCAGACACAATGCTGCTTCCATCCCCATTCCCTACGTGAAAGTTCACAGTCCCCATCTGGATACTTAGCTAAACCGAGCAGTTCATGTGTCAGAGCTATGCCTGGAGTTTGGCAGAGTTGACAAGTAATTCTCACAAATTTTTGGAGCTGTTTTATCTGAATAAGTGAAGATAAGAAAATTCTGCATCTGCTGTCCCACTGGCACACTCTTTTGTCCCAGTTTCACATGGGCTGTGTCCTAAATAACCTGAGGTAATTCTTTTATCCATAATTATTTCCTTTTCAAAAGGGGGATAAAGCTTTGGCACACTGCTGCAGGGAAATGCAGACTGAATAAAGAAAGGGGAACTTTCATTAGTTTTAAGGTCAAAAAGAACCATTATGAGGATTTAGCCTGACTCTTTTTAAAACACAGAAATTTAAATTTACACAATACTCATTAAACTGATAACTTCATTATTCATATTATTACACAGTGACAAAACAAACCAAAAGGTATTCCACTTTGGGAGGCACAATACAAAAAAGTTGGTATTTAAAACAGCAGGTGGTCCCTCTTCCAAAAGGCAGTCAGTGAACATACAAGCCAAAAAGAGAGTGTGGGGAAGGGTGTCAATGTCTAGGTAGACTGAGTAATGTGTTTGGTAGAAAACATTATGTTACTGCGTTTATTTAAATGGCAATAATCTAACAGGAATGACAAAATAAAAGGATGGTATGGCAGGAGGCAGATAAGAGGAAGAAAAGTGGAGACATTATGGAAGAGGAAATAAAAAAAAAACTGAGACAACTGGCATATGAGCATTGGGTAGGAGTCTAGGCAAAATATCCAGGAGATTATCCAAACTTTCTTCCTTTTGGCAGCTTCCATATTTGTTCCTCCCAGCTGCAGTCCCTGACTGGATCTCCCTGTGTAGACTTCAATGTTTCATTGCAAAGGCCGAGAGCCCTAAAGCACTTTATAGAAGAGCTCTTTTCTGAATGCCTGTGTATGGATGTGGTCCTTGCTGGATATAGCTTTGCCTTATCTCCTTTGGTAACTCCCTCTGTGGTACCTGAACTTGTTTATACCAAGTCTCTGGCTGGTGGAATCTCAAAAGAAGTGAAAGAGTTGGCAGAAAGAGACATAGTCTGAACGTCATGCTTGTTGTTTCTGCTTCTGCTTCTATGGAAGCTAATGCTGCCAATTTCGTTGGTTGAGAGGTGATAAATACTGGGCCGTTGTGAGGATACAATTACCCTTATTAACCATAACTACATCAATAAGTAGAAGGTTTATTTTACTAGACTATTTTCCATAAAACCGTTTATCAATTATTAATCAATCAATCAATCAATTAATTATTCTGCTTTCCTGTAATTTTTCTATTTCCTTCACATGTATCAATTCTATTACATTGTAAAGAAAGAATTCTTGGGAATCGGAATAATTCATTTTATCATTTTGTTTTCCAAGTTTTCTGGAATTTTTGTGATATCTCAAGATTCATGAAAACATGCTTAAAGGGTCATCGGGTTCATAGTCAACTTTTTCAAAAGGCATGGACATTATTTATATGAGTTTCAGGATTTAAAATAATAATAAAAATAATAATAATGCCTTAATTTAATGGCTGAAATGCTCCCCAAATAATCTTGAAATAAAGGACTTTGAATTACAAGTTTGAAAAGCTCCATAGTTTATTCAGAAACATTTAACATTTCTTTTTTTAATTTTCTGCAAAATAGTGGATAATTTTGTCTTTCAGATATAGGAACAGATTTATATCACTGATATGATTTCTTTATCTCCCAGAGTGTGAGTAAAAATGAACACATTTTTGTCTTTAAATGCACCTGGACATCAATTTTCCACATCTGTCTTTGGCCAGCGTTATCACCTACCTTTCTTCTATAAAAGTCAATTTACACTTATAATATCAGTGTAACCCTTCCTTATTTTACAAGTACTTTTAATTTTTTATTTAATTTTTCTCTTTAATGAACAGTTCCTTTTAAGCAACCATTATTTCTCAATAACATAACGGAGAGAGAAGCACCACAGAACGCAGAGAGGATTTAGGAAGTCTTTTTTTAGATTAGTACATAGAATATATATTGCATTCAATCTAATTAGTGGATATGTATTAAAATTGACAGTCCAACATTGAGTTCTTTTCTCCAAAAATTGTGATTAAGTAGAAGAGTGAATTAAGCGGGTTAAAGAAAAATAAAACATATGTATGTTTAATTCTAGGTCAGCATGACTTTGTCTTTGTCATAGCTAAACAGTATTGAATTCTGATACTGCCTGTATAATCTGAATATTTACCTTCTTGTAATAGCATAAAGCTCTTTTCTTATTTAGGGTGATAATAAGTGAGTCCCTTCATGGAAGTTAAAATTACTGAATTAGTCATCATTCCTAGTTAATTACAAACTAGGACTGTCCATTTCCAAACACAGTGGAAAGGTATTCATAGACTGTAAAATCACTGCCAATTCTACAGACTTAAATATCTTATTTCTCCCTAGTTTAATAAAACCTACCAAAGTACCACCATATTTTTTTCCTTTTGAGCCATAGTGGAGCAACAGAAAATCCAGAAGTAGAATAAGCTTTTCTTTTTTTATTTCTATAACTCAGAAGTCAAAAATTAAAATAAGATAAACTGAGGTTCCACCACTGACATACTCAGTTATTTCTTCATTGCATTCTTCAACTCTGTCAGAACTACTGCTGAATTTATTTAACTCTTCTCTCTTTAACCACTCTCTGCAACTTACAGCAAATATGCAGTATGCCGTCTTGAAACAAAGATTCAGGGACATTATCTTAACCTTGATTGCAAATGATTAAATTTACTTGCAAAACAATAAGCAAAAATGAATTCTACTTCTTGTTTATATCTTTGAGATAATATCATCATATTAATCAGTATTGATAATAAACAACAATGCAGTATAATAAAAATAATAAAATATATTATAATCTGCTATTAAAAATTAAAGCTCAGAAGTTCTTACTGGGACAAAAAGAAGGTTCCTAGAATGCATTTTCAATGTTTAGTAGGGTCATAATTTATATTTCGTACTTAGTACAACTCTCTTTTTTTGGAGTAGCAGCGTTATCATGGTTTTTCTCAATGAAGTCCCTTTTACAGCTAAGGAATATAAAATATCAAACCTTCCAGAACACTCATGATACTGAAGTTAAATAAATTAAAACAATAGAAAGAAATATCCAGCCATTTAATTTCTCTTTGTCAGGAAATCTTCAAGAGACATCAATGCTCTGGTAAAACTCTTACAATTGCTTTTATTTCATTAGTATGTTAACTGAAGCTTTTTTTATAAGTTTCTTTTTTAAGGTCTGTTTTACATTTGAGGATGATTCCTACAAAAATTTTATTCAAACATGAGGTGGAAATATTACTGACAATTTTCTTCTGTGATCTCCTGCATTTTTTAATTAGTAGATTAGAATTCAACAGTTTTTCTAATGGAAATGTATGCAGTAGTTTACAAAAGCTACTTCAAATATTTGTTCAGCATTGAAATCAGATCCAGTGTTTCTGAAGAAGATGCAAAGAATAGAACTGTTGTTTTCTTTTATTCCTTGTATTAATTTTTCAAAGGTAGACAAACAAAAGATGTGTTTTCACTCGGAAATAAATAGGAAAACCAATCAGCAACGATGAAATAGCATATGTGGCAGATTAAGATTAAGAATAAGGAATAATTTATCAGCCTTGTGAGCAGAGTCAAATGTAAGACTGGCCTCTAAAGTAAGGAATCCCTTTGGCAGTGCTCAGAGAAATCTGACCTTGTGTTTTGTAAGAAATTAAGAAAATATTGCTGTGTGCAGTTTTTCTTTCTTTCAGCCTTAATTTTCCCACACGTCCTCTTCAAAAGTACTTCCAAATGTTTTGGCAAGTAACAGGGTTTTCCAAAGCTGACCAAAGAAAACAAAAATCCAATGGTTTCAGTGATCCTGGACTGAGGACAAGAATGGGAATTATTTTCAAGGTCTTATTCAGGGCTATTTCCCTACCTGAAGCTGAGATAATATGCAAACGTAGGTAACCATAGAAAATAGCACAGCAAGAAATGTTGGGTTTTTATAAAGAACAAATATAAATACATTTTTTAGGGAATTCAAAACATGGCTTTGTTGTCTAAAACATACAAAACATACAATATAATGGACTGTCATTAGTTGCTTGGCAACGATATGTTTGATGTTCTGTTGAATTTCATATTTCATATTGATGTATTAATTAAAAAAAATCAGACTCTGAAAAACACTTTTTTAGACCACACGAGTGTTTTAATTGAAAAAAAGCACTGTTAATATTACTGGAGATTTGGCAAGAGCTGCTATTAAATTAGAAGACAAAAAGTTATATAATATACATATATGTAATATTATTTAGGTACCATTAGTACTGAGTGTTTCTATTTTTAATTATTTTTTGCAAACCGTTTATTCCTTTAAAAAAGGAGGGGGAGAGGGTTGCCATTCTGTACTTGATTAGAAGAGCCATAGCAGTGAAAATATTCTGCAACAGTTGAACACTTAGTCCTCTACATACATGTTTGAAATCTGCAGTTTTGTCCAATGTCTGAGATAGCCCTGAATCCAAGTAAATTGTATTTATTTTGTATGTATTGTATGTTATGTATTTATGAGTATTGCCGTTGCTCATAACAGGCCACAGGTGTTGTACTGAGTTTGTAAGGCCTCAGGATGAAGACTTACCAGAGTTGCTCTGACTGAACTTATCTTGAACTGTCTGGTGATTTGTTTTTACTTGTCTCCAGAGAGGCTGGGAAAGGGTGAGCATAATACCAGGTAAAGGGATAGATATTATATAGTGTGTTATATATTATATTTGTATGTTATATACAAATTTAACTGTGTCAATATTAATGACACATTGTCTGTAAGAGTGGTATTCTTTCCTTTTTTTTTGTTTTCTTTCTTTTTTCTGTAATAGCTAAATCTTGACTAACAGTAATTCTACAATTAGATCATTAAGATGTCAATTATATTAATTATAAATTCTTGACTTTATATGTTTCTGTCTTTCTTTTTTAGCCATAACAAAATTTTAAGCGTAACACTGAAACCTGAACTTCCACAGCACCTTCTTTCCCTGTTGAAATAGAATCAATTCAATCTCCCACTATTAGAGTTCATCCCACTTTTGCGGAATACATAAATATTCAGACAGCCAAAATAAAACAAGGGCGATTCTGAAAAAACTTGCCTCTGTACCACTACCTTGCCTCTATCATGCCTCTACATGTTTCTTGCTGGGTAATAGCAGAACCTCCATAGCCTCTATCTCTATAGTTTCTTTGCTTCTTTCGCCCCCCTGCCTCAAGTATTTAAAAAAGAAAAAACAAAGTAAAAATAAAGTTGAAATTTGTTTCTGTTTTGCATAAAAAAAGAAGGTAAAATATGTTGACCGGTATGATTTTTCCTCTTCACTTTGGCTGTGAAACTGAATCAGTCAGTTGTATATATCATTCTAAAATGTCTGCATCGCTTGCACGTATTTATCATAAAAAATGGGATGTGTAATAATGGAACATTAGTTAATTGAATAAGTAACGATCAATTCTATAATAAGAGGTAATCTATGGTGTGACCTATGGTCTGCTCTTTGCCAAGGTTTTTGAAATATGGATTTACCTGAGAACTCGTTGTACGTTCTTTCATTCATATTACCAATTATCTTTAAAAGTTCATCCCTCTCTTGATGGTAAACATGTTGAGCCAACAGTGAGTTCTGAAAAGGCAGGAATAGTATCAATAGAAAAAAATCCACCACTTTGGCAGCACGCTGTCTCAGACTACTAGACCTGAGGACAAAGCCACACAGAGAATGGCAAAAGCTGACTCAGTCTCTGGGAGATGTCTAGCGGAGTCTCTGGAATGAGGGAGGCATCTGACTCTAAGCACAAAAATAAACATGTATTATATAGCTGACGTTTACCGCTCTTCTATGTGGCTGCAAAACTTGCACAACTTCCAGTCCATCCATACTACCACTTAGCCAGTTCTGTACCACTAACCTTTCTGTCTGTCCCGATGTAAGATAGCATGGTAAGATTTTGAATACCGGTGCCCTACAGTGGTGGAATAATATTCCTGAAAATTAAGCTATACTGTTTTGGACTGTGGCTAAATGTTACCCAGATTTGTGTTTTCTGAAACTGATGGAACTACGGTGCTAGTTGAAATGTGGAACAGTTAACGTTGGAAGGAAATATTGGAAACGTGGGACTGGATGATGTCTGGGAGCAGTCCGTTCTGTGTGACCATCAAGCTGCAGGCTGCACTGTGGCAGGGATCACACAGGGATGCTGAGGAAGGCTTAAGGAAAGAGTCGCCATGACCCAAGTGCTGATGGAGCCATTGAAGCTGAAACCTCACGTGCCAGACCAGATGGAGACTCCACTAACACAACTTTAATTTAATAGCTGTTATCATCACCCAAACTGTTCATAAGCAATGAACCTGATATGTAGACGAAAAGAGTGAGATATTTCATTACAGCCTGAGGACTAATTTAAGGCAAGGAAAGTTACTACAGTTAATATATTCTATCTTGCAGATCATTTGTGCTGTATTTTACCAATATTTAGCATATCTTCATCAGTTGTCTATCTGAAGTTTTAATTCCAGTAGTCTTTTTTGTTCTCTCCAAAATGGCTGTCATAGAATGAGTCTTAATAAAATCTCACAATTTTTCCCTAGCTAAGTATTGTACAAAATTTGTTTTTAATAAGTAAGGTGCCAAAGGTCAATAACATTTCCTGGTCCTAAAATTTTTAAAGAGAAAACGTATATGAAGAAACCACCAACAACTGCACATCATAAAGATTTATGAGAAATAAATTTTTAAAAGTAGTTGTAACTGTAAAAAAGTCTACATTGAGGAATTTCTGTGGTATATAAATTAGGCAAAATCTGAAGATTCTATCAAAGCTGCTTTTGGCTTCTCAGATGTGAAGTTGGGATAAGGCTTTCTTTTCTGAATCTACTTTTTTTTTTTCCTTTTATATTTAGTGACAGACAATCTAAAAAGCATGAGGGATATGCAGCTGCAGTACATGTAACTGAATTACATAAGATTTAGGCATTATAGAAAAAAATAACAAAAATAAATGGGAAGATGGAGTTAAACTTGAAGTGAAGACTAACAAGAAGTTTTGGGCATTTTTTTCAACACAAAACAATTCGATACACTATGAATCAACATATAAATAAAGATGTTTTTTTTTTTTTATTTTATGTTAGCAAAGAACATTGCACAGACGGTTTGTAAAGTCTAATATAATAAAATATGACAAAGTGTGAACTCTTATGTAACAATTCATGCTTGTGTGAATTGTTTGGGTTATGAAAGTTTTGTTTGTAAATCCAGATTTCCTGAAGTTTTTTCTGCAATGTCTGTTTTAAAATAATTTGTTTGTTTTAGTGTATAGTGTCTGATATAACCAAAGCAAATACTTGTCATGACTTTAATGAGTTTTGGACCAGCAAATTCCTTCATACTTGCAAGTCATATCTGAAGTGAGTTACAGTTACACCTAGATAGCTAAGATTTGTTCAAAACTGATAGCATTGGTTTTGGTTTTTTTTCATATGCTTAACAGAGTTTACCTGTTTTGGAATAGGTTTTGTTTCATATAGGAAAAGTTGTTGTTTTGAATAATTCTTCATTTTACTGGCATTCATATTAATCACTTTGCTTTGGTAATAAATGACCTTTATTCAAAATAAGTAAACTCTGAATAACATTTCTTTAAGTGTACAAACTTCAAATGAGCTAGTCTGTTTCCTTTTATTGTAATGTTATAAAGCTTCGTACCTCAATCAGATTCCTTTTAACCTTCTCTGTGAGAATGTTTGACCAAATGCTATTTTCTGTTTAAATTTTGGGGCACTACCAGGTTCTTTAATCTGCCACAATGTGAAAAATTTTTATTTACAGCACTGTCAGAGAAAAAAATGAGAATGTATGTTACTTATGCCACAATTTTGTTTTGGGAAATTAAGGACATCTTGGAATCATAAGAGAGGAGCAGATGCAGATTAAACAACTGAATATCAGTATTTATAGATGAATATCAGGTTTCTGAAAAGATTGGATTACTGATATCACTCTGTGATATAGGAGGTAAAAAGTGCTCTTATACTTTTATAAATATGCTAAGGCTAAGTCAATTTTCTTAGAGCCTGCAAATGCCATAGGGAGCTGCAAAAGATTTTAAGTGGAAGGTGTCTTGAAAAAGAAGTCTGACCAAAAATACCTTTCACCAGAAGCCGGGGGAATGTGCATTGACATAAGAGAGATTGCATTAAATGACTAGGGGTTTTAAGCTTGACCCAGATTTAGTTCCAGAGACCCAGAAGACATTACAAATCAAGACAAGGATCTAAGCCAAGTACCAACAAGGAGCTTCTTTCAGTAATGTGGTGGCACATTAAGAGTTAAAAAAAAAAGCTTACATTTCATTTAGAAAAGCAGTATACCTTGGTTTGTGGTTTGATCATTTTTCAAACTCAAATAATGTTGCACATAGAATATGTCTCAGGGAAAACTTTAAGAGCACGTACCTCAGAAACAAGTGATTTTTCAATGACTGCACCTTATGTAGTCATTTATGACAAGAACCAGCAAAGCACTTTAACATCTGTTTAACGTCAAATATGTAGGTAGGCTACTTGACACAATATGTTTGAAATCTTTACTAGATTGTATAAAATTACTGTAAAATGTAACCAATATTGCTAGCTGAATAGGACATGGTCATGTAACAAAACAATTCCTTAATTATTACATGAGATAAAACTGTACTCTCATATCACATTACCTGAGTATTTGTATGACCAGCTGGAGAAAAGACATCTCTGCCTGAGAGCCGTTTCAGTTGAATAAAACACCGATTTTCTAAGCCAACTAGAAAAACCTTGGTGAGCCAAACTTTCCCAGTTAAAAAATGGTACTCATCTGAACATATTTACGTGAAATTTAAACAGTAGATTCATGATTCTTTGATGTCAACAAAATTGCGTCGGTTGGCATGAAAATTCCAAATTTTGTCAACCAACTCAATTATGTGCTCGGGATACTTTATGGTTGGCCTTCAGATCCAATTTGAAGTAAATAGAAAGAAAATCACACTTCTAAAAATCCAGGCTGTGGAAGCATTTAAAATCCTAGACTCCCACTTTTTTCTAAGCTCAGAGACCTGTAAGCATCTATATTCTGTGCTGTGTGCATTTAAAACTGACATACTACTGACTGAGTGCTTGTAGAGTATGCTGCTAGTCACAGAAACATCAATTTGAGACACTTCTGGCTTTAGTGTCTTCTACTTGGACAAATATTCTAACTAGTAGAGCGCCGTATAATACGTAGGCATTGGAACTCTATCATGGTTTGAAAACCAATTGAGAATAGAGAATTAGTGAGGCAGTCCTAATTTAGGGATGAATACTCAGTTATGGTGCTTGAATTGAGCGATACTAAAGAGTACTCTTTACACAGGTAACTATTATTTTGGACTGAAGCATGTAACCTTTCCTGTACTGTACTATGAGCTTCAGATTCTATTCCAAAGATTACACACCTAAAATTTAGGACTTATGTTATCAGATTTATAGACCTACCAGTGCCTTATATATTGCAATGAATTCTTACCCATGTGCAAGCATAAGCATTGTGGCATAAGATCATAGACTGGCTCTAGCAGGTAAAGCCAAAGGCCTATTGAGACTGCAATAATGGTCATAAGTGAACATCCACAGCAGAATAAGGATAGTGGAAGTTTGTGTGATACTTTCACTTAATGATGTCTTGTTGCCCAATTATTCAGTGCGGGATCTACCTGACATAAAAGTATTTTATATATTTTCAGTAACTATTAATTTCTCTTTCATTCATTTGCCTACTCTTATCATAAATCTATGTAGAATTCTAACTCTTGTTTCACAAATATCAGCTATGTTTAATGAATATTACCCCCTTTCTAATTCCCAATTTTTACTTTTTTTTAATTAACTTGATAAAAAAAAGTTCTATTGTTTGCTTTGTCCCCAGCATTAAATAAACAAATAAAGCCTTAAATAAATTCTAAAATAAGATTTGTTCGGACTCATAGGCCAGATTGATACAAATATGACTCTGTTTAGCCTCTCCACAGTTCAGTTCTTATCCCAAAGCTAGTGTTCTAACATGCTAAAACAGGCTTTTAGTTCAGTGTAGGACACCTTCATAACAGATCTTTCAGATCAGATTTGGGGTTTTTTTGGTCTGGGTAGAGGAATTCAAAATGTTTGCACTTCTCTTAAGAAGTTTATCACAAAAACCAAGGGACTGAGAAAAACCGGGGGAAAAGAAGAAGATCTCTAGCGGTTGTGTTAGCTTATAGCACAGATTTTTCATTCTTTGTGGAGGTCTGACCACTTCCGTAGCATGACCATTTATTTGGTTCATTCACATATATACACCTTACACCTCACTGAGCATTCTACTGACCCCGTCTGGGCACTTCTTCTTGCCACTACCCATTCTAGCAAAAAAAAAAAGGTAACTGTTCCAACACATGGCCTTGGGTACTTTTGGAAGGATATCAGGCTACTTTGAATGCTGTTTCCTGTAAAATATATCTCTTAGGAATAATCGTGATCCCATTCCTTTCATTAAAGCTAACTGTCAAGCTACTATAGCTTAGTAAGATCAAAAGTGGCCATTGCGATTATTTTCTTTTTTTAAAAAAAGTTAGGTTCGTATTATCTGCAATTTCTGTGGGATATCAATGTGGAAAAACATTAAAATTCATAAAGGATTATTCAGTCATTTTTTGAATGAATTAAGTTCAACTGTTTCCATAAATTACGATGCATTATTTATTTTATATATTTGTCAAACTTACTCTGAATAATTTACACCTCTCATAGTATTTTCCAAATTTAGTATTTCATTAAGTATAAATCAATATGTACATTTATATCTGAAATAGAAGCAGAGCTTTTGGACTGAAGACTATTTTGAATGTTACCTGCATGCATAACAGCAAGGAATTACAGTTCATTAAAATGTTGAACCTGTGGTTAAATAAGAAATGCTCTCCATTCTTACAAAGTGAAGTATCCTGAGGAAAATATTTTCAGTTTAAGTTCTATCTGTACAAGGTTGGATCCTGGAACTTTTATTCACAAATTTGTTCCAAGTGTCTCAGCCTTTAATGATCTTTAATAATCTTTCCATATATGTAAAAATAATCTCTCCTTATCTTCTTCCTCCTTTCTATCTTTAGCATGTTCTTCTTCTGTTCAGTCTCTTCTTTCTTTCAATGCAAATCACTTCTTACACCCTGATAGAGAGTTGTTTTCCATCTATCTAGAGAGCCTTTGTTTTTACCTTCATACTTTGCTCTTCTCCTAAAGTTATAAGCTCTTTTCCTAATTCCTCAGTGCCTTTATCCCTTTACACTACAGAATACAAAATAAAGTCATAAATTTGACAAGTCGCTAGGCTTTAACTCTGCATATCTAGATCAGCTGGTGAAACCACTATGACAATATTTCTTCTTGGACGTTCTGTCTACACATGCTGATTCATGCAAGTCATTCAAGGTACAATTACGTGCTCAGCTTCAGAATCACTGCGGGCTTAGCATGTTCAAATATCAAACGCTTTATGTATGCAAGGGCCTTGGAGATGACACAGTGTATTCCAGTATGCTTTTAGCTAGCTACTTGCTTTTTCCTGTGGTTAGCCAGTTGCAGTTCCTGGAAAATTAGAATTTGGGTTGAAGATCCCTGTTGCTCCTCCATTCTGCTTTCAAGGTCAATAACTGTTACAGAAAGCAGCTGTATCTGGCCTGCCACTCTTTGATTGTAGCATTCTATTTACATAATAATGACATCATGTGTGCAGAATTTTATAGATGATATTTTGGGTTTAGCATAAGAGGGCTAGGAATAAGCTATATTGCTTGCTTTAAAATTCATTAAGCTCATAGGTCAACAGTCTGCCTTTAACTTGGAGATAATGGTTTTGAGGTTGGTAATTTTGATGGAATTTGCTAATGGTAGCTGCTACATTGCCAGGCGCATTGACCGAGCGCACATCCCACAGAGTGAATTGGTTCATGAGAGGAACAGAAACGAGCAGCAGAGGTTCATGTTGAAAATGTTGCAGAACCGCACAACTTCAGCCCAGAAAAAGTATTATTTCTAGAGATGTCTGATGAGATGTCTCATTATGCCATGCCAGAAAATGAACATTTCTACTGTACCACACTCACAATCTTATTATGGGCAAAAGGTATATAACATATATATGGAGCCAAAAATTTACTGTTAGCCTAATATTAACAATCTAATCAAAACACAGCAGATATATTGTCTAGTTACAATAATACTAACACTCATGGCCCAAATAAAACAGAAAAGCCTCATTAATAGTACACCTAAAATGCCTGTACAAGAACTTAGTATCTATCCACCTAATATGGTGTTATGTTACAGCTTCCAATGTTCCTCTGGGTGTTAAAGTTGATGATCTTTCTCAAAAAAAAGGGGAGAGGGATTACAAGAAGTTGTCAATGGTCTGAGTTGTTTGATAGGAAGACCATGTTGCTTATATTTTCTTCCTCCTCAATATCACAGTCAACTTGATGATATTTTTGTATGCTCCAAGTGGACTGCAAGTCTGATACTTTCTCGTTGGTTCCCAGATTGTTTGGTAGTTGCACAACAGCTCACCCTAACTGAACTGATAGAAAGGGCAATTCTTTGTGGTGCGGTGACTTCATTACTTGGTCAGACTTGACCACAGGAGGTATTCACAGAGCTTCAGCTGAAGCAGGAGTGCCAATGATCACCTGGCCACCAGCCAGTTGTGAAAACAAGTGAAAATCAACTCAGGCCAGGACAGGCTCAGGGGAGACAGAGATCCTTCTCTGGCATGTCAGTATAAAGCCTAAGTCCTTTTATTAGTAAAGGCAAAATATTATTTGCTAGGACACACAGGATCTTCAAAGTGTTGACTGTCATTTTCCTGGTAAGTAACTGGGCTGCCTGCAACCACTTCCAGGAAATTAGAAAATATAAGAAAATTATGAAAATAGTCTCAAGCATATCCCAATACTGAGGAAGCAGAAAGCCCCACCATCAGTGTCACATTTCTCCTACTGAAGATCTCAGAAAGCCTTGTCATAAACCTTCCTCTGTGTTTTGAGAAGACTGAAATTGTCAGCCTGATGACCCAGAGGAACACTGGAAGGATTTTATACAATAATTTTAACAGTATTTTTAATTATACTTTTCTGTGTTAGAGTATTTGGATTATTAGGTTGTTACAATGTTGGACAATGGAAACAATGAGTGTTCTCTTTCAGCCATATTTTGACTGTGGCAGTATGTCAGAGGAATATGTCGTTGGCATATGGTCAATGCTTCTTAGGCTCCGACTTCAGACTAACTAATGTTTTGCAGACAGGATTCTGTTTTCCTGGTAGGTAGATCTCATCACATAAACTGTTCAAAGAAAAAATGAAAGTACATTTTTAGAAAAGTGAAAAAGACATTTAGATACCTGTTCTGCACTGGGGGAGGTGCAGGGTTGTTTCTCAATTAAAAAGGCTTAACAGCAAATAGAATAATAAATTTGCTTTAATAATAAGGAAGGAAGAGGGAGAGAAATATAGACAGTGAGTAAATCCCTTCAGATGTTGGGAATCCTGCTGTCGTGCAGCATTGGATGGGCCTCTAATGGACAGTCACAGCATGCTGCACTGGTCCTATCCATGGAGATTTTCACCCTATGCAGTGGCTTCTTATACCTGGTGTAACAAACAAAACTACATGTCAAGTCTTGACAGGTAGGAATGTTATCTTTTTCCTAATGTCCACCAGAGCATATCCAGCCACACGAATCTAGGAACTGTATCCAGGTACAACACGTATCCAGGGTATTCCAGCACATTTCCCTTACCGTATTATTATATACATGGAGTTATACTGCAGTCACTCATGTTAACATGGGCTTTTCAAGCCGTAAATACAAGGTCCAATGGAGTGGACATAGCTTGCATAGCTTGCCCAAGACCAATAACTCCTTGAATGTAAGATCTTCTGCAAGACTTCTGATAGAGTACAGCAGTTTAGCAGAGCAAGGAGTAGGGACTGGCAAAAAGCCATGAGGGAAATTCCATGGGATGGCTACAATAAAAGTGTTACAAACACTAATTAATTGGTGAGTCCTTCTCTGACAAACTATGAACTAACACAGAAGTTTTAGTCAAGATCATTGATTTGAATCATCTGATTGCTTATGGTTTTGATCTGGTACCCTTGGTACTCTTGAGCCAATAAAGCCTGTTACTGTCCCTTATCAAACTACAGCCAGAGTGCACTTGTTCTAGCACTTTATCTCACCTGGAGTCATCCTATTATACTCCCAGTTTCTAGTTGTTAGCCTTTCCCATTGATAGCATAATCTCCAATCTCCCTTGCTCAAAATCATTTGTAAGTCCTTCACTTTAAAACTTTCTGACCTATTACAACTGGAACTTTGTTTTCTCTCTATGGCTATTTCTTCTGCTTCTTTTTTTGTCTCTAAAAGCTGGGAGGAGGAATAAGAGAAGAATAGAAAGCCACAACAGAGGCTTCTAACACCTATAAAGCTCACTAATCAGAATATAATTAATACTAGATTTCCTGGAACCTCTATAGACACATACTAAAATGGTATAACTAGCAAGTGTGTAAGTATTCCATATACTGTGATAGCATAATCAGACACAATTTTACTAAACTATGTGAGCAATGTGATCACCAAAAGAGAAAAAAAAAAATCTGTTTTCAGTTCAGTTCTTTTTGCTGAGGCAAAACAGTTGTCTCATGCAATTTATTCTGCACTGCAGAAACAGCAAAAGTCAGAATCAGGACTTAAATACAAGAGTGTATACTTTCTTTTTTTTTGGTATACAAATAAATGTTTTGGTTTTTTTTTCCTCATGCCATTTGTTGACACCAATAAAGCTTTTCAATCTTTCACAATATCTTCTTTCAAATAGTTTGCATTAGTGAACTGGTGATGTCTGAAACCATATGGGATTCTACAAAAATGCTAATTAAAGCTAATTGCTGCTTGAATAATTTATGTTTACCCTGAATTCTGCACAGTACCAGAGAGATACAAAATCAGTGTCTGTGGTTAAATCAAGTTATATCTTCTAACCTTTGAAATTATAAATTGTCATGGCTTACTGTAAGACTGTGACAAAATTTACTTTTCTTTTGAAACAAAAACTATAAAATGCAAGTCATTAGGCTTTAAAATTTATAAATAAGAATTCAGATAATAAACAAGTTTAATTTTAATAAGTGTAATTTAGTCCAAAAATGTTTAAAAATATATAATGCAAAACACATTTTTATTATTTAAGAATGTTCCCAAAATTTGTGTGACTGAATATGTCTTTATGTATAGTAAGAAGAAAAGAATAATAATGAGACAGATCAGCCTGCTGCACCTAAGTAACATTAGCAGCATTGACCAATTTCCTGCTAACAGTGCTAAGGTAACCCTGTGACTAATAGAGCTTTGTCTCCTCAATGTCTACCAAACACAATTCTCATAGGCTAAAGTTCTTTGATTTTTCTTGGACTGGTAGTCAGCGCTGCCCAGCTTATATGACCTTCATCTCTTTCATTTTACCCAAGTAGAACTGATTTTAAAAAATGAATGGAAACCCAAGTAAAAGAATTTTGGAATTATAAGAAATCCCCATATGATAAAAAATGTTCCTGGAGCAGTTGTGGATCTACTTTCTCTCCTTAATTTTGACAGTACGTCTCTTATTATGAAGATTCACCTTTAAGTTAATAGCACGAAACAAATCCTGAGTTTCTAGACGGCTTCAAATGCAAAAAAGCAAAACCCTTTCTGCTTACAGACAAAGCTGGACTTTGTAGCAAGTGTCCCTTTTTTAACTATCATGGGGAGTCCCTTGTAAGAACCCTTTCTCCTACTATTCCATTCCATTATGACCAATCTCTAGCCCATGAACTTTTTCAGATTTTCCTCAAATTTGCTGATAAAATTCACTTGTCTTACAAAGCTTAATCATTTTCATAACTCTGTGTGTGTTACATGTCTTTGTATGTGAGAGTAAAAGGAAGAAAGAACAGGAAGCATATACAAAATCATTCACAGTCACTTTAAGGAAATCTACATCTGTTCTCATGGGAATCATAAATGAATAGGTCTTCATCAGTCCACACCTGAATTTCTTCCAACTGCTTCTTAACATCTCAGGTTGCCATATCTTTCCACTGAGTTTCAGCATCTGATTTCCAACACATATATCTAGGATTTATTTTGTTCTTCAATCATATCGGTGTTTTTTTTTTTCTACAGACTATAGATGCCGATTATATAGAGATACACACAATAAAACTGAGTACACTATTCCAGTTTAGTCTTATCAATTTAGCAGCCTGAGAGGTTTTTTCCACCTATTTTTCACCAGCTTGAATACATTCTTTTGCCACATGGAAATTTAAGCCTAGTTATTTGACTTCTAGACATTTTTTCAGAACTCAGCCCTTGTTCTGTAAATAGATATTAATTAATTCTAATTGTTTAGTTATATTAACAGACGTTCATGTATAACTGAAAAATGCAATATTTTCTAGGAGAAATTATGATAAAAAAGTAAGATGATCTAAGCAGAAGTAAAAAGCAAAAAGGTTTAAATCACTGTGGTTTATTTTATTCCCGTTAATTTCAGGTGTGGTGGTATGAAATTGTTTTTGGCCTCATAAAATCCTCAACAGTGTCTAAAAGTCAGAAACTTCTCCACACAAAATCAATCCTGCCGTCAACTAGGATTACAATCTGTGACAGTCATTACCTTGTAGCATTTAAGCATTTGTAATCTGGCAAAAAAATAGTAAAGGGAGGAATACATTTGAAAGAGATATAAGTTCATTTTAAGCAATTAATTGCATTTAATTTCTATAGTTTAATGCCCAAATAAGCATAAGATAAGCATGTATCTGGATCTAGGTACATGATGATTACTTTGCAAATACATATCCTTCCTGATGAACTGCAACTTCTCTCCACAGCAATTAACTTTCATGGATTCTTTTTATCTTTGAGAATGCAGAGTCTTTTTCAAATCTATGTTTGAGTGGATTATAAGCTTCTACAGAGGATAAAAAATGTGTAAGGAGACAAAGGAATCATACAAGCCTTGTAGACATACAGGATGCCTTATACAAGATGACAGAATGGAGTTTTTAGTTAAAAATGCAACTCAAATTTTAAGACAAAAACAACATCTGATTTCATTTATCTGAACTTTATTGTCTCCAGTTTTTGCTAATAGATCATTTGTTTTACAGGCTTTAATTATCAACGCTAGAATGTTCAGCAGAACCTAATCTAATTAATAGTCAGACCAGTTATCCTCAGGGTGCTCAGCCCCCTGAGCTGGAAGACAAGGACAGCGAGCAGGATAAACCCCCCATAATCCAAGAGGAAGCAGTTAACGACCTGCTATGCCACCTGGATGTTCACAAGTCTATGGGGCCGGATGGGATCCACCCGAGGGTACTGAGGGAGCTGGAGGAGGAGCTTGCCAAGCCACTCTCCATCATTTACCAGCAGTGCTGGTTAATAGGAGAGGTCCCGGACGACTGGAGTCTTGCCAATGTGACACCCATCTACAAGAAGGGCCGGAAGGAGGATCTAGGGAACTACAGGCCTGTCAGCCTGACCTTGGTGCAGGGGAAGATTATGGAGCGGTTCGTTTTGAGGGCGCTCATGAGCCATGTGTGGGACAACCAGGGGATCAGACCCAGCCAGCACGGGTTCATGGAAGGCAGGTCCTGCTTGACCAACCTGATCTCCTTCTATGACCAGGTGACCTGCCCAGTGGATGAGGGAAAGGCAGTGGATGTGGTCTACCTGGACTTCAGTAAAGCCTTTGACGCTGTCTCCCACAGCATTCTCCTAGAGAAGCTGGCGGCTCATGGCTTAGACAGGTACACTCTTCACTCGGTAAAAAACTGGCTGGACGGCCGGGCCCAGAGAGTTGCAGTGAACAGAGATAAATCCAGTTCATGGCCGGTCACGAGCGGTGTTCCCCAGGGCTCAGTACTGGGGCCGGTCTTGTTCAATATCTTTATCAATGATCTAGACGAGGGGATCGAGTGCTCCCTCAGTAAGTTTGCAGATGACACCAAGTTGGGGGGGGGTGTTGATCTGCTGGAGGGTAGGGAGGCTCTGCAGAGGGACCTGGACAGGCTGGATCGATGGGCTGAGGCCAATTGTATGAGATTCAACAAGGCCAAGTGCTGAGTCCTGCACTTTGGCCACAACAACCCCAGGCAACGTTACAGGCTTGGGGAAGAGTGGTTGGAAAGCTGCCCGGAGGAAAAGGCCCTGGGGGTGCTGGTTGACAGCCGGCTGAACATGAGTCGGCAGTGTGCCCAGGTGGCCAAGAAGGCCAACAGCATCCTGGCCTGTATCAGAAATAGTGTGGGCCAGCAGCACAAGGGAAGTGATCGTGCCCCTGTACTCGGCACTGGTGAGGCCGCACCTCGAATACTGTGTTCAGTTTTGGGCCCCTCACTCCAAGAAGGACATGGAGGTGCTGGAGCGTGTCCAGAGAAGGGCAATGAAGCTGGTGAAGGGCCTGGAGCACAAGTCTTATGAGGAGCGGCTGAGGGAACTGGAACTGTTTAGTCTGGAGAAGAGGAGGCTGAGGGGAGACCTCATCGTGCTCTACAACTACCTGAAAGGAGGTTGTAGCGAGGTGGGTGTGGGTCTCTTCTCTCAAGTAACTAGCGATAGGACAAGAGGAAACAGCCTCAAGTTGCGCCAGGGGAGGTTTAGATTGGATATTAGGAAAAATTTCTTTACTGAAAGAGTGGTCAAGCCTTGGAACAGGCTGCCCAGGGAAGTGGTGGAGTCACCATCCCTGGAAGTATTTAAAAGACATGTAGATGTGGCGCTTAGGGACATGGTGTAGTGGGCATGGTGGTGTTGGGTGGATGGTTGGACTCAATGATCTTAGAGGTCTCTTCCAATCTTAACGATTCTATGATTCTATGATTCTAATTCCCCATTAAATTAACATGAATACATTGTTTTAAATAAATGTGCTTGAGGTTCTTCATCTTTTGGGCTATATACACACTATAAAGATACCTAATATTTGTATTATGCTATGATCCACAAGTTACTATTGGATATAACTAACAAATGGTAAGATGAATGTAATATATTACATTTCTCCTTTCACATTGGGTAACAGCACTACGATATTTTCCATGCTGTAAACAAATTTATAAACTATAAAAACAAGTCTCTTGGCTGAACATGAATATGTGTATTGCCTTGAAGTCATCCGGAAGTACTAGATTTTCAAAGATTAGATTAGAGCAAATCATGGAAATGGGTGGGTCATCACCCAGCTATAAAACAAATTATTTTTATGATCGATACATTTCAGGCTTCAGAAGTAAACTCTATTTTCAGTTCATTACTTCATAATAGATGTTGTGCTTACTAACACAGAAAATTTTCTTCAGTCATTTCCAGTTGATGGTGTATCTATCCATTTCTTTTCAGCAGTTATCCTGTAGGCTGGATTTTTACCAGTTGAAAGGAAAAGGGACACAAAGTAGATGGGAGAAGATTGCTTTTCTGTATATGTAAACCTCAGGTGGCTGGACAAGGTTTTCTTTCTAGTTCTCCGATTAAGTAATTTTTGACTCCCAGAAAGCAAGTTGCCAAAACCAGTACAGCCTTATTAATGGGATTTTGCAAAGGAAGTTCTGTGAAGTCTCCCTCTTAGAAGGCAATTTTGGATTAACAAATAAATGCTTCTATATGTAAATTTATAAACTGATCTGGGACCAGAATTTCTGGTTCCCCAACTGTTCACAGTGTTATCTAGAGCACTTCTTTCTCTTCATGTAATTTCAATTTTGAATTAAAGCATCAGAAACATTACTTCAGTGCCATAACTCTGACTATATCCATAAACATTTTACTCTTTCTCCTGTTAAAATAAATTATAAGCATCTATTTCTTGAGTCTTTTAAAAAGACACAATAGTCATTAAGCAAGAAAACTGGATCTCCACCTAGTAATAGCTAGGTCTTCAAAATGTTGACTAGCTTAACACAAAGTTTAGCTGTCTCTCATACTTAGCAATTTTTGCAAGGATGATTTTCAGTCAGTAAATATATTCATATAATGGTGATTTTTTTTAAAATATAATTTGTAAAATAACGCACTAACACAGCTCTAAATGAAGCTTCAGTCTAAAATTATCAATTCCAGGAAAAGGAGTTCTGAAGAACCAACAACACTGTTGTACCTTTGTCTGATATCTTTGTGTATGTTTGTGCCTTTGTATGGCAGATATTTTAGAGACTGAAGATAAAAGATCACAAGGTGTAAGTTTGTCATAGCTCCATTGGCTTGATGTCCAAGGAACACTTGTGCAAAGCTATAATCACAAATACTTTATCATGGATAAAATATAAGAACAAATTTATATTGTATAACAACTAGGTGAAGTGATATAACTACAACCTTCATTGTAATGATGAGGCAAGTCCTTGTTTGTATTCAGTTTCAGATGTCCATGACCTATTTGTTTTTATTAATATTTAGTTCAACACTCTTAACATATCAAAGTTGCTGAATTGTTAATCTAGATCTAATTTTCCTACCATATTCTTATTACATTACTCTATTTAACAAGTTTTTCTATTCACAAGCTTTCCCTCTGTATAAATGATAAATCAGCCTTTTGTTTTCTGTTGTACATTTTTAATGTCCCGTCTTGATGACTGAATTATTGTAAGTACTCTAAGCATCATTGTTTGCATGAGGAATTAATCATTCTTCAATTTGTATTGTATTTTAATATAAGAACCATTTTTACCATGCAATATTTTCTCATCAAGGTTTCTGCTTAGAAAAAAAATTATGTTAAGGTTGAAGATTAGTAATCCAAAACCTGTGTTAAGATTAACTTTACTTGTAAGAAGTATTGGTATATGGCATTGCAGCTTTATTTTTTTTGATAAAAATCACTTGAGTTTACACAAGCAGTAACTTCCATAAAACCACATGAACTGCATTATCTATATTTCTGGAAAAATTTGATAAATAGAACTGCCTCTATTTTAGATGAGATTACTTATTTTATATAGGACTTTTTATTTTCTGTTTCTTTAGACATTAACTTTGTCTTAACATGGCTAAACCTTGGACAACGTATTTGTCATTTCCAATAATTAAAAATTTCTGTGAAGAACCAGTCCTAGACTTTCAATGTTATTCCTTTGTGTAAACTTTAATTCCTATATAGTCTCTTGCTTTCCAATATATTTGATCTTTGATATCTTGAATGGTGTAGGAATTTAAGTTGGTTTGGGGGGTTTTGTTTGTTTGTTTGTTTTTTCAGTGTCCTGGTTTCAGCTGGGATAGGGTTAAATTTCTTCCTGGTGCTGTGTTTTGCATTTAGGATGAGGAGAATGTTGATAACACACTGATGTTTTCAGTTGTTGCTAAGTACCCTGCTAGTTCAAGGACAGCTCCCGTGCCTACTGACTGAGCTAGGTACACAAGATGGGAGGGAACATAATCAGGACAGCCAGCCCAGCTGGCTAATGGGGTATTCCATACCATGTGACGTCATGCTCAGTATATGAATGGTAGGCGTGATCCAGGAAGTACGGATTGCTACTTGGTTATCGGTCAGTGCGGGTGGTGAGCAATTGCATTGTGCATCACTCATTTTGCATATTCTATCATTATCATTATTATTTTCCCTTTTCTGTTCTATTAAACTGTCTTCATCTCAACCCATGAGTTTTTCTCACTTTTACCCTTCCAATTCTCTCCCCGTCCCACTGGGGGGGGGGTGGGGGGAGTGAGTGAGCGGCTGCGTGGTATTTGGCTGCCTGCCAGATTAAACCACGACATTCAGGTATTCCATTTACCAGAAGCCTTGCTTCTGTTCTTCCTTTTCTTAGAATTCAAAGTGATAGACAGCTTTATTTCATGCTTTACATATTCACATGACTATCCTTCAGCAGTTCCAGAACAGTTCTTACAACATCTGTTGTAAACTGGAAATAAAGTTATGAACAGACCTTTTACCACCCATGCAATCCTGGACTTTTAAAACAACTGTAAGGAAACATTGGCTTCCAGCATCTTTCAGGCAACCTTACTTCTTCTTTACATGATATTGGAAAATGGGATTACCTAGCCACAATTTAAAGGTAAAACAGAACAAACCAAGTTTTTTACTCAACATTTCTTGGAAACTGTTTCCAAATACAAAATGTTGTGTATTATAATAATGCAAATTGTGCTTATTGTAATAAATAGCAGATTATTGGGGACCCTGTAAAGGACTGGAAAAAAGTTATTCTTGAGAGAAATAAAAGCACTCGTGATTGAAAAGTTAACATGGAAAATGTGATTGATCTGTGGCACAATGATGGGCATACAATGAAGAACAAAACTATTACCAATCAATATAATTATATGGGAAATATATTTTCTTAAATGAAGTTGCACAATTTTTGCAAAGCTTCACATTTGGTTTAGAAGTATACATGTCTGATTTTGTACTAGACCTCTATAATATTAAAATAGCAAAATATTGCAAATCACAAAATATTAAGATTATTGTTAATTAAAATGGCAAAAGATTGTTGTTTCACGGGCGATCCTGAAATTTTTAAACTTGTTTTGGTTCTAGATGAAATATGAAAATAACTATATGAAAAACAAACAAACAAACAAACAAAATTGTGGAAATATAATGTAAAGTATTAAATGTGTTTAAGAATTATTTTGTCTTTATTTCATTTCACTTGTTTCACAATGTTTACTATTTGTATCATATCTTGTCAAGATATGTCATATAGTACAGCTTTAAATAGCATATTATAAGTTACAGATAACATAATAATTAAGATTTTTTTTTTTAGTAATAGTAGAGAGATGCTATTGTGTATTGAAGACTCTCAGTTCTTTTGATTATTCTCAAAAAAAAAATTGGAAAGTGTCCAGAAATAACTGCTAATAAATAATCAAATTCTGAAAAGACCACACTACTTGTAAGAACTTTAATAGTTTGGTCTCTAATTATCAAGAAGAGGTTAAAAGGTGACTTGATTGAGGTCAATATTATTTAATTTGATTTGAGGCCTCTTTTATTTGACTGAGGCTCTGTTTTAGGATATTGAGATTTAGGACGAGAGGAAATGACCTCAAGTTGCGCCAAGGGAGGTTTAGACTGGACATTAGGAGAAATTTCTTTACTGAAGGAGTGGTCAAGCCTTGGAACAGGCTGCCCAGGGAAGTGGTTGAGTCACCATCCCTGGAAGTATTTAAAAGACGTGTAGATGAGGTGCTTAGGGACATGGTGTAGTGGGCATGGTGGTGTTGGGTTGACGGTTGGACTGGATGATCTTAGAGGTCTTTTCCAACCTTAATGATTCTATGATTCTATGATTCTGTGACAAATTCACATGTAAAATAATAGACACAATATTAGCAATTAGCATAATTAACCATTCAAACAATCTGAGTAATAATGTGATATATTTTCCATCATTTTTAATCTTCAATTTCAGATGAACTGTGCCTTGAGAGATTCATTTTAATTCAACCGAAAAGTCTAATCCTGAAGAACACTTGTGTGTTAAAAATCCTTGTCTTTTTTATACAAAAGATCATACCAGATTATTCTTTCTCACCGTGATAGCTAAAAGTGGTAAACTGTGAACAGGGAATCATGAATGAAAACTCTTGTAATTGAAATATGTCTAAAGAATAATAGTTTGTCTAATGAACAGCATGCTCAGTTTAGACTTTCTATGTATTAGATCCGATACTTCAGCCCCTCAAAATAATAGTAAATTTTCCATCACCCTAACATTTTCATATTTAATTTAATATTCAACATCAGTATATAATATTTCATTATTAGAACAAGAGCAGTTTTATTTTACTTCATTAGGTATTCCAGCTCTCAGTAAACTTGAAGTTTTCATTAAGGAATAGATTGTTTTATATGGTTATAAAAAATGGAAATTTGTGCTCAGAATTTATCAGAATTTCTTCTCAAACTCTTTCTAGTAGTAAAAGGCCTGCTGAGAGTAGCTAATGTGCCAGATCAATGAAGAAGAGCTTTTTAGTGTAAAGGATAATTAAAGGTATAAAATAAGTTGAAAACATGTATATTTCTCCTGTCTTCAACCAGCTGCAACACATAGAGGCCTTAAAGTATAATAACAGGTAAAATTATGATACAGATTTTACCTTGGGTAAAATCCCATTAAACTACTTGCAAAACTCCCGTAATTCAACAGACTCATGATTTAGTCCCATATTCCACTTCATTGACATCTCTTCCTTAAAAAAAGACAGTGAAAGGAAGAGAGAGGAAGTTAAATTTAGAAGAAAAAAAGAAAAGAAAAAAATTAAGAAAATAGTTTTAATGTAATAATGCTAAAAAAGCATTTTTGCCCTGTCAATATTGTTGCCACATTTGGGGAAGGAAAAAAAAAAGGGAAAAAACCACCAAAAAATCCAACCAAAAAACCCCCAAAACATAAACTCATCAAGCTATAAATGATACTATTTACTTTATGCCAAGATTTTAATTCTTTGCAACAATTCAATTACATACTTCTATTGTTCATTTATTTTGGCGGTCATTCCTTAACTTTTTGTGTTCTCTTAGGTGTCCTGGTTTCAGCTGGGATAGAGTTAATTTTCTTCATAATAGTTGGTATAGTGCTGTGGTTTGGATTTAGAATGGGAGTAATGTTGATAATGTACTGATGTTTTAGTTACTGATGAGCAGTGCTTAGACAGAGTCAAGGCCTTTTCCTGCTTCTCACCCCACCCCACCAACGAGTAGGCTGGGGGTGCACAAGAAGCTGGGAGGGACACAACTAGGACAGCTGACCCCAACTAGCCAAAGGGATATTCCATACCATATGATGTCATGCTCAGTATATAAACCAGGGGAAAAGCTGGCCGGGGGTCCGCTGCTCGGCAACTGGCTGGGCATCGGTCAGCGGGTGGTGAGCAATTGCACTGTGCATCACTTGTTTTGTATATTCTTTTATCATTATTATTATTTTCCCTTTATTTTCTGTCCTATTAAATTGCCTTTATCTCTACGCAGGAGTTTTACCTTTTTTTTTTAATTCTTTCCCCCATCCTACTGCAGGGGAGTGAGCGAATGGCTGTGTGGTGTTTAGCTGCCTGCCGGGTTAAACCACAACACTTAAGTGACATGTTAACTGTGTGAAACTTTCTTAAGGTTGTTATAAAACATTCCTGTTGTTCCTAGAAGAGCTACATTCTTTTATATATAAAGTAAATCATAATTTGTTTAATGCTGTTAAAAACAGCAAGGAAAACTAAACAACATATATTGTATATATTAATTATATACTGCCTAACAAGCCAACTTGTCTGTGTTATTACAATATTATTTCTACATAGATTCATTATGCCCATTACTAGGCATTACTTATGCATTTATTTAAGCAATTAACCATGAAAGTGGCTTTATTGTCAGCGATATGATATATGACCTGAAAGTCATTTGGTTAATGAGGAACAGGAAGTGCTTACTAACCAGGGCAGATATTTTGTTGGCAGCATCACTAATTACCCTGACAAGCTTCTAAATGAGGATTCTGCATCCAGAAGTTTTGCTGGTTTTCCTCCCTTTCCATCCACAGGAAAAAATCCTTTTCTTTTTCTAACTGGCTGTATTATTTATGGTAGAATCATAGAATCATAGAAAGATTTGAGTTGGAAGGGACCTTTAAAGATCATTTAGTCCAATCTCCCCACCATGGGACGGGACAGTATTGTGCCATATCATTGTTCAAATGCAGTGTATCTTGGCTCTATGCTTCCCATTGAAATAGAGAGTCCCGCTATTCACATTTGAGGTATTCTTCTTCTTCGATGTAGCACTACATATGTCGGCTACATTAAAAAATTGCTGCAAGAATTACTTTCCATGAGGATAGACCTAATGCACTTAAAGAATGCATAGGACAGAATAAAATTTATTATTCTCAAAGCTGGATGAAGAGCAATTAAATTTTATGGTGTTGCCTTGTAGACGTAGCACAAATGAAATTAATGGACCTGTGCCTAAATAATGACCATGTGCCTAAATACATAAAATATCAAGGTCTAACTCTGCTTTACAGTCTGCCAATGGTTTTTCAAGTCAAGTACCTGTTATTTAAGTGTTAAGGGCCTATTATTCAAATGTTGGTCAAGTCAAATGTTGCTATTCTATCTTTCTGCAAAAGTAGCAATAAGTAAATAAATTAAAAATAGGTAAGTGAATGTTTACATTTTATTGCCTTATGAATGAATAAAGTTGTTTTTTTTTTTTCACTTAATCAAAAAAGAAATCAATGACATGGAAAATTGAGAATTTGATGCCCCAAGAGTACTAACACTCATGCATATACAATCTATAATTGTACCATACAGTGTCATATTGCTTGAACATAATTAGATTCTCTATAGTCTTAATTTCAGACCAAGGATTTTAGTGGACTGCAGAAGATAGGTATATTATAATTCTCGTGTTTGAATTCTCGATTAGATCACCTGTACTGTACACAGCTAATAAATATAGAAATGCAGGCCATAAAAAATGTATTAAAATTTTTTTGAAAGACATTTTGTTCTGCAAGACACCTGTGTATTATTATTCAATGCTTACTGTTTTAGCAGAAATACCAAATAAAAGAATTTTATTCTTTAAAGTAAAAATATAAATTCTGGAATTTTGTGTGTGTGTGTGTGCGCACGCAAAAATTTCTACAAATATTTTGAACCTGCAGGCTAAATGTAGTCAGAGTGCTTCCACATTTAACAACTTAATAAAGCAGCAAATAAGAAATATATTTTTTACCCAGAGTGATATGAAATTTATTACTTCATAAATTATTTTCACATACAGTATCATCAAGAATTGTTGTATGTTGATGTTTAAAATAAAGTACAATGTCACTTTTTATGAAATAGTGTATCAGTTTAAGAAAGTTCATAACACATTCACAACCAAAGATCTTATACATCTAACATAAAACTTTCATACTTTTACAGATACATTTCATAACAAAGAAATTTTTTTTCTGTACTTGGTTCTATTTGTCGACCTTGTAAAATTGAAAACCTTTCTTTCTAGCAAGGCAAGAGACTGAAGAAGAAACGTGGGCCAGGAGCTCAACCACTATGCTATCATCTTTCCATACTCCTTCCTCAAAGCTCACATAAGGTGAAATAACGTGTGCTTTCTGAGTATGCCTTACACAGAACAAGATACACCTCTCCCACAAGAGGTCATACTATGTTATTCAATGTTGCGTTCTTCACTAACCTCGTTTTTAACCCAGGTTATTGTTCTTGCTTTAGACATTTCCATAGTTCCTCCCTAGTGATACTCTTAGCACCATTAATTAACTCTGCATATTTCAATTAATTGCTCACAATTTAAACAGATTCATATTCTAGGGATATCAAAAAGTACTATATTTTTGTTTTATAATCACAATTTTAATTGTAATTTTATTTATTGATTTATTTATACTTGAAAGGAATCTACTGAAGCTTACATTAAGGTTATTGTTAAAGACTACAGTTGCAGTTAACATTTTTATATAGCTGTCACAGTTTTATATAGTGTATTATGCATCTGACCTTTGCACAGTCCCTCTGGGAGAATAATGGTGATAGACTTCAGGTCTCCAGTATTCTGCAAAGGTGAGTTCCATGCTCAGCTGTGCTGACAGCTCAACTTGCTACTTTACTCTTTCTCCTCCACCTATCTCTGCATTGGTAGTTATTTTTCAGGGAAACAAGAAAATTTTGACAAATAAACTGGTATTAGAGGAAAGCAGTAATTTGGTGTTATGGTAAAACAACCCACCCAAACTTAAATATAACCATACTGAATATTTGTTCCCCATTAAGCAAACTGGGAAATCTATATGTTATTGATTTTTTTTGACACTTCAATTCTGTTTCAAACTGTAGGTGTGCTGTTTCCCTAGGTTTTGTCTCTCTTGCCCAATAATTATTAATAATTATTAGCTACTTTAAAATGTGGTGCCCAACCTTTTTGAATATGAGTTACATGACAAACATGATTTAATGTCCCCTGAAACATACTGTGTACCTTTCAAAATCAAGCACAACGGGAGTACTACAACTACAGTTCCACTCACAACTTATATCACTGTATTGGGTTTGCATGGCAAGGTTTTGGTAGGTGGGGGGCTACAGGGGTGAGGAGTGAGAATATGTGAGAGAAACAACTCTGCAGACACCAAGGTCAGTGAAGAAGGAGGGGCAGGAGGTGGTCCAGGCACTGGAGCAGAGATTCCCCTGCAGCCCGTGGTGAAGACCATGGTGAGGCAGGCTGTCCCTCTGCAGCCCATGGAGGACCTCACGCTGGAACAGGTGGATGCCCGAAGGAGGCTGTGACCCTGTGGGAAGCCTGTGCTGGAGTAGGCTCCTGGCAGGACCTGTGAATCCATGGAGAGTGAGGAGTCCACGCTGGAGCAGGTTTGCTGGCAGGACTTGTGACCCCGTGGGGGACCCACGCTGGAGCAGTCTGTTCCTGAAGGACTGCACCCCGTGGAAGGGACCATGCTGAAGAAGTTCATGAAGGAGTGTCTCCCGTGGGTGGGACCCCAAGCTGAAGCAGGGGAAAAGTGCGAGGGGTCCTCCCCCTGAGGAGGAAGGAGCGACAGAGACAACGTGTGATGAACTGACCGCAACCCCCATTCCCCGTCCCCCTGAGCTGCTGGAGGGGAAGAGGTAGAGAAAATCGGGAATAAAGTTAAGCCCGAGAAGAAGGGAGGGGTGGGGGGAGGGTGTTTTTAAGATTTGGTTTTATTTCTCGTTATCCTACTCTGATTTGATTGGTAATTAAATTATTTTTTTCCCTAAGTCGAGTCTGTTCTGCCCGTGACAGTAATTGGTGAATGATCTCTCCCTGTCCTTATCTCGACCCACAAGCTTTTCATTAATTTTTTCTTTCCCCTGTCCAGCTGAGAAGGTGAGTGATAGAGCAGCTTTGATGGGCACCTGGCATCCAGCCAGGGTCAACCCACCACAATCACTAAAAAAAATTGAGCTGCACTGGGTAAGCAAATGGATTTAAGTGACTTGTAGATGTCTACCTTTGCAGTTCCACCAAGCTTGCCTCTTTCTGAAAATGGAAATTCTGTTTTTCATGTGTGGTTTATCATGTATTCCATCATGTAAATGGAAAACAGACTATTAATAACTCAAAAGCTGGGACACGTCTACATCTGTATGCAAATACATAAATAAATACATTCAGTGATATTGAACAACCTGTGATAGTTTACTGATTCTATTACCCTTCACAAGCACCTAGTAGTATTAATACCTGGTAATATTAATGTCTTGATCTCTAGTAAGGAATAATAAAGACTGAGTAAATCAATTAAGATTTTTCTTTGGGGTTTTGTTTGTATGTTTGGTTTTTGTTTGTTTTAAAAGAAAAAATTATTTTGACTGTTTCCCTTATTTTAATTTGGCAGAGCATTTGAAACCTTTAGCTGCTTAATCAGCAACTCTTTACAATGCATGCATAAATACTGTTGACATCGTACAGGAACAGAGGCATAAGAAATAATATTATTTCCAAACTCACAGAAAGAAAAGCTCAAATGTATTTTGTATTCTCTCTCTTGTGAGGGCCATGTTGACCAAGCAGGAGTGCCAGCATATACATTCTTTTTTTTTTTTAAGGTAAGATGATTTAGTTGACTAATTGGATGTACTCCTAAAGAGTCAGAATTATTCCCTCTAAAATCTTTCCTTTCTTCTTTTGGTTTAATGACTAGATCCTCAGCTTTGTACTTTCCACGAGTAAAAGCTGCAAAGTTTATGCAATTGCTTCAGCAAATTACTGCTGTAGCAATGTTGACATAACCTATTGTAATTATACAAAATGAAATATGAAGGGATAAGCTTATTAGATACTATTAGTGTTCAAGTTAGGTATTATCAACAGATTCTTCATATTCAAAATCACATAACTTATTGTATAGAACATCTAGTACTACTGTTGCGCTGTAATCTATATATAGTATTTGGGTTTGCTTAGTATTAGTTACAGATTAGTGAAAAATTTTAGTAGTTGATATTAGGTCGACTCATCAAGAGGTAGTATCTTTGTATATGCATAGCTTTTTGTTACATCTGTGAAAAGAGTGAGTTAATAGAAAAGGAAAGCAAGGAATAAGTTGTGAGAGACTGAATTGTAGAACATTTGTCTCAAAAATTGCTTGTCTAAGCGAAGAATCCTTTGAATACGATAAGAATGGCTACAGCCATGGAGACCTTCGTTTGCAGGGGCTGCACCGTGTGCAGGATTCGGTTGGGGTCAACCGAAGGTTGCGAGAGACCCAACGCTAGCTGGCGTCGCGAGGAGCCGTGCGCATGTGCAGCCGCGTGCTAGCCGCATGAAGCTGGAGCCACGTGGAGCGTGTGCGCGTGTGCAGCCGCGTGCTAGCCATGTGCTAGCCGCATGCTAGCTGCGTGCTAGCCACGTGAAGAGCCAGGCTGGAGCCGTGTGAAGCGTATGCGCATGCACAGGAATGTAGCTACAAGCAAGTACGTGTCGTTGCCATGGAAACTGCAGCCCTTGAGTGAGGCTAAAAGGGGCTGCCAAGACAAGCCCTGGCGCGATCGCCCACCGCCAAAACTGAAACTCCGAGAGATTTGGACCCCAGTGCGGCCACCCACCACCGAAACACCGAGAGACTGGACCCCCGGGACACTGCGGATCCATGGTGGTGACCATTCTTGCAACTCTATCCCGACTGCTTGCTTGATTTCTGTCTTTTATTCTAGTCTATCTTATCGCTACTAAGTTCTACTTTTGATAATAAAAGTTGTTTAGGACATTTAAATTGCTGGCATTGACCTCGTTTGTGTCTTAATCTTGTTCTTGGGATATTGAAACCTCTCCTGACATTGGATCGGGACATTTAAATTGGCATCCCGGACAGGATCCCTTGAGGCGAGAGTGCCTCTTTGTTTTTCAAATACGTGAAACCTCTCAGGAAAGTAAGGGGTGCGGGTCTGTGTTTGAAACTTACGTGCTGCCTTCCTGAGATGACCGCTTCCCTGCTTTATACAAGCTCTACTGTTTCCCAAATATGTGAGACCTCTCAGGAAAGCAAAGGGAGGTGGGTTTGTGTTTGAAATTTATGTGGTGCCTTCTGAGATGACCGCTTCCCCACTTTGTATAAGATGAGTGATACTAAAACTGCCCCTTTGGGGAGAGAAGTTTTGTTTGGGTTTTTGGAAAAACACAGTGTGCAACCCTCTGTACCTGGAGCAGACTGGGCTCAGGGAAATTGGTATAATTTGCAGAGTGTGGTTGATCGAACGAGTGCTTTGCAAAAGGATGCGAGAGTGAAATCAGGAAGAGGAAAAGCAATTGATTGTGCTTTCTCGGTGCCAGTTTGGCCGCTGCTGTAGAGGAGAGGGAACGTTGTCACATTGCGGAATCCCAGATTGTTGAATCCCTCCAAAACCTCATTTGGTCCCTTCAGGGGCAAGTGGCAGAATTAAAAGAACAGAAGGAGAGAGGGACCAGGAGATACATTTGCAGACTGCTCTTAAGGAGCAACTCCTTGCGGGCACTGCCCACGAGGAAATATCCCCCAGATCAGAAACTGCTTATCCTTTTAACGACTTGCAGGCAGTGAGAGAAAAAGTAGAGAAACTGGAACCATCCTTGCTGTGACCCTCAGTTAAGACCGAGTATATTTACGATGATGATCAGGATCAGCTCCCCCAAGTCACAAAGTCACAACCAAGGAGGTCCCCTATACCGCCACCAAGTTGGGGAAGTTAAAAAAGGATTTTGGCCGAACCCCTAGGGAGTCGGAGACGGAGTATGTGTGGAGAATATCATTATCTGGGGGGGATCAGATTTTTTTAAGTGAAAAGGAGGCGGAGGGGTATTGGGGACCGGGAGTATTTTTAACTACTGGGAATTATCGCGCCCCTTGGTCTTTTACACAGTGGGCAGCCTATTGGGCAGGGGGTTTGAACCCCTTGGAGAGGGGGGATCCCCTTGCGATCACGGGGACTGTTGATCAATTGGTGAAAGTGTGCAGAAGGCAGCTTGCTTGCAGATGATGTATGATCGAAAGTTGGAGCCTAGACAGGAGTTCCTGATGATGATGCTGGTAGACCCTGAACGAATGACTCCCCTTATAAGGGGACTCCCCAATTCCCTAAAGCCGATTGGTATACAATTACAGGGGAGAATACAGGCAATGCCTTAGGGCAAAAGAGTCACGGCTGCTTTAGAAGGACTTACATCCGGTCGGCACCACTGGTCCCCGGATAGGAAGGTGTGGACTTGGGGGGAGGTAGCCCAAGAATTGATCAATTACGGGTGCAAGTATGGTCCCGTTAACCTTCCAGCCACTAAAACAGACTCTAGAGGCCTGAGGCGAGCTGAAGTAAAAATGGTTTCATCCCCTGGGGGTGATAGAAGAGGAATCATAGAATCATTAAGGTTGGAAAAGACCTCTAAGATCATTGAGTCCAACCATCAACCCAACACCACCATACCCACTGCACCATGTCCCTTCCCTAGGAAGGGACATCCCAAATAAGCACAGTAGTCTGTTGGCAAAGGGATTGCAAAAGGGGATTCCGCGTGACTTAATGGATGGATTGCCAACTGACAAGTTAGAAAAATTGGTATCAGGATGTCCTGATAAACCGGCAGATAAAGAGATGGGTTCTAAAAATACCACCTCCGGTTCACCCTCTTTAATCGACTTATCAGAGACAAATGTCCCCTGAAATTTGGTGGGAAACTAGATCCTTTGGCCTCCAATGGTGAGTGGGTGGGTGAAGGTTGGGTATATATCAGACAGCTCATCGAAAACAGCCAAGGTGATTTACTAATTACAGGTATTGTAGGGCCAAAACAAGTCCCGGTCACATTTTTGGTAGATACTGGAGCTCAAATTTCAGTTATCAAAATGAAAGATGCTACTAGCTGTGGGGTAGTTTTCTAAACAGAGGCTGTTTGTAGCAGATGCATTTGGCAATGTTCAATCACAGGCATTAGCAATGGTCAACCTACGATTGCCAGGGGAAGATATTGCCACCATGGTAACAATGGTTGTCGGAGAATTTCCACTCAACCTCCTGGGACTTGATGTTCTTAAAGGGAGGACCTGGATTGATAATAAAGGGAGACAGTGGTCATTTGGCTCTCCAACAATGGATATTCGGCTGCTACAAGCCGCGCCGCCACTTCCCCCTTCGAAGCTTACGAATGTTAAGCCTTACTCGATACCCTTGGGGGCCAGAGAGGGAATAACGCCTGTTAGAGGATTTAAAAGAACAGGGCATCATGGTTCTGGCCCATTCTCCTTTTAACTCCCCGGTGTGGCCAGTACGAAAATCCAATGGCAAGTGGAGGCTGACCGTAGATTATCGTAGACTTAATGCAAATACTGGCCCATTGACAGCCGTGGTACCGAATATTGCTGAGCTTATAGCTACAATCCAGGAACGAGCCCACCTGATCATGGTGATGGTGGACGTTAAGGACATGTTTTTTATGGTCCCCCTACAACCTGAGGACCAAGATCGTTTTGCTTTTACTTGGGAAGATCAGCAACTCACTTTTCACCCAACTCCAGCAGGGATATAAGCACTCCCCCACGTTAGCCCACCATGCATTGGCGCAGGAGCTGGGAAGAGTTCAGGTAGAGAAGGGGGTCGGTATTTACCAATATATTGGTGATATTCTTGTGGGAGGGGATGAGGTAGAAAGGGTTCAGATAACTCAAGATAATATAATTTCCCATCTAGAAAGTTTGGGGCTGAAGATTCTGCCTGAGGAAATACAAACACCCTCGATTGAAGTAAAGTTTTTAGGGATTTGCTGGAAGGGAGGAATGACATGTATCCCATTGGACACCTTCTCCTCGCTAGACCAGATTAAGATGCCAGAGTCGAAAAGGGATTTACAGCATGTACTGGGGCTACTTGTGCTTTGGAAAAAACACATTCCTTATTTTTCAATTATTACAAGACCCCTATATGACTTGTTGCGAAAAGGGGCCCAATGGGAATGGACTGAGCCTCATGAGGAGGCATTGCAGTTGCTGGTGTTTGAAGCAACTGCCTATCAAGCCCTGGGTCCTATTCACCCCACAGACCCGGTCCATATTGAGTGGGGATTTGCCAAAACTGGACTATCCATACATTTATGGCAAAAAGGCCCAAAGGACCCACTCTACCTATTGGGTTCTATTCTCATAGCTTTAAAGATGCTGAAAGAAGATATACAGCTTGGGGAAAGGGTTCGTTTGTAGTCAGTTTAGCCTTGAGAGAGGCTGAACAAACTATCCGACAACAACCAATAGTGCTCAGAGGCCCATTTAAGGTAATTAAAACAGTTCTGGCAGGTACTCCGCCCCCTGACAGGGTGGCCCAGAGAGCCTCTGTGCAGAAATGGTATGCCCAGATAGAACATTACTGCGACATCTTCACGGTATCCAAGGGGGCTGTAAAGATGTTAAACATTCAAGAGAAGACGGGCCCAGATAGGGAAACGAGTGAACTCCCTCCTGTAATACAAGTGGCCCCTCCATTTTCCAGGCAGTTGCAGAACGTTTGGTTTACTGACGCTTCTTCCAAACGGGAAGGAAAAACCTGGAAATATCGAGCTGTGGCACTCTGTGTAGACATCAATGAACAGATAATTACTGAAGGGGAAGGTAGTGCTCAAATAGGGGAACTAATTGCAGTATGGAGTGTTTTTCAACATGAGGCCCAATCTGTTTCTCTTGCCTATATTTATACTGATTCCTATGCTGTGTTTAAAGGCTGCACTGAATGGCTTCCATTTTGGGAACAGAACGGATGGGAGGTAAATAGGATACCTGTATGGCAGAAGGAGAAATGGCAAGATATTCTGACTATTGCTAGGCAAGGAAAATTTGCAGTGGGCTGGGTGGTTTCCCACCAACAAGATGGTACCCCTGTGAGCCAGTGGAATGGCAAAGCTGACGAACTAGCCTGACTGGCTCCCCTGCAGAACACCCAAATAACAGAAGATCTGGAACGGTTGCTAGGATGGCTACATGTAAAAAGGAAACACTCAGGAGCCAAGGGCCTCTATTGCGAGGCCCAAGCCCAAGGCTGGCCAGTTACTAGGGAAGAATGTAAGACTTGTGTGTCCACTTGAGAACAATGTCATACCCGCTTAGAAAGATATCCCCTGGAGGATGACCCCCTCCACTTGAGGGAGGGGAGAGGGCTGTGGGAGATCTGGCAGGTGGACTATATTGGTCCTTTCTGGAAATTAGAAGGTAAGCATTATGTGTTGGTTGGGGTAGAGATTGTGTCAGGGCTAGTCCAAGCTGAAGCATTTGCTAGAGTAATGGGGGAAAACACAGTGAAAGCTCTGAAGGTGTGGTTTGGCACCTTCCCCAAACCGCAATCAATTCTTTCAGATAATGGTTCCCATTTTACTGCCAGGATAGTCCAAAACTGGGCAGCTTAGGAGGGAATTTCGTGGGTATATCATACGCTATATTACCCACAGGCAAATGAGATTGTGGAAAGAACAAATGGCTTTTTGAAGCGCTTTCTTAAACCACACAAGCCAGGGTGGGCCGAATGGCTGTGGGATGCAGTGACTTGTGTCAATAGTCGTTGGGGTATAAACAGATGCCTGAAAATTACCACGTTTTGTCTGAAGGCCCCAACCATTATACAAACCTCATACGGCCCTGATCATCCTAAAAATCCGTCGCATTTTCCGGGTCAATCAGTTTTGGTTGAACTCCCCACTGTAGGAGCCCTACCCCTGGTACTGGAAACTCCAGTGAATAAGTATGCTTGGAAAGCAAAAGATGCTCATGGGAAGGAATATAAGATTAACATGAGGTGAATTATACCATCTTTCTAACAACAACATACATCCGGTTCCTTAAAATGGACCGAGTTTGCTTTCTTTTCTTTTTCAGGTGGAGGCTCTGAAGCCCGCCAGAAGGAATACATGAAGCTGCTGATTGTCTGTGTGGTTTTGTCAGTGATTTCTTTGTTAATATTCATAGGGTGTTTAGTATACCATCGTAAATGATGTTTTGGTCGACCATTATCACCGTCTTTAGTGTTTGGGGAAGCTCCTGCACTTCCCCCTTCCACTCATCATGGCAAAATTAATTTATTGTTTTAGGTCAACAAGTAGCTGATACCTTTAATCTTACCAATTGTTGGGTATGTGGAGGGCCTTTTGGTCTAGAAAGATGGCCATGGACCTCCATCCCCCTTTCTCCTAAATGGTTAGTGAGTAATTACAATGAGATCAAAAATGATTCCTATTGGAGTGAGGACACACATCCCTGGATGATGCAATACACGACCCGAGGTGAATATTGTCTAAATCGAGCATAGGAGGGTGGTGTTTTTGTAGCAAATAGCTACAAAATAGCTATTTGGGGAATAGCAAATTTAACTGGACCTATACATATGGAAACCATTGCCTCACTGAGGCCTCTAAACCTCTCAAATGCTCACAGTCCAGACACAAATTATATTGTGAATTGTGGGGAGATACACCTGATGATGTACTTCGTTGGTTAGGCTGGGCCTGCGTAAATCAAACAGGGCACAGGAAAAAATTTTCTAGCTTCTGGTCTCCCACTAACTGATCTAATAACCATTCCAATATTACCTGTTCTTGGCACCACGATCCCGGTGCCTGGGAATGCAAATTCACAAATAAGACATATCCTTAATTTCCAAACGGTACCGGAATTTGGTGGAACAATGACATCACCACATGTCAGAGTTTTGGTTACGTAGGCCAAATGTCAGATGGGCTACCCATTTGCTGGGGAGTCACAGGCAAAGGTAAAGAGATCTTGGACAAGTTGTTAAAGAACAGTCTGTCAAATCATCCTCTAGGAGTAGAAAATACAACATATTTTCAATTATCACAAACCCCCACAGGTCTGTTTGAAAATGGTACCTGGGCACCGAAAGGTCATTATTGGATCTGTGGACATGACGCATACAAGCAATTGCCCAAAAATTGGACTGGGGTGTGTTATGTGGGGCTAATTCGCCCCTTACTCTTTTTACTCCCGGAGAACGGAGGTGATGGATTGGGTGTGAAGTTATATGATGATCTCAATCGATATCGGCAATCCATTGATGCCTCTATAATGGGTGGAAGTGGTCAAACCTGGGGTAAAGACAAGTGGACCCCTCAACGTATCATACAACATTATGGACCTGCTACCTGGAACCCCAATGAATGGATTAGCGGTGCTCGAGAAACTATCTATAATTTAAATCGTATTATTCGGTTGCAAGCCATTCTAGAGATTATTACTCATGAGACGGTCCATGCCCTGGATCTATTAGCAGACCAGGCCACACAAATGCAAGCAGCAATATTCCAACATCGTATGGTTCCCATCACCTGCTAGCCGAAGAAGGGGTGTTTGTGGTAAACTAAATGACTCCCAAATGCTGTTCAAAAATTGATGATAGCGGTAAAATGGTTAAATTAGGAATTTAGGAATATGAAAACTGGCCCATGTTCCTGTACAGACATGGAAAGGCTGGGACATTGACTTGTTTCCGCGGCCCATGGGTTAAGCGAGTTTTATTTTATTTGTTATGTGGTTTTGCCATGTTGTTGTCCTTGCCATGTGTTATTCCATGTTTTATACAGTTAATTCAACGTGTTGTAACCAATATGCAATTTATGACTGCTGTTTCACCTGACGGTGTCAAACAAATTTGCGCTGTGCACCAAACTACGCCGTCAGTAGTGCAGATTGTATGAAACGTTCTGAAATGCTCTTTTCTGGCCTTTTCTACATAACTATCTTCTCTCAAAACCACCATGGGTCCTGAAGCAACCTTTGAGCCACGGGGGTGGTGTGAGAGACTGAATTGTAGAACATTTGTCTCAAAAATTGCTTGTCTAAGCGAAGAATCCTTTGAATACGATAAGAATGGCTACAGCCATGGAGACCTCCGTTTGCAGGGGCTGCACCGTGTGCAGGATTCGGTTGGGGTCAACCGAAGGTTGCGAGAGACCCAACGCTAGCTGGAGCCACGTGGAGCGTGTGCGCATGCACAGGAATGTAGCAACAAGCAAGTACGTGCCGTTGCCATGGAAACCGTAGCCCTTGAGTGAGGCTAAAAGGGGCTGCCAGGACAAGCCCTGGCGCGATCGCCCACCACTGAAACCGAAACTCCGAGAGATTTGGACTCCGGTGCGATTGCCCAACCTCAAAAGATTTGAACCCTGGCGGGGCCCACCACCAAAACACCGAGAGACTGGACCCCCGGGATGCCACGGATCCATGGTGGTGACCATTCTTGCAACTCTATCCCGACTGCTTGCTTGATTTCTGTCTTTTATTCTAGTCTATCTTATCGCTACTAAGTTCTACTTTTGATAATAAAAGTTGTTTAGGACATTTAAATTGCTGGCATTTGACCTCGTTTGTGTCTTAATCTCATTCCTGGGATATTGAAACCTCCCCTGACATTGGATCGGGACATAAGTATTGTAGCATTAACCAAAATATACCCTAAAAGTTAAAAGACCAGGAGATAAGAATAAGCGATATGGTTAAGACAAATGTCTTGCTGAAAATCTCAGAGTTCTGAGCTTTTCTGGCCTTAGATGTGTGAAATGCCAAGAAAACAATCATACACATACTGCTTCATCAGTTAAAAAACCCCACCCCCCAAAACAAACAAACAAACAAACAAAACCCCCAAAACCTAGCAAACAAGCAAAAAATCTGAAGCTGCTCTGAGAATTTGAAAGAAACATTGATTTGCTGAAATTGCACATAGACAAATATGCTGACTTCCATGTGGGAAAGGAAACAACAGCAGCGAAACCACTTCAACATCATCCTCATTTCTGTTGATGTGTTATGCTAGCAACATGATATGTAACCAAATTTGATACTCTATAGGGAAACAACTTTGGCCAAGGCTGACTGATTTAATATTAGTGTTTTATAAAGAGAAAATATTGGTAGGTATAATTTTTGCAGCGACAAGCAAAACACAATGGATATTGCTACGAGCAATTTTACTATTTTAGTCACAAACTAGTTTTTGTTTATTCTTTCTTTAATTGTTTGCTTAGTTTAGAATCTTTTAATTATGTCCAGAGCTCATAGGACACAAAAAAATCAGTGACATAAAGCAACTTCCTTTGAAATCTACCAAATGGATGCCATTTCTCTCAAGGATTACAGTAATTGTGACTGAAGAATATAGCAGCCTTCTCAGCTTCCTCTATGAAGCTATTTCTGGGAACAATTAAAATTAAGAGTCTGTTCTTTGATAATAAATGGTTGAGGAAGAGGAAGATTTTTAATATGTTCCTAATTACTTGCTGTATGGTGTACACTCAAATAAGTTAATTAAGTTTTTATTATCGTAATTTATCTGTTTCACCTACAGCTGATATGCTCATAGATTTATGCAGTAGCTGTCACTTTCTTATGAATATCTACCAATGATTTCATATGCAGTTATAAACAGGTTAGCTATAGAATCTTATTTTTATAAATATACATATATTTGCGTGTCTTAAGGAAGGATAGATTAAAATTTAGTCTATTTTACTTGATCAAATTTGTTCTCATTAGGAGACGTAGTATGACTTCTTAATGCTTCAGCTACATCTCTAATTCTTTTCAATTACTAACAAAATATTAAATTTGGATTTCTCCAGGTTACATAATTGGAAATCAGTGATAAAGATTAGCAAATTTGAAAATGTGAATGTATATGATACCTAAAATTGTTGGGAATAAAAAGAAGAACTGGACACACCAGTTTCCACACCCAACAAATCATAGCATCATAGAATAGAATCATAGAATCATTAAGGTTGGAAAAGACCTCTAAGATCATCGAGTCCAAACGTCAACCCAACACTACCATGCCCACTACACCATGTCCCTAAGCGCCTCATCTACACGTCTTTTAAATACTTCCAGGGATGGTGACTCAACCACTTTCCTGGGCAGCCTGTTCAAACGCCTGACCACTCTTTCAGTAAAGAAATTTCTCCTAATGTCCAACCTAAACCTCCCTTGGCGCAACTTGAGGCTGTTTCCTCTCGTCCTATCGCTAGTTACTTGAGAGAAGAGACCCACACCCACCTCACTACAACCTCCTTTCAGGTAGTTGTAGAGCACGATGAGGTCTCCCCTCAGCCTCCTCTTCTCCAGGCTAAACAGTCCCAGTTCCCTCAGTCGTTCCTCATAAGACTTGTGCTCCAGGCCCTTCACCAGCTTCGTTGCCCTTCTCTGGACACGCTCCAGCATCTCAATGTCCTTCTTGTAGTGAGGGGCCCAAAACCGAACACAGTATTCGAGGTGCGGCCTCACCAGTGCCGAGTACAGGGCACGATCACTTCCCTCGTGCTGCTGGCCACACTATTTCTGATACAGGCCAGGATGCTGTTGGCCTTCTTGGCCACCTGGGCACACTGCCGGCTCATGTTCAGCCGGCTGTCAACCAGCACCCCCAGGGCCTTTTCCTCTGGGCAGCTTTCCAGCCACTCTTCCCCAAGCCTGTAGTGTTGCATGGGGTTGTTGTGGCCGAAGTGCAGGACCCGGCACTTGGCCTTGTTAAACCTCATACAACTGGCCTCAGCCCATCGATCCAGCCTGTCCAGGTCCCTCTGCAGAGCCTTCCTACCCTCCAGCAGATCAACACCCCCACCCAGTTTGGTGTCGTCTGCAAACTTACTGAGGGAGCACTCGATCCCCTCGTCCAGATCATTGATAAAGATATTGAACAAGACCGGCCCCAGTACTGAGCCCTGGGGAACACCGCTCGTGACCGGCCATGAACTGGATTTATCTCCGTTCACCACAACTCTCTGGGCTCGGCTGTCCAGCCAGTTTTTTACCCAGCGAAGAGTGTACCTGTCTAGGCCGTGAGCCGCCAGCTTCTCTAGGAGAATGCTGTGGGAGACAGTGTCAAAGGCTTTACTGAAGTCCAGGTAGACCACATCCACTGCCTTTCCCTCATCCACTGGGCAGGTCACCTGGTCATAGAAGGAGATCAGGTTGGTCAAGCAGGACCTGCCTTCCATGAACCCGTGCTGGCTGGGCCTGATCCCCTGGTTGTCCCGCACATGGCTTGTGAGCACCCTCAAAACGAACCGCTTCATAATCTTCCCCTGCACTGAGGTCAGGCTGACCAGCCTGTAGTTCCCCGGATCCTCCTTCCGGCCCTTCTTGTAGATGGGCGTCACATTGGCAAGACTCCAGTTGTCCGGGACCTCCCCAGTTAACCAGGACTGCTGGTAAATGATGGAGAGCAGCTTGGGAAGCTCCTCCTCCAGCTCCCTCAGTACCCTCGGGTGGATCCCATCCAGTTCCATAGATTTGTGAACATCCAGGTGGCATAGCAGGTCATTAACTTCTTCCTCTTGGATCATGGGGGGTTTATCCTGCTCGCCATCCCTGTCTTCCAGCTCAGGGGGCTGAGCACCCTGAGGATAACTGGTCTGACTATTAAAGGCTGAGGCAATGAAGGCATTAAGTACTTCAGCCTTATCCGCATCCTTGGTGGCAACGTTCCCCCCCCGCATCCAATAAAGGATGGAGATTCTCCTTGGCTCTCCTTTTGTCATTAATACACTTGTAAAAAGATTTTTTGTTGTCTCTCACAACAGTGGCCAGGTTGAGTTCTAGCTGGGCTTTTGCCTTTCTAATTTCCTCTCTGCACGACCTAACGGGATCCCTGTACTCTTCTTGAGTTGCCTGCCCCTTCTTCCACAAGTGATAAGCTCTCCTTTTTTTCCTGAGTCCCAGCCAGAGCTCCCCATTCAGCCAGGCCAGTCGTCTTCCCCGCCCGTTCTTCTTGTGGCACATGGGGACAGCCCGCTCCTGCGCCTTTAAGACTTCTGTCCTGAAGAACGTCCAGCCTTCCTGAACCCCTTTGCCCTTCAGGACTGTCTCCCAAGGGACCCTCTCGACCAGTGTCCTGAGCAGGCCAAAGTCCAACTTCCGGAAGTCCATGGTAGCGGTTTTGCTGGCCCCACTCCTTTCTTCACCAAGAATCAAGAATTCTACCATTTCATGTTCGCTAAGCCCAAGCCGGCCTCCGACCACCACATATCCCACCAGCCCTTCTCTGTTTGTGAACAGCAGGTCAAGTGAGGCATCTCCCCTGGTGGGCTCGCTTACCAGCTGCATCATGAAGTTATCCTCCACACACTCCAGGAACCTCCTCAACTGTTTCCTCTCTGCTGTGTGGTATTTCCAGCAGACGTCCAGAAAGTTGAAGTCCCCCACGAGAACAAGGGCTAGCGACTGGGAGACTTCTGCCAGCCTCTTGTAGAATATTTCGTCTGCCTCCTCATCCTGGTTGGGTGGTCTATAACAGACTCCCAGCAGGATATCTGCCTTGTTGGCCTTCCCCCTCATCCTTATCCACAAACACTCGACCTCGTCATCACTACCATTGACTCTAGACAGTCAAAGCACTCCCTAACATACAGAGCTACCCCACCGCCTCTCCGTCCTCACCTGTCCCTTCTGAAGAGCTTATAGCCATCCATTGCAGCTCTCCAATCGTGAGACTCATCTCACCATGTTTCCGTGATGGCGACTAAGTCATAGCTACCCCACTGCACAATGGCTTCCAGCTCCTCCTGTTTGCCGCCCATGCTGCATGCATTGGTGTAGATGCACTTGAGCTGGGCTACCGATTTCTCCCCCGACATTGGCGTGCCACCCCTAGGCTCTTCTCTAGTGAGTCTGGTTGTATCCCCTTCCCCTTTCGAACCTAGTTTAAAGCCGTCTCGATGAGCCCTGCCAACTCATACGCGAGAATCTTTTTCCCCCTGCGAGACAACTGAACTCTGTCCATCGTCAGCAGGCCCAGTGCCGTGTAAACCTCCCTGTGGTCAAAGAAGCCAAAATTCTGCCGATGGCACCAGCCCCTAAGCCACGTGTTGATCCGATGAGTTTTCCTGATGAGTATTCCCCCCTGCCACTGAAGGGACCGAGGAAAACACTACCTGTGCTCCCGATCCTTCCACCAGTCGCCCCAGTGCCCTGAAGTCCCTTTTGATCGCTTCGGGACTTCTCTCTGCAACCTCCTCACTGCCAGCCTGAATAACCAATAGCGGGTAGTAATTGGAGGGCTGTACCAGGCTAGGGAGTTTCCTAGTAATGTCCTTCACCCGGGCCCCAGGGAGGCAGCAGACTTCCCTGTGGGATGGGTCTGGCAATAATTAACAATAATTATATTGTTATTCATTTTGGTAGCACAGTTGTTTATTTCTTTCATTTTTGTTTTTGGCTTCTTTGGGGGGAAATGTGGAAAGAATTTATCTGTCTGAAAAATATTAAATTCAATTCTTGTAACAATGTTATGCATAGAAAATACACATTACATATTTTTCCTGAAAAAAAAATTTTCACTCTTTCGCAACATCTTTTGTCAAGTGAAATAAAGATGAAGATATAATAATAATAATATTTGGGTTTAATACTATTTGTCATATGTAGGTTTAAAAGAATTATGAAGTTAAAATGTTCCTAATTACCCTATATCTAGAGTTGTTAATTTTACAAAACCACCATATTATGACAACATTGTAGATCGGTCCTTATTACAGAGAACTTAACAGAAACAAAGTAACAGAGCACTATCTTAATAATTATCTATATTGTTTTTCATATAGGTGTCTTGTTGACTAGAATGAGTCGAACTGGCAGTGATTCAGAATTCAAAGTCAAACAAAATATATTTAACACAGAAAAATACATTTTAACCAAACAACTGACCAGTTACGTTGCTATAGAACAGAACAAGCAAAAAACTGGAAACTTAAACATTATTATCAAATCATCACTTTGTTTTGTCTGCACAAATGTAAAAGATTTCTTAATGGTCAATAGGTGCTGTTTACAATTTACAGGCAGTTTTACAGGGCAAGTGCTGGAACCTGGAGGAATAACAACTCTTAATATTGCATGACAATACTAATTTAACTATTTTATAAAACATAGCAATTAGTTTCTGTATGCTAATACTCACACACATGCTAGGTGTAGTAGAATAGCTCAGCATCAAATGGAAGCCTAAAAATAGAGTATGTCACAAATGCAGAAAAGATCATATTTATACACATGGACAAATATGGGATGTATTTATTTGAAACTTTCTTAATGAACTTCCCATCAAATAGACCCATCATCAAAACATCTGTGCAAGAAGATATTTGAACCAAATTACTGTAGTTCAATTTAGTAACTATAAATATCTAGACTATAAAAATTTATAGGGAGTAATATCATAAGTCTCAAATTGATGTGGTGGATATAGTTAAGATTTGTTGTTTAAAAGTTAGGTAACTAACAGGTGTTGTGTTTGTAGGTATGTAGATAATTTGTGTATATTGGAAGTATTGTTAGGACCCAGTGAGCAGTAACCATGGAAAGGGAACAACCTTATAAGGAAGGAGAGGAACAGTGAAGAGACATGAGATTCTTTGGTTCGAATGATGTAGATGGGTTAGGAATGCTTCATGAATAGATAGGCCGGACATTCAATAGATAAAAGAGCCTTGAAACTTTGTACTTTACGTTAATTAGATGGAGAAGCTAACCTTGTAGGGTTGATAGGGAAGGTATACTGGAATAAGCTAGCTTGTTACAAGTGAAAAACATGTAAACTAAGCCAAGGGACAAACGAAGCATGCGTGAAGACTGAGTTCAACCAGAGGACACTGTGATGAAGACTATCGACAACAACCAGAGGACCCCGAAAGACCATCAAAGAGCACAAGGGCGTATGCGTCGGGGACATTTGCATATGTTAATGAATTCCGGGAAATAACATGAATATTTAGATTATTTCTCAGAAATTTGATGAATATGTATATTCTAATTGTATTTAACCCCTATGGTTACGTGATTTGGCACGCACACTAGGTGGAGCGATCCCCTGTGCGTCCAGTGCTGCAATAAAGAATACCTGCTTTCTAAAACTCTAAATTGAGTCTTAGAGAGTTTTTTGGAGACTTCTTCGTTTCAAAATAATCAAACACAACCTCTGTTATGCAGATGACAGAAGGATGTTCTGAAATCTTGGAAACAGAGATCTTTGGGTTTTAAACATAAATTCGTTAAGGACATTGCTTTTGGAGACGTTGTATGTCACTATACTGTGAAGATCAGATGGATGAGAATCTCATTGGGTGCATGAGAACTTTTTGAGAAACTGTCAGAATCATCTGCACCATGGGATTGGAGGAAGGCATTTTTCCCAGGCATTTGCTGGGAAAAAGCCACAAATCAGAGTAGCAAATAAGTTTTTTAAATGCATGCTTATGGCATTGATGGTGATGGTTATTTTTATACTGAAGAAAAAATTAAGAGAGAGAAGGGCATAAATTTTCATTAAACCTGTACAATGGAAGAAGGCTTAGAGGAAGAGAGCAAGGGCAATGTGTCCATGAAGCTCAGGGAATAATGCAAGTTGTGACTGACCACAGCTGTTGCAAAGAAGCTGACTCTATCTCAACACAAAGAGAACAAGAGGGTGGACTTTGTTTTAGATAAACAGCTATCAACAGTTGAGTACATCAACTGGTAGTGTAAACGTTCATTGAAAAAGTGTGAATACCTTAGCCAGATGAGCATGGCAAGAAGTAAATACATGGTTCAGCCCAACAATGTATATAAAAAAATGAACAACTAACAAAATAATTTCAAAGAGAGCAACAGTCTTCAGTTGGATCTTTAAGTAAATTTGTTATTAAACATTACATCCTCCATGCATGGAATTCTAAAAGAACCTGGTGAAAGAGTATTGGACTCTGACAGAGGGCAAGGAAAAGTAAATGACAATGTTAAAAAGGGAAAGAGGCCAACAGAGGAAAAAAAAAACCCAAAAGATTTCAAAAAGTTGTTTCTGATAAACTCAGAATCAGTAAGACGGGAAAAAGAATATTAAGTGAAAAGAATGCAGAGGAGCTGGCAGATCCAAAAAGAAGTAATATTAAAAGTATAAAGACTATCCTGATCTTGAGGAAAAATATGAACTGAAGTAAGAAACGAACTTGGTAAAATTGCAAGTTTTTCAGCTTACAAAATCCAAGGTGTGGAACAGACAACATAAAGTAGGTCATGTAGCTGAAAATGAGACTAACAGATCTGTATTTGTGGAATAAAAGAGGAGAAGCAAAGCTCGGGATGGGATACGGATGGCAAGGACAATAAAAAAAAAAGAAAATATTAATTTAATATTAATATTAATTTAAGATTAAAACCAAGAAAAGAGAGAGTTTGCTATTATTCTTATCCAGGTATTAGTCGATCTTTTAATCAAGGACTCAAACTGCCATATTGTGAGTAATTCTTTTAAATCAGCGGGCAATATCAAACTGAATTTAAAGGAAATGAAGTAAAACAAAGGTTATAGAAGACAAATTCAAGATGATCTTGATATATTGCAGAAAGTATCTAAAAGAATGAAAACAAAAGAGGTACCTGTATTTATTTAGTGCTCACATTGTTGTATTAATTGCATTTTCATTGATGACAGTGGGATTTGAGACAACTGGTCTAAGCCTGAGTAGATGTAGACGCATACATGTAAACAAGTGAAGTTAAGTAAAATGAAGAGACCTGAAGAAGATAAAACAAAACTTTTAGATTAAATTAGATGCATGCAGGAGTGAGGGAACTAAACAGTTCTTCACATCTGCTAAAAATGAGCAAGAAACACTTAGGCTGAAGATTAAGTTAAACTTCTATCTATAAAGACAAATGAACATTAACAGAAGGATATATTCCATCACTAGCTGAGGTCTACATTTCAGTTTATGCAAACATCCGACAAGAATTGTTTAGGCATATTTGATCCTTTTTTAGACTCAGAGGATGAACCAGGTAGTATCTTGAGGCCTCATAAAGTTTATTTTTCATATTACTAAGAAACTGAATAGATATTATCTGAAGCAGTGCCACAGTCTTTAATACTGTCTTTTTTGATGTTTCATATTCTAAAACTTTTTTTCAGACATCCTAGATAATAAAATTATTAAACTATATTGTATATTCAGATAGCGGAAGAAAAAATTGTTCTAACATTTTTTCAGGTTGTTGCACAGTAATATGGGGAAATTCTCAGAATGAATGTAAGAACACAATCCCATTAAAATTGTGAATGTAATTTATAAACACAGTTTAATTACAGAAGATGAATCTTATCACTAAAAAGGGTTATTAAAATAACCTGTAATGGGCAGCCAGAAGGAATTATAGCTATTTTAAACTTGTTTTCTTTATTTATTCTGTTTATTCTTATTTATTCTATTGAAAACAGATTACTGTTTTTAAAGCAGAAAATCACATAACTAAAAGCACCATATGGAAATCATACAGGTGTGATGAAGGCCTCTGAGATACTAAAGGAATAACGACTAGACTGTTAAAAGCTGTAGTTCACAATACCTCATCGGTTCTTCACTTTTCAGTCAATTCATTATCACCAGATAAAGCCTATGAAGCTCTCTTGTACTCATATCTATCAGAAAGACTCTGTCACAAAGCATTCTAGGGATTACTAAGCAGTGACCTCATACAACACATTATTGATTTCAAATGGAAAGCTAATTCCTAACTCTATAAAAGGACCATAGTTCAGTCTACTGCCACTGTGGCTGTAAAGAAGTCTGAGTACTGTAAATAAATTTATTTTCTTGGCCATTACATGTGATGAATTGCAAAGTCTTTTGGACATTTTCCATTTTGTCTGTGTCAATTTCTGAAAAAGGTAGTTCAGGAGCCTATTTAACTGCAAGGTAGAATTTAAGTGAATTAAATAATATCACATTCACTTTTTTCTATGATACATATGCATTGTTACACTGTTATTCAGCAATACAAACATGGAAAAGACACAAATTCAAGTAATATTTAAGAAGGTTATGACACATTTAGGCCTGAAGTGGGTACAAATCAATAATAGCTCACCACATCTTCTGCCAAAATTTTTCAATGCCTTCAAGGATTTGTTTTTCTCTTTTTCTTTTAATCGTTGCAGAGATAATCCTCTCCTGAGTGTTTGTGAGTCCCTTCAGCTTCGTATAGGTGGGAGCTGAGGACATTCAACAGCTGTCAGGATATACCTCTCTAAGGGCTGGTAAACAGAGCCAGTATTAAATTTACAGGCATTTGATAAGGCTGAAGAATGCTAATGCATATTATGCCAGTCAAATGTCTTCCATACTAAACATATAAGGAAAAATTCTATCTTTACTGAAAACTGTAGAATATTTTCTCTGAATCTAAGAAAATCAAGATTTCATCTGTAGGACTGGAATTTACATCATCAAAACAAATCACAAATATTTTTGTCATCTACTAACAAGCAAAATCCAGTCCAAGCCAACTGTAAATGGAACATCCATACAGTGATCTTACATAATCAAGTGTAAGTGAGGTTGTAAAAGACACAACCAATAACTGCTATATGGACTCAGAAGTGAAAAACTCAATTCTCAGTAATGAATGGGTTCTAGAGATATGTTACCAAGCCAGGTGTAACGCTGTGAAAATACAAATTAAGATTATCAATGGCTATGCAAAACACTAGCCAGTAATGCACAACCAATTTTGTGCAAGAACAAATACTAGTACAAGTGCAAGGACAGCACTAGAACGGATAGTGAAATATCACAGCAACCTCACCACCAGAAGAAATAACCCAGCCAGCCAGGGAAGCAGTACTGGTTTCTACAAGTTGAAGGAAGATAATAGCCAGTAGGTAAGTAGTCTTGAATGAGTCTGAGGCTTCTAGTAAACAGATATTTCTGCAACAAAAATTTGGACTAAAAATTGCTGAAATAAACTCCTCAGAGTCCTGATTTGAAAAAGCCAGGAATCTTTCCCCCGCCCTGTGCAGAGCTCAGCGGCCATTTGCAGTTTATTTTAAAGTACACTGAAGCTACTCATTCCATACATGTTCTTATCATGAGGATCAACTGCTGCTTCTTTCATGCCTATGGCAAAGTATAGATTAGCATGGTTACTTCCCTTTCTAGCATCTTTGAAAGTATATCCACATACTTCAGAATTTCTTAGCACAGAACAGTTTAATGTCTGGAAGACAAGTGAAGAAACCAGTATTTTTCATCATCTTGATCCAAACAAACTGTCTTCAGATACTGGTATGCTAGATGAAGAGCCAATAAAGTTTATTTAATTTAAGTTTCTCAGGGTAGCAATACAGATGAAGGTTGACTGATACACAGGTTGCAAAGTCTGTTGTCAGTGACATAGCTGAAATGGAGAATCATAATGAGGGAAGAATTATAATAGTGGTAAACACTAAAACTATGATTTAAAGAAGCTGAAATCTTTAACAAGAATCAAACCATGAGCTATAGTAGCATTTTTTGTTATTTTTATTTTATTTTATTTTATTTATTTTATTTTTATTTTTTGTGCTTCTTTCAGAAAGCAGGTCTAAAATTTCTTTGCTGACCTCACATTCCAGTGAGAATGCAATAAAGAACTTTCAATTACATAACACTGTATTAACAAATTAAACAAAATTCTACTTTTACCTGTTCTATAATTGCTGACCTACTAAGTCATTTATTTATACCTAAAATTTCAATGCATCTGTTGTATTTATTTTATGATCAATACTGTCTCTTGTAACAGTCTTGACTCAGGAAGGCAGAGAAAATGCTCTGCAAACACCCTCTTAACTAAGCCTCTGATAAGATTTGTTTATTAACAGTAGAAACGTCTGCCACAGTTGTCATTATTAATTACCAGATCTTGTTAGATAGTCTCAGCTACCATTTGGGACTCACCTTTGCTGATCTTACTTATCTTGAATGATACTTAATTCATTGATCATTCCCTGCTTTGTTTAAACAGGTCCTATTTGAATCCCTTTATAATTATTCCTAGAGTCTCATCTCAGCCTCTTTTTTATTCTCTCTCAGTACATCATCTCATTAGCAGTCATTATGACAGGTTTTGGTCTCAGATAACATTTTCATGCAGACAATACATCCTTTTACAGTTTTTTTTTTAATCTTCCTTGACTTCCTTATTCCACTTTGACTTTCTGAGAGCAACTGCTTCGTGTGTAAAAATAGTGAATGTTAATATTTTGATCTGCAGTGTTTCCCAAACAGATCTCATAGTTGTTGACACTGATGTGAATTATGTTTGACACCAAATAGACTATGTGAAAATGTCATCCCTAATGCTGAGCTGATGACATGTGTCTTCATCCCAAGGAAATCACCTTTCTTCAGTATGACTCAGGGAAAGAGCTGATACTTGATGCTGCCTGATTAGCAAAATGTTTTCTCTTTTTTAAAACTGGGATATTTCACAGACCTTCTAGAAAACACAGGAGCGTAAGAAGTAAATTATATGCTTATCTCAAATGCTTTTCAGCATTTTCACTTTCTGGGTAAAACTTCGATAAGTTATCGATACTGACATTATTTGAATTTTTTATAAACTTGTATTATAAATGGAAAACAATACTATTATTCCATTTGGAATGGACTAGAAATGTTGAGTTGAGTCAAAAATGTCACTTTAGGGACTGAACTTGAAGAAAAAATATTACTCATATTCATAACATACAGATTGAAAACAACAACATGTAAAACAAGATAGATTTTGAAAATGATAAGGGACCATGGCCAGGTGACTTTTATGATTTTATTCTTATTACCATAATACATAGAGACAGACCACTGACCTAGGTACTGCAGAAATACATCAAAAATGTCTGTCTCAGAGAGTTTTAATCCAGATACTATTGCTTTAGAACATCTTTTGGCCCACTTACACCATTTATCATCTCCAGGCTTTCACAGACTGATTGAATAAAGGTCCATATCAATCCAGTCTTGATACAGCAGTATCTTCTGCTGTTAGTATTAAGCAGATGAAGGATACAGATGTAGTGCCTAACATTCTCTAATAATTAGTAACGGCTACTTCTTCTTTATCTCCAGTCACTGAAGAAGAGTTCCTTAAAAAAAAGAGATTCTGAGAGGTTCTGTGATGAAGCTCTCACATTTTGACTAAAAAGACTTAGACTTTGCAGTGACTTCTTCAGATGGATAGAGAAAGAATTCAAAGACTTCAGAGTGACGTATATAGGAGCAATCCCATCAATTTTATCAAGAAATGTCAAGATCCCTCTTCCATCTACCTTTTTCATCCCCATACACACATGTATCAGCCTCTGTTTGAAGCTCTCACTGCTTTATAGCCCTCAGAGTTCTCCAAAGAGGAGAATGAGACTCTGGGAAGACAACAAAAAAGAATAGAGGGGTTTATGTCTTCAAACATTAATCGAGGTGCGAAGTTTTCTAGCTATTCTGTATACATTTTTTTTTTTCAAAATCCACCTCAAATATGATGTTTACATTTCAGTAGCTTTGTCTGAACTCTTGTGCCATTAATTATTTGTATGTGATCATTATGAACTATGATGAATCATCTCTTAGATAATCTGTGCAGAACTGTTTTGTCATTTCTTGTGAGCTGGTTGAGTAAACAGAAATGTTACCATTTTGCAATGGAAATATATAACAATATTACCTACTTGTTTTCTACACAAGGATACTTGTAGACTGAGAAGTATTTTGTGTGTTCATTCTAATATCTGCTTGAATTAAAATTCATATCAAAAATGTTTGCACTGTCACCTGGAAGTTGTTGTTGGCAATGTCATTATTTATTCCTTTCTCCTTTTCTTGGTTATAAAAGTTTAATTTAAAAAAAAAAAAGAAACAGCAACTTGCAGAAAATTAATAAATAGAACTTTGCAAATACTTCATATATTTGAATAATTTTTTTAGGAAACAGATGCTAAAACTTTTCTTAGCGTGTACAAATTTGGGCTAGTGGAAATTTGTTTCTATTGATTTATGGAAAGGGAAAATATAAATTATTTGCAGAATAACCTCTTTCTTATGAACATCTCAAATTACTATTTACAAGCAAAAATATTTATACTTCCAAAGTTCTTTGAATTTACCAAATAAAGAAGCATTTAGATTTAAGAATAGAAAAGGTCATAATTACCTGTATATTATCACTCACTGTGTCATCTGACAGCCTGCCCCTTGACCAATGTTGGCAGCGTAGACAGGCAATATCAGCACTGTAGGCAGGATGCCTCCCACATTATTCACATAAGGTATGATTCTTTCAAATCACACTACCATTGGTGGAGCCAAGGCACAGCACAACTCTTACCCACATTCAAAAGGCATTTGCACAATTAGTTGTTGTGGCCGGATGACCCAAACACCAAGTGTCCCTGGCAGTCCACCAGAGCAACGGCGTCACTTGTGATTATATTTGCTATTAGGGATTGGGTGAGTCGCATAGGGGCCCATTGTTGCTCATCTTTCCTGCTGCCTCAATAAAGCTTTCATTTACAACATATTGTCAGACTACGTTACTGTCTCGACCACACCATGCTCAGGTCGCATCATCCTTTTCTGGTGCTATTTCTCTCTCATCTTCTATCATTATGAATATTTTCCATTTAGTTTCTTTTATTTTTCTGTACTTAGAAAAACTGTGGTTTGCACATCTTTCCCTTTTTTGACTGAAATGAATTACTGCTTTTTATAGTTTAGACTTTGAGTTAAGATTTTATTAAGTGGTTTTGAAATTGCAAACATTAAAAAAATGCACAATCAATAAAACGGACAAACTTGCGCTAAGATGTAAAACTGAAATAGTGTCTCTTGTGAATCACAACTAGAGAAAAAAACCAAACAAGTAGATAAAGAAAACAACAACTAAACCGTTCAACACAGGGAAAGGAATTCAATAGATAAGTCAGGCCAGGTAAAATTGAAACAGAAAATCAGACATAAAAGAATGAGAGAGATTTTTTCAGAACATTTCAACACCAAAAAACTTTTTAATAAAATAAGTAGGATAGACAACAAATGAAAGATTTATTCCTTCTCATTGACTCCCAAATGGACTGTATATTCAAAATAAAAAAAAAAAGAAAAATTCACTCTATTACAGCCTAATCCAAAGTTAGCCTGAATTGTCGAACGACTTTGGAGCAGAATGTACAGGCCAAATTCTGCTTTTAGTAAAGACATATGTTTAGCTCCCAAAGTAATTTAATCAAACCATTTATACCAAAGTAATTGACCATAAAACATAATACACAAATTTGGGCTATTTTTCCTAAAGACATGAAGCCTTTCATAAAAACTATCATAAACACAGAAAAAGATTTAAGTCAAGAACTATCTCAAAAGAGACAGTACCTTGTCCCTGCCATTGACCTGAAGGCTGGAGTATTACAACATGGCAGCAATATAGTGATATTTATTTGCAATATTTTTTTATGTCCGGGCAAATGACTGAAAGAGGTTTTTTGTATGTATGTAAAAATACATATTTTTATGTATTTATTTATTCATTGCTTCCCATACATTAACTTGTCTGGTCACTTATTTCAGCCCATGTAAACTAATGACATTCACAAAATCTGGTGGAAAGGAATACTACCTTTTAGTAGTTTAGGAGTAGTTTAAGTTTTAGGAGACCGTGTAAAAACAAACACCTTCTTTCACTTATTAGGAATCTTTTTGCACAATTTGTTGCTTCCCAGTTCTTGTATTAGAAGAACAAATTGATTCTCATTCATCTTCTCTATTCCAAACTTTATTTTATAGAATATTATCATAACTTTCCTCCCCAAAATTCTAATACAGATAGATGTTCTTCCTATGGAAAGATGTTCCATATCTTTCAGCGAGAGGACTGACCTAGTGCTCATAACAGCCTTACCTTTCCTGTAACTTTTACAGGCAAGCAAGCCACCATTGTTTTTTTATCTTATATAAAGAATGATGTGCCCCGTTTTGCTAAATTACAGCTTGTCAGCATGCTTTGCAACAGCCAAGAATGTTTGATATGACAGATGAAATATGCAGGCCTAGCTTTCCTTAACAGAATAAAGTAACTTTTTTT